>NC_090937.1:1669002675-1669302675 GCF_040938575.1 Ambystoma mexicanum | reverse complement strand
TGGATCAAAAGTGACTTCCTCCTTTCCATGCTGCAGTTTTGTCCGCAAACCCCATTAGCGTAGTGTTCAAACAATTTAATCCATTTTTTCCATGGAATTGTGGGTTCACCTAATTCGGGTAGGAAAAATGCAGGTGGTGGAACACTGCTAAATGCCATGTTGGTTGACTCTCTGGGAATTTGTTGTATTAGTAATTCAGTAACTGAAAGAGTTTGCAAATTGGAACATTTGTGTGTGAAAGCAAATGTTCTCTTCAAATATTCTGAGCAGTGAGACCCCTGAAATAATTATATTATGCTGCAATGGTAATGTTCACTTGGAGGTTTGTTTTCCTATCATATGCATGCAGCGTACCTTTCAAATTATACTGTGTTGAGGTGAATGTAAAAGGAGGTTTCCCATTACCCTCCATAACATTGCACTGGTAGGTTTTCCCTGGAGCTTGCGCTGCTATTACGTGTGCATGGAAAAGCTGAACACACTGACCATCGATGATTGGCTGAACGCTTGGAAAAGTCCTTGTGAGAGTATGCTTGGTTGTGTGTGCGTATCTTTTTTTTCCTTTGTGCCAGCTTCCTTGGGAACTTTCATGGGGTGAAAGGCACTGGGTAAATAAACATGTGCACAGTTCTAAAGGCGGTGTCGACGCTGGGTGCTAGACGTCGCAGCGGAGTAAGCTCTCACCTCTTTGCAGCTGCAGGGTATGAATGTGCAGCGCCGCCTAGTGGGGCTCGTAGGGTCCTTTAACTCCTAGTCGCCACTTGTAAGATACTGCGGACAAAAGGGTAAGTGAAATATATATATTTATTATAGTTACATTAAATACAAAAAGAAGGGAAACAGTATAATGTATCGGAGCCCCACAGGCAAGCTCCTTTCGCCGTCTCCACCAACCGTCTTTTCTCCTGCCTTCCAGTCTCTAGTTTGTAACACGCTCCCAGACACAAGTCGTCTATGACTCGTGTTCTGGGACGTGTGCTTATGAGCCCATGCTACATAGTAACATTTGTTTCTTTGTTATGCCCTTTTAATGTGATGTGTCCCTCCCATGTGCATTCCCCTTTTAAGATGGGCCATGAGTCATGGCCAAAGCTAATAAAAGGAGCCCTGCAGGCACGTGAAACAGAACGACTGCAGACTCCCAAAGAGAAATGCCTGAGTCCATCTCTCATTTAGGCCTCAGCCCCACACTGTGTGTGCACGGGCCTGCAGGCCATGCGGTGCCATGGGAGCCTCTTGCCAGCAAGGTGGTCAGGGTCCGCATGTGCTGAGCAAGAGCCACCCTGCCCCCAACTAAGACCGGGTGTCCCCAGCAACCCTCTGGGGCACTGGGCCTCCATGGTGCTGGTGTCCCATAGCACACATAGCACCCATAGCACCCACATGGGGCCAGCTTGATGCCAATGGGAGCTAGCATAATACACAGCACGTGATGTCGCACAAGCCCAGGAGGGGCTTCGGGCATAACATCTACTTGTCTTTTAGTAATGCCCTGTTTTGTGGGCACATGCACGCGGCAGAGTGACGTTGCACTCCACTGCGTGCAGTACAAATAAACCATGCTCTGAGAGTCGGTGTGTGGGGAGGGGCCCACTGGGGTGTCGGAACAGCAGGAACACCCACAACAGTGGTGACAAGGATGGGATATCGACCCGGGGATAGGCAGTGAGGGGCAGGGACATTTTTTTAATGTTTCCCCGAACCTGAATGCTGCGGAGACAGAGGTAACCACGCGGTGCGGCCGCCATTTTACATATATATGCGGGAAGGTCGCGGATCTATCCTAGAGTGCCTGTGTGCCATCCGAGCACAATTTTTGGAATCCCTAACAAGGAAACAGCTGATGCTGTATATTATTCGAGTTTGGAAAATTTTACACACGTGTTCACATCGAGTATGAGGTGAGAAGCTGGGGGAGGCATACAATTCCTTTGTTCTAAAACCCTGGCCCCACCCTGATCAATTTCTGGAGCCACTGTTGTGGCAAGGGATTCCCTTGTTGCAATTCGTCCCTGATCTGGACAATGTTGGACTTGGGTGTCCTGGTTGTATGCCTGGTGCCCTATTTTACATTTTTTCACATTTTGGCAATTTCCAAGAGGTGCCTGGGAGGCTGCTTAGTGGTGGAGAAAGTCATCAGAAGTTCAATGGAGCAGTATCTGACCAACATCGTCACACTCAGTATCTGAGTGTAGTCTCACCAAAGGAGACCAGTGCAGGTGTCATGAAACGCCCATGGAGCCTGTGGGAGAGATGGAAGCAATGGAAGAAGGACTGAGCTCCTCCTTTACCCGGACGTTACGTTCTAGCCTCGCTGGAACAGAGGCTATAATTGGCTGTTAGGTGTGGCAACCGGTGCGTTGCAACTGATTTCTTTTCTGACGCTAGTTGACAGTGCTCCTGTCTCGTGCTACTCCTTGTTATTCCACCCATTTGCCTTTACACTGTTTGTTTTCCCTGCTCGCTTTCCTGCTACCTTCCCATCGTGTGTGTCTGTTATTTTTGCTGGAGTCAGCGGACACCTGCGTTCACTCTGGGGCAATTACTCAGCGAGTGTGAACTTCTATCTGCAGTTCTTTTCCAACACACACACTTTTACAAGCAGCTGCCTCTTTCAACTCGTGTCCTTCCTCTGACCTGTGTCACCCCCCTTCTGTTTATTTACTCAACCTTGCTCACGGAGTTCTTGGAATCTTTACCAAAGCATAGACATTGCACCCAAGTGCATTCTGGTATATGTAGTACTCCCAAGAAGTGTAATTCCAAGAAGGATTGCAAATTACCCACTCACTGAACAGTATTCCAAGAAGGATTGTGAATACCTATTTGAAAAGACCAACTCACCTGAAACTACCCAGGGTTTTTCTGCTGCGGCTTTTCCCTGGTTTGGGGTGGGCTCCTCGGAGTCCCCGCTGCCGGGCATATTGCCTTACTGGCAAAGCGACCTCCGGAGGAGCTCGGCCCTATCTCTTCAAACAAAAGAGCAAGACGGTCAAGAAGAAGAAACCAAGAGCCTGGAGAGAGAAACCTGTGGAGACTTCTTCAGACGAGCCTTCGAAAGCCAACTCAGAAACCTCAGGTGAGGAGTGGGAGAGTGATACGGGTACAATTGTAGACACTAAACAGCCTGAACCTGAGAGCAGGTCAGTGAGTTGCGGCCTCATTTGTTATGGGCGGATGCCTGTGCACTCGCTGACAAGCAGGATGGTGGCCAGGATGCAGCAGTGCCTCCTGTTCCCCAAGCACCACCGGTGTTGAGTCAGCAAGGGACACTTACGCCTAAGCTGGAATTTGACATCTCTTGTGCCCCATCCAGCCTAGGTCCAAGATGGAGGATGAGGATAGACAGGATGGACATGTACATCAGGGCCACAGGAGACACCAATGATGACAGCAAGGTGGTGATGCTCTTATATTCCACAGGCCCGGCGGTCCATGAAGCGTTTCTGTCTCTGCAGCCTGCTGACGCCACCTATGATGCAGCCAAAAATGCCCTACGGGAGTACTTTATGCTGCTTGTCAATGATGACTATGACTATGAACGGTTCGTCATGTGCTCTGCCCTCCAGAAGGGGAACCTCTACGGCAGGATGTGCCGAATAGCTCTGCCATGCACCTGGAACATTGTGGACACGATGATTCGGAATCAGTCGATTCAGGGACGTTCCTCCGCAAGCTGCGCAGGCAGGTCCTGCGTGAACTCAGGGTCAGGCTACCACATATTTTGGAACTAGGACAGTGCCAGGGGGTGTCCGAGGTGAGAGCATCTAGAATGGAGGCGGCTGTGCGCCCAGGGAAGGAGGAAGAAGTGTGCGCAGTTGGCCTTGGCCAAGCAGGCAGAGGGGCAAGACGTCCAAGTGGCAGTCAAAGAGATTGGGGCACAAGAACGACGGACTCCTGCATGAAGTGTGGGTATGATCTCCCACACCCTGCTGAATGTCCAGCACAAGGCAAGTCGTGTGGCCGGTGTGAGGCGGTGGATCACTATGCACAGATGTGCAGGGCCCCGATGCCTGTGGTAGTCCCAAGAGGGCCAGTGAGAGCGGGGTTGTTCAGGCAACGACACCCGTCCAATGTTGGCCAAGTCGATCCAGGTGACGAGCGGGCCCCTCGGGAGGACGACGATGAGGAAGAGGAGGAGAACGTCTTCTTCATCTCGAGTGTCAACGCTCTGTGGCCCAAGAACAGGAGGCAGTCACAGTGTCTTTAAAAATGCAAATAAATAAATAAGGTGAATTGAATCCACAGTCCTGGTGTTGGTCGACATGGCGCCAGGACACTATGATGCCATGGATGAGCCGCCAATGCTGCAGAAACACCAAAAGCACATATATTCACGTTTGGCGGTGAACGCCCGATCTCGCTGGACAGGGCGTTTGTGACCAACATGGAGCACGGAGGGTCGTCCATAAGGGCCCATTTTTATGTCACAACGGTCCGCAGTAACACCTTGTTGAGCTGTGCAGCTGCAGAGGCACTAGGGATTGTGAGCTTTGCCTACTCCGGCTGCGTGGAGGATGTGCAGGACCACTTAAACAAGTTCAGTCAGCTGTTTGAGGGGGTCGGCCGGATGGCAGGGGATCCAGTGAGGCTCCACATTGATGAGTCTGTCCAACCAATCACTTTAAAGCACCGCCAGGTTCCGTTCCACCTGCGGGACCGGGTAGATGAAGAACTGGACAGCCTCATCGAGTTCGACATCATTGAGAAGGTGGAGGGCCCGACACCCTGGGTATCTCCCATCGTCATTGCCAGAAAGCCTAAATAACCAGACTCTGTGCATATATGCGTGGACATGAGGCTCCCAAACAAGGCCATCAAGAGGGAGTGGAACATTACCCCCACGATAGACAATATCCCTCCACCTGGGCCACAACCACTGGTGTGGCCCCGGTGGAGGCAATGTTCAGGCGGTATCCCAGGGGCCTTATCAGTGACGTGGGTATTTGTATTTGTATTTATTACGTTTTATATAGCTTGTTACGCCAAAGCGCTTTACAAGAGGACAACAAGAAATACAACAAGCATTACATAACATTTGAATCATGAACCATAAAACAGTATAAGTAACAATTTACATGAGTGAAGTGGTTGAGCATAAGTGGAGAGGACCTCAGTGAGAGAAGCTGTAGGAGGTGTGGAAAGGGGAAGAGACCAAAATGAGAGCGGAAGTGAAAAGGAGTTAGGGAGGTGGGCGGAAGAGATGGGATTTTAGAGAAGTGCGGAAAGCAGAATAGGAGGAAATAGAGTGGATGGGGAGAGGGAGGCGGTTCCAGTGGAAAGGGGCGAGTAGTTGGAAAGAGCGGAAGCAGGATGGGGCAAAGGGTGGAGGAAGAGTGAGTAGGAAAAGATCAGCAGAGCGGAGTGAGCGGGAAGGAGTGTAGAACGTGAGGAGGGAGGAGAGGTAAGGAGGGGCAAGTCCATCGAGGGATTTGAAGATGAGACAGAGGAAGTTGAATTTAAGCTGGGAGTGAAAGGAGAGCCAACCTAGTGAGAAAAGAGAAGAAGTGATGGAGTCGTGAGGGGAGAGAAGGCAAAAAGAGCGGATAGCAGTGGTAGACGGACTTGAGGGGGGTTAGGTGAGTGGAGGGGAAGCCGAAGAAGAGTGTGGAGCAGTAGAAAAGTCTGGAGAAGATGAGGGAGGTGATTAAGAGTTTATTAGCGTGGAAGGTTAGGAAAGGTAGAATTTTACAGATGTTATAGAGGTGAAAGCGGCAGGATCTAGCAGTAAGAGAAATATGGTGAGAGAGAGAGAGAGATGGGAGCCAATATGAAGACCAAAGTTAAGGGCATGAGGAGAGAAGGAGAGTTTGGAAGGGGAAAAGAGGATGAAAGGTGGAGGGGAAGGGGGAGGAAGTGTGTTGGCAGGGAAGAATAGGACATCAGTTTTGTCTGTATTCAGGGTAAGGAAGTGAGAGGACATCCAAAGATGTAATTGCGGAGAGGAAAGAAGAGAGTTTCAGATGGATGTCAGAGGAGAAAGAAGAGAAGGAGAGAAAGAGAAAGAGCTGGCTATCATCTGCAAAGAAATGGTGTAAAACACCAAAAGAAGAGATGATAGGTGTAGAGGCACCAGACCAGCCAGAGAAGTGACAAGCAGTTTATTGATAGATTACAAGTCACTAAGATAGAGACCCCCAACCCTCTGCTCAGCATAACATCAACTGTCCCTCCTCAAGCAATAACATTCCATATGATGCTACAGAGTGTATGTCATGGCATTCTTCTCACTGCATTCTACTGATCAGATCTGCATTGTCAGCCTGCAGTGAGACATTACCATAACACACCCCCCTCCCTTCTCAAATAAAACTATATGCATACATTTTAAACATTTCAAGCAAAGCAGAAAAAAACTTATAAGATTGTGGGGTCGCCCAATGTGAGCACACCTTATTTCCTCACCTTGGCAACCCGCGACAGATTCCACAATTGCCCACTCTCCAATTTCACAGCACCCTCAAAAACCTGAGCCACCTTAACAGGATCCGAATACAGAGGATCCCCCTTCTTTGCTATGACCGCCTTTCTTATTCTGATCATGTCACCTAATTCAACCTTTGTCCTCTTTCTAGGGAATTTCTTATTGACCTTTTCAACCCACTTACTTTTCCGTTCATCCATCCTTTTTTTTTTTACTTCTTCCACTACCTTATCTGTCTCTCTCGCCCGGCCCAACCAAGCTGGTGACAATACTGTGTTTCCCTTCCGCCCCCTCTCATCAACTCAAATGGACTAACTCCCGTTTCAGTATTGGGAGCCATTCTCAGAGCATACATTCGTTCTTTTACAGTCACCTTCCTGTCCAAACCACATGCACTGCCTCTTCTGATACCCTCCATAATGCAACGGTTGATCCTCTCAATCATGCCGTTGGCTTGGGGATAATACAATGTCGTCTTTTTGTGCTTAACACCACACTTGTACATGTACTCTTGAAAGAAGCTTCCCGTGAACTGTGGACCATTATCCGTCAACACACTCCTAGGTAATCCTTCCCTTTCAAACACTTCCTCCAGAAATGCCACTATGGACCGTCCTGTGACGTCCCTCATTATTTTAAACTCCGTCCACCTCGAGAACATGTCCACTAGTGCAACAATAAAATTACCTCTATCCTTGCCCATGTCTACAGGTCCTAAAATATCCATTGCCAAATCCTGCCAAACACCCTTGGGACTTTCAGTTCCGTTCACTGGCTGTGCCACCGCTGATATGTTCTTCCCTGACTTGGTACAATCAATACAACCTCCAATTACCCTCTCAATCTCACGGTCCAGCCCCGGCCACCAATAATCGGCCTTAATCACCTCCTTGGTTTTATACGTACCAATGTGTCCTTGATGCGCAATATCAATAAGTTTTCTCCTCAGGCAACTCGGCACAACTAACTTGTCCCACCGATATATCAAACCATCCTTCACGGATAATTCACACCTCACCTCCCAGAAGGCCCTTTCATCACCCGATAACAACCTCTTTTCTGGCCAATCGCCTCTAATGAATGACATTATGCGCTTCCACATGTTATCCAGAGCAAATGCATTGTTCCATTCTTCTTTGTGAATTACACCTCCTCCAGTGGTAAAAAACATAGACTCAATATCAGCATAATCCTCGATGCCATGCTCATCTTCCACTCTTATTCTTGACGCATGATCTGCTTGTACATTGTCTTTTCCTGCAACAACCTCAATACTAAACGTATGACATTGTAGTCTGGTTACCCAACATGCAACCCTTATTGACACTTTGTCCAGTCCCTTACTTTCAAATATGGCTTTCAAAGGCTTATGATCTGTTCTCAATACAAAGTCTTGGCCCCACACAAAGTTTTTCAACTTTTCAATTCCCCAATGACATGCTAGTGCCTCTTTTTCCAAGACAGAATAGTTGAGTTCAGCTCCCCTCAACATGTGTGAAGCATGTCACACCACCATCTCTGATCCGTCCTTTCCAACTTGAGACATCCCCACACCAATTCCAGTTTCACTTGCATCCACCGCTAGTATCGTCTTTTTCCTAGTGTCATACATGGCCAAAGGTTTGGCCATGTCAATTTTTGACTTAATCTCATGAAATTCTCTATCGCACTCCAAACTCCAATCAAACTCTACACCCTTTCTCAATAATGCCCTCAGCGCAGTAACATTATCAGCATAGTTCTCTATGAAACGATGATAGAATTCTATCGTCCCCAAGAAAGACCGTAGTTCTGCCTTATTTTTAGGGGATTGCATTTTCTTTATACCATCAACTAGCTCTCTTTTTGGTTTCAATCCTTCTTCAGATATTTGATGACCTATATATTCCACTACCCGAGTAGAAAAGACACATTTCTCCCCTCTCAAATTAATTGCACAGGCTCTAAATATTTCCAATACTGTTTCCACTTTTTTCTTTAGATCCTCTTGGGTATTTCCACAGATTAACAAATCGTCCTGGAAACACCACACATTGGTAACACCCTTGAATAACTGTCAGGGATGGCACTCTATTAAGAGTGGCACAGGACACCCAGAAAGGGTTTGGGTGGTTGTGCCAAAATAAAGTGGACAGATAAGAACACACACAGCGGAAAGGAAAGAGAACGAAGAGTAAGCAAGAGTAGCAAGGGAAAAGATACAGAATGAATACCCTCTTGGGATGTATGCAGATATAGGAAAAGAGTATTCCACGAACCTTAGGTTATACTCTAGCCTTCTGCACAGTTTGCTATAACAGAGGCCCACGCTGTTTGCTCATGGCTTGGAACAGCAGCTATGGGTGTCTGTAATGTAGAAACGAGACAAGGGAAGGGGCAGAGGTTGACTGATGGGAACCAACAGACAAGCTCTGTACAAAAGGGTCTACAAACAGTACAAGAGAAGATACTTACAGACAAATCCAGGAAAAGGAGGTTGATAGCAAACTAGCAGAAGGAAATGAAGGGAAAGTCGTGTAACAGGATTGGATAACAGAGGACAGTAAGGAACAAGGTTGAGAGCTCAGAGGAGCAGGAAAGCAATGAGCACGCCCACAGGAGCAGGGCTGTAAGGTAGAGAGCCCAGAGGGAAAGGGTTTAGGGCAGCAGAGTAAAGCAAGCTGCACGGCAAGAAACCCAGAAGGGCCGGGCAGCAAGGAGTGAGACCTGAGGGGCAGGGCCGCTGACCGTAGAAGGTTTGCAGAGGACTGTAGAGGGCTGCTAGGCCGAGAACCCAGCGGAAAAAGGTAGGTAGTAGGCAGCGGAGCGTGATAAGCTGCAAAGTAGGAATCCCAGAGGACAAGGTCTGTAGGCAGCCGGAGTGAGGCAGGCTGCAGAGCAGGGAGCCCAGAGGACAAGGGCTGTAGGCAGCAGGAGTGAGGCAGGTTGCCGAGCAGGGAGCCCAGAGGACAAGGGCTGTAGGCAGCCGGAGTGAGGCAGGCTGCAGAGCAGGGAGCCCAGAGGACAAGGGCTGAGGCTGGAAAGCAGCAGAGCGTGATCGGCTGCAATGTGGAGAGCCCGGCAGGGCAAGGGCGGAGGCTGGAAGGCAGCAGAGCGTGATCAGCTGCAATGTGGAGAGCCCGGCAGGGCAAGGGCGGAGGCTAGAAGGCAGCAGAGCGTGATCTGTTGCAATGTGGAGAGCCCGGCAGGGCAAGGGCGGAGGCTGGAAGGCAGCAGAGCGTGATCGGCTGCAATGTGGAGAGCCCGGCAGGGCAAGGGCGGAGGCTGGAAGGCAGCAGAGCGTGATCAGCTGCAAGGCAGGAGCCTGGAAGAGCAGGGCTGAGGCAGGGAGCCCAAAAGGCTAGGGCTGTAGGCAGCAGGGTGTAGCAGGCTGCAAGGCAGGAGCCCACCAGGGCACTGGAACAAAGAGCAGGTGAAATCAGGAAACAGCATACAAAGTTTGTAGCTCGAAGCAAATAAGGTGCCGGAAGGACTCTCAATGCAAGAGACTGAGCTCTCGCAGGCAGCAGCCTTTATACTGCCCAGCCCAGCACAGAGGCAGGCTAATTGATTGCACCTGGCTCAGCACACCTGCAGACAAACGGCCACCTCCCTCTCTGTTCCTGAGCTGGTGGAAGCATAGCAAATTCCTAGGGCTTCTGGAGATTGTAGTTCTGATGAAGAAAAATAGGAACAGCCAGGAATAGATGGTTATAGCTAAGTGCATTATGGTTTTCTGGAAAAAATAAAAAAGCACCAAAGTCTTGCAAATGGGAAATAAAGTCCAAATAGTGAATAGCGGTTGATCCAAGAGTTTTCTGTAGATAAATGAATAACAATTTGTCCATATTGATCGCCAATGTATGCGCCCATGGCGCAGGCATGACAATAACCCATCCATCACTTTTTGGCAAATAGAAGACGCTGAAATTAAACCAAATGGCATGCACCTAAACTGGTAAATACCGTCATATGTAATGAACGCTGTCAATTTGCGTGACTCAACATCTAGGTTAATCTGATGATAGGCACTAGCCATATCTAATTTGGCATTGCCAATCCTGCTCAACAGCTCCCCCATGTTGGGTAGCGGGTGTCGATCTGCCACCACACAACGGTTCAATTCTCTCAGGTTGATGCATACCCTCAACTCCCCACTTGGTTTCTTAACAACAACTACAGGGGAGATCCACTCAACCGCCTTGGCTGGTTCAATGATACCAGCTTTCATCAATTTCTCCAATTCTACACTCACAGCATTACGCATCAATAGCGGCAGTGGTCTGAGTTTAGCCGCCACCGGTTTGCTACCATACTTTAAGACAATTTTATGAATCATACCTTTGAGGCAACCAACACCTTTGTTGAAAACATCAGGATAATCAGCAATCAGACTGTTGGGAATCACTTCCGAACCCTCACACACAGATTCCTTTCCTACATTTAAAACCTGTTCTTCGCTATTGGAATCTAACTTGATACATAGACCCCTTTGTTCCTTCCATCCTAATAACGTCTCCCATTCTTTGTGACATACAACTTGCTATACGTAACTCTGTCTTTAAATTTGAACCTTGCCGTACAACACCCTAACACCTCAATTCTGCTACCATTTTAGCCACCAGGTGTCTTTTCCGATGGGCTCAACTCATCCATCCTTCCACCAACCACATTCTCATATACAGCTTTTGACATCATGGTAATTTTAGAGCAAGAATCTGCAAGCATCTTAACCTGACACCCATTTACCTCAACCCATGCTGAAGGGTGCTCGCACTCATCTATCTCTTTACACTGAACCATATTTACCGTCACAATGTCATTATCTGAGCCTTCACATTCCTCTGATGAAGGACCATCAACTTCCTCAATTAACATTATACTTTTCCCCGCACCAATATTATAATTAGAACAACAGTTTTCTAAATGCCCCCATCTTTTACAAATGTTACACTTAGACTTCCTCCCCGGACATATCGGTGATGAAGATAGATGGTGAGTATTTCCGCATCGAAAGCATAAACGTTCATCTCTCTTTTTTCCCAATTTCTGTATAGCTTCCCTTTGGGGAATTCTATTAGATATCTGGGTCGCATTGCCACATTTCCCTTGGTACACATCACCAGATTTGGATGTTTTCCCTTTCTGTCTTTTCTGTCTTTTGGCCGCATCCCTTTTTCTGTCACTCACTCTCAGAACCTCAACCTGTTGCTCAACTTTGGTACCCTTCGTCCCCAACTTTGCAACACACTGTAGAGTATGTTCAATTCTTTTCACTATACCGATAACCTCATCCAGGCAGGGATCATCCTTTAGCCAGACTTCCTGCCTAATCTTGTCATTGGAGCAGTGCAACAACAATTGATCTCTAATGTGTTCATCTAGGCTTTTCCCAAATTTGCAATTCAGAGACAGATGCCTCAGAGCGGCGACGTAGTCTTCTACCGATTCGCCCTCATGTTGTGATCTCATCCCAAAATGATACCGTTCCAAAACAGTACTTATCTTTGACTCGAAATGTTTATCCAGTTTGGCTAGTGCCGCATCAAAATCGTTCATGCCCTCTTAAGCATCCAACTCACTGACATTGGGTAAAGTTTCAAAAATCTGCTGCCCCTCATATCCCAGCAAGTGCATAAGCTTAGACACCTTCCTTTCCACTGACATGCCATTCCCACAAGTGGCTTTCACGTAATGGAGAAAACCCTTCTTCCAGGGTCCCCATTTTATCCTTGGAGGACCAGGGGAGGGCAAGAACATCTGTGGCCCCGGTATGCCTGACAAAGCCATGCGTGCTCAGCACGGTGTCTGACACTACAGGAACAGGAAAAACCACCAATATACACACTACTACACCCCCAGGCGGTGCTGGGAGCCCAGGCAGCGCTCACCTCAGTTGGAAGTCACTGTATTCACTGCAATTCAAATGGCAGGTATCGGGCTTCCGACCAGCTCCACAAGCTTTGTCTCGCAATGTAGGCTTTCCCACGGGCGCATAGTTCAGCTTCTCTCCGTGCAGCACACACACATTCCCTTCCACAGACCCGCCAATGAGCCTGGCGAGGGTCCTTTCCACACACGCGATGAGGGGGGCCAACCAGCCAAATCCTCTCCCCTCGGCCGTGCGTGTTCACGCACCGCTTCCGCACACGTGATGTGCACGAGCGCTGTGCGTGGATTCTCTCCACTCGTACGCTCAAGTCCGTGCGCCGCTTCCGCACACGTGATGTGCACGTGCGCGATATATTGGAGGGTGCGCTCCTTGCGACAATGCCGGCTTCCTCCCGGCCTCCTCCCAAAAAGATTGGAACAGATGAACGCTTCCCCCCGCTCACCTCACACGGGACCGCATCCGCGGTTATAATGCCGGATGGCACAGCGATCCGGGGAGCGGCGCGCTGGGAACCGCTCCGTTCACTAGGCAGGTGAGCTCCGCTCGGGGTCGCCGCTCAGGCTTGCACACGGCTTGGCGTCCACGGGCCGGCAAGCAGGTGTGGATCCGCAGATACACAGTTCAGTCGTGCGAGGTGGTGGGACGACCTCTCCTCATCAGGCCTCGAGGCTGGGGGTCTCAGAGCCTCGGGACCGCTTTCTTTTGCTGAAACGTGGGTCCGTTAAATGGGCGGCAGCAGTCCTTTTCAATGCGCCAGCGTGCCACATCCCATCCTCGTCGCCATATGTAGAGGCACCAGACCAGCCAGAGAAGTGACAAGCAGTTTATTGATAGATTACAAGTCACTAAGATAGAGACCCCCAACCCTCTGCCCAGCATAACATCAACTGTCCCTCCTCAAGCAATAACATTCCATATGATGCTACAGAGTGTATGTCATGGCATTCTTCTCACTGCATTCTACTGATCAGATCTGCATTGTCAGCCTGCACTGAGACATTACCATAACAATAGGAGCTATGAGGGAAGTGTAAAGTGAGAAGAAAAAGGGGCCAAGACAGAACCTTGGGGAACACCGTGGTTGAGAGGATAGGTATGGGAGGTGTGTTCACACCAGGAAACTGCAAAGGTGCAGTTGGAAAGATAGGAGGAGAACCAGTTGAGAACAGAGTCTTTGAAGCCAAAGGATGAGAGAGAATTAAGGAGAAGGGGTGATTGACAGTATCAAAGGCAGCAGAAAGATCAAGGAGGATGAGAATGGAGGAATGCTTAGAGTAGCGGGAAGAAAGGAGAGAGTTGAGAACAGAGATGAGAGGAGTTTCAGTGGCGTGGTGAGGGTGAAAACCAGATTGGGTAGGTGGGAGGAGTGAATGGTTGGAGACAAAGGTAGAGAGTTGAGAGTAGACTATACGTTCAAGAAGTTTAGAAAGGAAGGGTAGGAGAGAGATGGGGTGAAAGTTAGATGCAAGGTGGGGATCAGCTGAAGGTTTTTGAGAATGGGGATGATTGTTGCATGCTTAAATAGAGGAGAAAAGGTGGATGTAGCTAGACACGTGTTGAAAAAAGAGGTGAGATAGTGTAAGAGAAGGGGGTAGATTTTAGGAATAAGAGAGGTAGGAATGGGGTCTGAGGGGGAAGCAGTAGGATGAGTATTAGATAAGAGCAGGACAACTTCAGATTGAGTAACAGGAGTGACTGAGGATAAGGTAGAGGGTGGGGGAGGAGGAAGAGGTAGAGGTGGAGAGTAGGAAGGGGATGAAAGGATGGTTTGGCGGAGATTGAGGACTGTGTTAGAGAAGAAAGTAGCGAGATCAATGCCAGAGAGAGGAGAAGCGGTGGAGTGATATGGGGTGGGGGAGAGAGAAGTTGAGTTAAGGTTTGAAAGATACAGCGAGGGTAAGAGGATTGAGAGTGGAGAAGGTCAGAGAAGTAGGTTTGTTTAGCAGAGTTAAGGCAGGAGTCATAGAGGGAATGATAAGAGAAGTATGCAGATTGGTTGGAAGGGGAGGGGTATTTGAGCCAGCAACGCTCAGGGCGTTTAAGAAGGCGACGCATGGAGGTAAAATGGGCAGAGAACCAAGGTTGAGCTGGATTGCGAGAAGGGCTGAATGAGGAGAGAGGGTAAAGTAGATTAAGAGTAGAAGTGAGGGAAGAGGTTAAGGTGGAAGATGCTTAGATTCCCGAGAGAGAGGATAAGTGGGAGAGAGGGGGGAGGGAAGAGGAGCAGGAGGCAAGGAAAAGAGAACAGTGCGTAAGTCCCGCTGGAAAAAGGGGGTGGAGGATGCAGGAGAGAGAGGAGGGGAGGAGGGGGGAGTAAGGGAGAGGGACAGTAAGGAGTGATCAGATAGATAGTTGGGTAGAGCAGATATTGAAGAAGCAGTGAAAGATGAGGTAAAGATGAGGTCAATAGTGGAACCGGATAGGTGAGTAGGAGGAGAAGGGAGAGGAGTGAGAAGGTAAGAGTCAAGGATGGCTAAGAGAGGAGAATTGGGAGGATTAGAAGAGAGATTGAGCTAAGTGGGGTGCGACTGGGAGTGATGAGACTGAGGAGAGAGTTAGGATCCTCATAAAAGGAACCAATGGGGCCAGGTGGGCCGTATATAATGAGGAATGAAATGGCATGAGGAGAATTAAAGATTTTATACATGAACTCAAAAGAGGGAAAGGTAGGGAGAGGAGTGGGATAAGGAGAGAACATAAAGTTAGGGCGGAAAAGAAGGCCTAAGCCACCACCTCGACCTGATGGTTGGGGGACATGTGAGAAGGAAGATGAGCAAGAGGTGAGAGATGCAGAAATAGAAGTGCTGTGATGAGGGATCCAGGTTTCGGTGATACAGAGAAAGTGAAGGTTGAGGCGTAGGAATAGGTCAAGGACAGCTGTGGGTTTGTTGCAGATAGATCTGGTTTTCCAAAGGGCGACGTCGATGGAGTTGGAATTATTAGAAATGTGTGGGTAGATGAGGTTACGATGTCTGATTGAGGTGCTTGGGAGTGGGGTAGAGTAAGGGTGGGGGAGAAGGAAGGTTGAAAGAGGAGATGGTCATGATGATAAGGCAGAGAATTTTAAGGAGGGAGAGGGTAGGGGCAGGGGGGTGGATAGGGGAAAGGGATGGGACTGACGGTATGTACTGAGCATAACAGGGAGTAATAGTCAACAGGAGGGAGCCTTTAAATGAGTCTGGAAGCCGAGGTGTGGGCTAGTGAGTAAGGGAATGTAGGATCGCTGGGAAGATAAATGGGGTACTCGGGGGGAAGTCCAAGCTGTAGGTGAGGAGAAGAGAGGGTGTAAGGTGTAAAGAAATTAAGGAGGTAGGAAGCCATGGATTAGTGGGTGGATGGACGGGGAAAAGGCAGGGGGGCTGTTGGCTGGTGAAAGAAGGAAGGTAGGGACAGTCAGGTACTGGGTAAAGGTGCTCCGGTACAATCAGGAGCAGAGTACTGGGTACATTCAGGAGCAGAGTGTGGGCAGGCTGGCTGGGGTAAAGAAATCAGCGGGGCAGCGGAGGCTGAATCTAATGGGTGGGTCAGTGGCTGTTCGGAGGAGCTGACAGAAGGAAGCTGTTAGAAGTCGAGGCAGCAAACCTAAGCGGAGCCGCGGCAGTGGAGCAGGGAGTTCCGGTGAAAGCGGGCAGAGTATCTGCCCTGAAAACAGGCCGATGGAGGGAGGGCCAAGTACAGGCAGCAGACCAAAGAACAGACAGGGGAGTACAGGGTTCCACCAGCTACTACGAAGGGGACAGGTAAAGTCGCTGATGATGGGGTCAACTATGCTCAGCAATTCAGGCAGGCGGGTCGAGAAACAGGGTGGCCGCCTAGAGTCGCAGTAGTGGGAGAGCAGCGGCGCCAAAACTGGTCGATGGAGGGAAGGCTCAGTCACAGGCGACAATCTGAAGCATAGGCAAGCAACGCAGAAACTCGCTTGAGAAGATGCAGGTAGCAGGCGAGGTCGTTGGCAGCCCGAAGGAATGGGCTCAGCAATTCAAAGCAGGACATAAGGCAGTGTGTCCGTTTGGAGCCGTAGCAGTGGCAAGGAGCGCAGACACTCGCCAGATAAGATGCAGGGAGCAGACGAGGTCCCTGGCAGTCAGAAGGAATGCTCAGCAGTACAAAGCAGGACTTGAGGTAGTGTGTGAGCCGCAGCAGTGGCAAGGAGCGCAGAAATTCGCCAGATAAGATGCATGGAGCAGGCGAAGTCCCTGGCAGTTAGGTCCCTGCCGCTTAGTAGATCAAAGCAGGACGTGAGGCAGTGTGTCCGATTAGAGCCGCAGCAGTGGAAAGAGCAGCCGCATCAAGACTGGCCGATGGAGGGAGGGCCAGGCTACTGACAACAGAGGTTCCTGAGAGGGAACCAGTGGTTGTCGACAACGAGCAGGTGGAAAGGGAGAGGAGTATTAGGAAGGAGCAGGAAAACGTCAGAAGGGGACTCTGTCCCCAGCACTTCGACCCCGGCGATGAAGTACTCGTAAAGAACAGACATCCTCAAGGAAAGCTTTCCCTGACATATGAGCCTGGCTCCTTGGACGTGGTGGCGGTGCACGCAATGCCAGATTCTTCAAGAAAGTTGGAGAAGCCAGGTTAGAAGTGTTGTAGAGAAGGGACGTGAACGATGTGCCGGACGAGGGTGGTGGCCTTGCCCCTCAGCCAAGCTCACCGGCTTGGGGGATCTCAGGTGCTAATGGCCCGATCCAGGAGGTGGGTAGGAGGTATCCCCAGAGGGTTGGGATGGGGAAGCCGGCCCACCTAAGTGACTATGTTTTGGACCCCTGAACTGGTGGGCCCGGGATCTCAGGTGCTAATGGCCCGACCCAGGAGGTGGGTAGGAGGTATCCCCAGAGGGTTGGGATGGGGAAGCCGGCCCACCTAAGTGACTATGTTTTGGACCCCTGAACTGGTGGGCCCAGCCCATGGGCTGGAAGTGACTCATGGGAGTGGGGTGGTTGTGATAAAAGGGGTTGTGTATTTGCGTGCAGTGTGTTGTTATATTATTTGCGCAGTTTACTCTCTTTATCCGTTTGTTATGAAAAAGGAGGAGTGTGGTGCTGCCCCTTAAAGGGCACATGCATGTGGCGGAGTGACGTTGCACTCTGCCGCGTGCAGTACAAATAAATGGGGCGTTCCCGGCCGCCGGCACGGCAGAGCGACCGGGGAGCACGAACCATAGCCGCCGGCACGGCAGAGCGACCGGGGAGCACGAACCATAGCACGTGCATAGCTCTCAGAGTCTGTGTGTGGGGAGTGTGGGAACAGCACGAACATGTTTTACAGGGATTTACATGAATCATAATAAAATCTAAAACATTCAAACAATACATAGCAATAAGGGCATAACTGCGGCTCTATTTTCCCATCTTGACTGGGAAAACTAGAAGCATCACAAAGCAAAGTGAGGGTAAAAACGATGCCCTTTCCGTGTGTTGCTAATATACGCGTTCTATACTAACAGACACAGAGCCTGAGTGGCGCAGGGTCTGGTAACGGGACTGTCCTATTGAAGGGGTCTGGCGAGTGCTCAATCTTTGGCCCCATTGCAGCCAGCGGGGGCGGGCGGCGCGTGGGTTATTTTTGGGCTGGTTTTTGAGGGCCGTTGGGCTATAAATGGGCTTCCTGTCGGAGCCGCCCTGTTGTTTCCGGGTCAGCGGAGGCAGCGCCAGCACGAGTCGGGTCAGCAGCCGCCGTCGCCGCTTTGTCCTCACGTTTCCGCACACGGATCCCTGCACGTGCGTTCAGGTACGGCCCTGCTTCCTGGGGGGCGTGGGGGGCAAATCATCAGCCTGTAGCCCCCGGGGTTCCCTTCCCCGGCGCACACGGTACGGCTCGATGGCTGCAGCAGGTTATGATTTATTTATTTATTTGTAGAGCGCTTTATGGGGGTGTTGCCACCCCAGAATGCGGTGGCTTGCCGCTGGGGGGCGGTCGGAGCACACTGTGCGTGTCTCAGTAGCGACAACGCCAGGACGTGGAGACCAGGCAGCCGTGGGACTTTATAATGGGGCCAGCCAGGACTCCATGTCCCAGAATGCACTGCAGTTAAACCTAGCCCTGGCTTGGCATCTCCAGGATGCAGTGTGGGGGGGAAAGGGCGGCGTGTGGAGGGGTGGGGGGTGACCTGGCGAATATGATTGCACTGTATTGCCTGGCAGCTGCGTGAAGCTGCACTTCATCCCCTCTATTTGCAGTGGCCTCTCGGTTTGCCCCCCCCCCCTCTCCGGAGGGGGCCCAGCTTGGCAGCAACCCCTTGGCTGCAGTTGTGAAACACACCACACCCTCTGGAGTCTCCACCGGCCCCGGATTCTCCTGCAGGCCCGGGTGAGCACAGATACTTCAGCTGAGACCCGAGGGATGAAAGTGCACGTTATTCCGGCTCGATCCCATGTAGGGAAGGACCCTGGCATGGAGTCCGGCTGGCAGCATCTAGCAGGCTGGCGTCTAGTGTGTGCAGGCCACACACACGCCACTGAGGCTGCTACAGCGCTATAGCTTGCACGCTATAACCAACTAGAGCAGTGACGTTAGTATTGATTAAAAGGCCAGGTTTTTAACCATTTCTTGGCTTGTGGTGGGAGGGCTCGTTACAAATGTTGTTCTGGAGTAAGCGCCAGATCCTGGGGGCAGCTACAGAGAAGCTGGAGTTGCCTGTTCTAGGGGACACGTTGGAGCTGGATCTAAGCCTTCTTGCTGCTGTTTTGACTGTAAGACATTGATTGAGGTAACTCGGGATACTTGAGGTGACACATTTGTGTCTGATACCAAGAGATTTATGGAGTATTCTTGCTCGTGTGGGCAGCCAGTGTGCTTCTCTCCTGTGTGTGATGTGGTCTCTTTTGCTTATACCCAGAGGTGCTCTCAAAGGTGCATTTTGTTTTTTTCTTGGATGTGCCTAACAGTAGTATATTGCAGTAATCTATCCTGGTAAAGATGATGGCTCTTGCAAGCGCTATGCAATTTTGGGCTGTGAAGAAAGGTCGACTTAGGGCAATAAGTTTGGCTGTGTAAGCCGTGGATGAGGCCGTTGTTTCTGTTTGCACATGGTGAGGCTGGAGTCAAGGAATTCACCTAGTGTTTTGACTTGGTTCGATATATTAATGGGTGTGCCGTCTATGATGATGGAGGTATACTCGGAATGGTACTTATTTAGCAGGGTGGGGGCACCTACTATGAGAATTTTTTTTTCCTCCATTAAGACAGGTTTAGCAGCAACCAGGGCCTCTGGGAAGATTACGCCTTGCCAGCAACATGTGGACTTTTCCTTGGGACAGTTTGTAAGAAAGGCGTTGGGCCATACAAAACGTAGAGCTCCCTCCTGTTTACTGGTGCATGATTACTATAAAAATAAATAAGTTAAAAGGGGCCCAAACTTCAGTTGGACACCTGCACCAAGTTTTATGACGCTGCAATAATCCTTTGCAGCACGCTTTTTTCTGGGACCCCTTTAAGTAGTATTTTCCCTCTGGTATATGGAAGTGTTATACTGTGTTGCCTCTTGCTGCCAAAGGATTAATGGATAAAAGTGGACGTTTTGTGTCACCGTCGGGCCATCTCGTGATAATCTCCTACTGTTAACCCTCGTCTCAATTTCCCTGTCACCATTATGATGTATGTAAACCACGTGCTGTTTCTGTGCCCTAAGCAAGGACCTCCACCAGCGGAGATGCATCTGCAGCCCGCCCTGACAGTTTGTTTCTGTGAATGTGGGACACAACCCTTACAGACACACTTGCAAAATACAGGTTGGTTGGCCAATCCTGCTTCTTTGGCAATCTGTGCACTGCACATGACTTCTTGGAAACGCCACTGGTTCCGAATAAGGATAAATTGAGGTGTGCTACCTTCAACAATCATGTCAAACATTTTTCCAAGAAGAGTGGGAGGTGGATACCTTTCTGAGGGTGGATCCTCCATCTGGAATGGCCTTCCTTTCCCCCCTCCAACTTGAGCTGGATCTTCTAAACTTCCGGAAACTCCAAGACTTTCCTTTTCTCCTTCTTTCCCTCTTCCCCCTCCTGTGCTAACTCTCTGCTGCTACACTAAGGACTGGTACCTTCAGAGTCATACAGGGGCCAGTCCAGTCCCCCACTGCATCCTTTGCCAGCACTTGCCCTCTGGCTCCCTTTCCCGGGCTAGCCCACACTGGTCTATCCTGCCCACTGCACTCCTCCTCCCCACCCCCTTCTCTGGGAGCACACCACTCTGCCACTTCTCCCTCTATTCCCTCACCCCTGCACTTAGATTTTCAAGCGCATGCACGGTAGAATTGTCACAATGCCATATAACTGTTTTTTCATGTTCCCTTGTGCCCGCCCGTCCCTTGTCTTGTGGCACCTGGAAACACTTGTGCATAGGCACCATACAAATTACCAATAAACTACTTGTTTGCTCCTGTCATCTATACTCTACTGTTCTCTCAGCCTTGATCCCGCCTTCCTGAAATCGGTTTTACTTCCATCCAGGGAGCATCGCCACAACCCCTGTACACCCCAGGTATTTATGTGTTGCCAAGAAACACAAAGGTTCATACACTATCCCTGGAAATGGCGCAAGTGGCTACCTGGCAGTATTTACAGGGAGAGGTATGTTTGATTTGGTCTTGATGGGTGGATGGGATATTGAGGAGATTGAATTAGGTTTGCCTTACTCTTGCGGTGGTTTGTCATTTGGCGGGGTGGGGGTTAAGGAGTAGCATGTGTGGTGGAATAAAAACACACGATGTGAAAATTATGGGGGACTTGAGGGTGTCGGAACAGAGACGGGCAATAGTAGTTGGTGGTAGAATTGAGAAGGTATAGGGCGTGCACCCACATATGGGTTTAAAGACTTTGAGACAACCTTTTTTAGGGAGGCTGGTTTATCATTGGGTGCAAGCTGAGAGGTGTTGTGAAAAGGGGTTTCGGTGTAGGTTTGTTTTTGGGGCGTGGGGAATGGGTGTCATGACGGTGCAGAGAAGTTCTGGCAGTAATAGAGTACAGAGTAACTGAGTGCGGATGAGGGTCTGTAGAATAGTAGGTCAGATGGGGAGGAGCTTCCAGATAATGAATAGTTTGAGCCTGGAATGATAAAGGGAAAGTTGGAGGTTTAGATTGCCAATGTTGTGATCCCTGAAGGAAGGGTGGAAAGTAAATTGTGGCAAGCAGTTGGGCTTTCCAGTCCTTTATAGACTCTGGCCGAGACATCAGCAATATTGGACATTGTGTGCCCACTCACTCTACCAAAGAGGCCAATCCCGTTTCCTCCCCTTCCAACACTTGCGTATGTGTTCTTGGCTAGACTAATTCCCGGGTTCTCTTCCCTCCCCTTATGGACTCCGGTTGGCTGCATTTTTTTCCGACCTTCGCAGAATTAATTTGTGGCATAAATGTAGAGGGAGACCCCTGAAACAATTACTACTTCCCCCATATAAACCTTACCCCCCACTTGCCAGGTGAGAGTCTGCAAGTGGGCCAGAGGCTGGGGTGCTTTTACTCCTATCGGCATGTGTTTCACTAGACCAATTGTACTCCTATTTGCACTCTATTCTATACACCAGTTGTGCTCCCATATGACACTGTTCTTGGGGCAGGGTTGTGCTCCTAGCAAGGTTCCTGCTCTTCTCTGCAGGTAGGTGTTACAACTGCAGTCTAGTTCACTGTACTTGCATCCAGGATATTGTGCTTCTTTGCACCTACCCAATAACCTTCACTCCCACTTTGCTGGACTGGCAACATGATTGTCCCTCCACCTATTAAGCTCGTTGCCCATGGGTGTGCACTCGGTTAAGATTGTATAGTGAGACCCAGAGGCAAGCATTAGGCTTCTCTTCCTTCGTTCAGTCTCTCAGCAGCAACGCACATATACAGTCGCCTATGTTTCCCAGCGGCATTGAGTTCTGCAGAATTTCTTTTGAAATTGAAGCACTGCACCTTTTAACCACCCCAGAGCAATCCTCCCTTCTCAGCTTAGAACCCCAATTCCTGTTAAGATTCTTTCTGCAGATCTTGGTTGTACCTTGTTTTTTGTTGCAGGGCTGCTTCTATGTATTCATGTTGCCTGTTCTTAGCATGCTTGCCTCCTGTACTGCCCCGTGTCACGCTTGCAGTTTCAGGCTACTATACCTTCCATCTGTGTCGGATTGTCCATTAGGCCACGTACGCACTGACGCACTGGCCTATGCGCCCTACTCCTTTTAGAGGCCCGCAACAAGACACTTCGACTGTCTAGGGACCGGCACAGGGTTTAATCCGGCACTGCCTGCCATAGCAGACATGGGGGGGGAAAGAAAGTGGCAGGGTTGAGGTGTTAGTTGCTCACTGATAAGGGTGCCTTGGACTCCCTGAACAAAAGACACTGCTTTGACTATTTTGTAGTTGGTGTGGTGGTCACCAAAAGAGCTGTCCACACTTCATTGCGCTCCCTAGCTAAAGTCCTGCAGAGTTCTAACGCTTAGGTCCACACACCCGTCGCGACACTCGGGGGGGGAGGGGGGGGGGGGTTTCATCTCCACTCCCCCTGATTCTCTGTAGATCCTTTAGAACAAATTGCCCACCCTCCCCTGTTGGCTCTCCTCCCTTCACCATGTTCTTCCCTCTGATTGTAAAGCACCCTGCTGCTTCTTGTAGCTAGGTCTGCTCCATAAGTACTACTATGACATGCTAGTAGTTCTGTACTAGATGAGGTCTCTAAAGGTGGCCACTTTATGAAGGTCTCATCCAAACAGGTGCTCTTCTAGAACCATTAAGGAAATCTCTTGCTCCTGCCCCTCCCGACTTCTGCAACAACTCCTTCCTCACTAGCTCTTTACTTCTATCGCTCAAGCACTCCTTTGTACACCCTCTTAAAACCATCTGCTGACCCCTCTTGCCTGGCTATCATTCTATTTCCACCACCCCTTTACCAGGACAAACTCATGGAGAAGTTGGTCACTGCCCTCCCCTCCCCCAATTGATCCTTCACACTGAACTTTTTGTTGTTTGCCTCCATGAACATCCCTCTGGATTCCGGGCATCCGAGGGATGGAAGCTGCTCTCCTGAACACCCGCGAAGACATGCTTGCAAATCCTGATTCTAACTCTCCCTCGTTCTACTTGATTTCTCCTGCCTTTTGACACGGTCAACCATTCTATCCTCATAACGGCTCTGCAATACCCTTGGCAACACAGACCAGCAACTGGAATGGTTGACCCCTTTCCTCACTAACCACCTTTCCCAGCTGCAACTGGGACTTTCTCCTCCACCAACGCACTCTACTTGCATCATTCCCCATGGCTGTTCGATATCTCTCCTGCTTGCTCACTTGATTACCTCCTTCTCTCCTCATTTGCAGTGTTGTGCTGACGCACCGCTTTCCTTCAAATTACCCTCTTCTACCTCCTCTCATCCCCAGTTGTCTGACACGCCATTCAGGCGTGGTGTGTGGCTAACTATCTGTCTTAATGCCAATAAGGAGATCCTTCTCACTTGGACACATCCTACCCTCTGGCTGCCCTCCTTGGGTCCTCTAACCTCACCATCCTGTGAGGCCAAAAACCTTGATGTCATCTTTGATTCTGCTCTCTCCTTCACTCCTCACATCTTAACCTTGGTGTCATCTTTGGGACTCTGCTCTCTCCTTCACGCCTCACATCTGAACCTTGGTGTCATCTTTGGGACTCTGCTCTCTCCTTCACGCCTCACATATTGAACCTTGGTGTCATCTTTGGGACTCTGCTCTCTCCTTCACGCCTCACATCTTGAACCTTGCCTAGAAGGCCCACTTCCAACTTCACCTGCTTGGATGCATTCTCCCTTTTCTCACCTTTCCCCGGAAGCTCAATCTCGCCTCTTGACACCAACTCTCTGCTTGTTAAACGCTTCTCCAAAGAGTTTGGGGGTGGGGGGCAGGACTCTCTCCTTGGCTGGTGCCTCCATTTGGAGCTGCCTCCCTTTCCCCTCTCAGACTTGAGCCAGACCTCCTTAAATTCTGGCAACTTCTCAACTCTGCTCTTCTCTACCTTCACCCCACTGCCACCTAGACTGGTGGCCTGGTCCTTCTCACAGGTCTTCCACCCAGTCTATTTCAGCCAGTACTGCCCCTGCGGGCCCCCAGCCTAGTAGCTGTGCATCCCACCTGCACAATTCCTCCGCCCTGGCACTCCCACCACCCCTACCTATCTCCATCACTCTTCACTTTACTTGCACGTCCAAATGCCACAACGCCCAGTAGGGCCTCGATTGTTTATCTACTCCCCTTGTTCTCTCCCCACTTGCCTTGTGGTGCCTGGAAACACCATTTTGTTGTATAGACGCCTAATAAATGGAGCCTGCACAGCTCCTTCCTGTCGCGTCCTCTGTAGAGCACTGCCCGTTACACGCAGCCAGTACGCTGACGCAGAACCGACTTTGGCGGGTGTGCAACTTCAGGGAACACATGCAGCGTCTTCCCTTCACACACAGCATGGCTCTGACATTCGGCTCCTTGTAGCTGTTGTTGTTGCACAAACTTTGATAGTTGCGTTCCTTGCTCTTGCACTTCGCTGTGCACGTGCTCTTCCTCCACCTTCCCTATGGGCCCAGTATCCCTACTGGGGAGTCCTCCATGGGTGGACACTGCACCGTGTCCTCGGCAGAGTCTGGTCACTTTGGCTTTAAATACGGGAGTGGTAGTGGACTGGACTCGTAACACCAGTCCAGCAAAGCCTCGAGCCCATGGAAGCACGGTTTAAAGGTTTCCTGTACCCAGGGCCTTCTCTTGAGTCATCTGTTACCAGATGGACTGTTAGTTCTTTGTAGGTGGCATTAACTTCGCCCGGGAGCAACCTGGTTCCAAACCCACACACACTCCCTAAAAGGGGGGCCTTGCTTGTGTCGGGTCCACAAGGGCAGTACATATGTGGAAGGGGGGTGGGGGATACCTCTTACCACCGATATAAAATATGGTACTTTAAAGAATGGTTTCGCTTGTTCCTGGTCTGGTATTGACCTCACGGAACATGCCATGGGCTCAGGAGAAGCCATTGACAGTGGTTTGCAACTGTGTACTGCAAGCGGTTTAGCAGGTATTACTTGACCTCACGGAACATGCCATGGACCACTTGACCCAGCGTTTGCAGACTGGGCACTGCAGGCGGTTTACCTCAGAGGCATGCCATCGAGGTGGGCTAGTAAACATTGATTTCAAACTCTGGACTGACGTCCTGTGAAGCAGACCACGAGGTCAAAGGGCTCTTAATCGCCAGCCCCTTTGCTCCCCACGCCTCTTACTGTCAGACCTCGAGGTGCCTGCGGCAGACACGAGACGTACAGTGTGGCAAAGGTCACAGGGATGCAGCTGGAAAAGCTTTGGGGGGGGCAGGGGCTGTGGGGCGGAGGAATTTAACGCGTGGGAAGCTTGATTTGATCATTGGGAGGCCGGGGGCGGGTGCGGTCGTCAGCAAGCGAGGCCTAGTTTTCAACGGAGTATTGTGGGGGATTTGCAAAGCCGCGTGGAGGCCCCCTGACCCAACTTGCAGTGTTACTTTCTGGTGCCTGTTGCATGTGAACCCCTCCTGGGAGCATGGTAGCTCCCAGGATGTTGTAATGGGTCACGTGGCAGTAGCCACGCGACCAACACAATAAAAGAGGCGAGCCGCTTCCGGCTCGCCAGTCACTCCCATTCTGGCTCCAGCGTCGTTCCTGGTCTGCACCAGGCTGGTGCTGCGCTGTGTGTGCTGGGCCTACGGACGGGGCCCAGCTTAAGGACGGTGCCCCTGCCGGGCAACGCCGTCCGGACGGTGCCCCTGCCGGGCAACGCCGTCCCTGTGGGTCCCCCAGCCATGTGAGGCGGGTTGGGGTTGCGACCCCGGCCTGGGTGCCCCCAGAGCCGGGGCCGCGGTAAGCCGGTTGCCAGCCGGCCATGTGTGGAGCTCCGGTGCCCCGGAGCGGGTGGGATGAGCCCCCACCCCTGAGTATGCGGCATGGGCGCCGCCAAGTGTCGATGCTGTCGGGTGCCACCCGACCCGAGTACGGGGCCGCCCGGTGATCCGGGACGGCCCCCAACAATGGCGACGAGGAACGGGCCTTTGCGTGCCCCGAAAGATCTTGGTGTGGCGGGCCCATCTACATCTGGGCCCGCGGAGAAGTGTTGGCGGGATGGAGGAAGTCCGCGGCTGGGCCGCAATGAGGTGAGGTGGCCCCGGAAGGCGCGTGCGTGCTGCGCCCCTCCCCCACCTTGGATGTGGACTCTGCCGCGGCGGGGGGAGGGGAGACGCATGGGCGGCGTCGGCCGCAAGAGGAAGAGGGCCCCTACCATCAGCGGCAGGAGCGGGGATGCTGGCTTTTCCTTTCCCCTGCGTGAGAGGGCCCGCGGCATCGGCCGCGGTGAGGAGGCGCTGCCCCTCCCCCACCCGCGATGAGGAGAAGCCGCGGCGTCGGCCGCAAGAGGCTGTGTTCCCCCTTGTTCCCGTGGGGGGAGGGATGATGTGCGGCGTCGGCCGCAAGAGGCAGAGGCCCTGCCCCTCCCCCACCTGTAAGCCGAGGGGACAGGGGGCGGCCAACTGCGCCGGGAGGAAAAAAAAAAATAAATAAACAACGATGCGGGCCCAACTCCACTGGGCCCGCAAGGCAATAGGGAGCCGCTTCCCACCCATGAGGAGGGGGAGTGCCGGCGGCGTCGGCCGCCACGAGGAGCGGCTAACGGCGCCGCAGGAGGGAGGATGCCGGTTCCCCTCCCCAAAGAGCGCTGGTGCGGCTCACATCGCCGCGGGAAAAGAGAACGAGACGGGCCCAACACCAGCTGGGCCCGCAAAGGAAAACATGGTGGGCGAGCGGCCCGCCCGTCCCCCGAGGGAGACGGAAGAAGCCCGCGGCGTCGGCCGCGTGGGTGGCCCTCCCCCATCGTGGACAGAGAGGGGAGAAAAGATGATGCAGGCCCGATTCCAACGGGGCCTGCAAAAAGGGAACAAAGGCAGCGGGCCCAACACCAGCTGGGCTCGCAAGGATACGAGAGAGGAGGTGCACTGAGGGGTGTCGGCCCATACAAGTGGACCTAGCCGATGTGGCCCCTGGGCCTCCCCAGGTGCGGCTTTGCCGGTGTTTTGTGTGATCGTAGTAACTGTCCTAAATGAACTCTGGTGAGGGTGCGAGCTGGTTTCCGGCGACTCCATACTGAAGATGGACATCATGAGTGACATTCCCCGGAAGACTGTGAGCCGGCAGACATGGACTTGCTTAAAAATGGTCCAGTTAGTGGGCAATGTTGTGTGGTGCGCACCTGTAGGCTCGGAGTGCTTTATGTGGTGCCAGTACCCCCAGTGGTGCTGTTTAGTGACATGAAACCACTCACCCAGGTTAATAAAGGGTGTATTAGTAGAGTGGTTGTAGGAGTAATAGTGGGCAAGTAGCGGTATGTGTTTGCTTTGTTGTTTATTAAAAAATGGAGTGGTGTTGCATGTGAACCCCTCCTGGGAGCATGGTAGCTCCCAGGATGTTGTAATGGGTCACGTGGCAGTAGCCACGCGACCAACACAATAAAAGAGGCGAGCCGCTTCCGGCTCGCCAGTCACTCCCATTCTGGCTCCAGCGTCGTTCCTGGTCTGCACCAGGCTGGTGCTGCGCTGTGTGTGCTGGGCCTACGGACGGGGCCCAGCTTAAGGACGGTGCCCCTGCCGGGCAACGCCGTCCGGACGGTGCCCCTGCCGGGCAACGCCGTCCCTGTGGGTCCCCCAGCCATGTGAGGCGGGTTGGGGTTGCGACCCCGGCCTGGGTGCCCCCAGAGCCGGGGCCGCGGTAAGCCGGTTGCCAGCCGGCCATGTGTGGAGCTCCGGTGCCCCGGAGCGGGTGGGATGAGCCCCCACCCCTGAGTATGCGGCATGGGCGCCGCCAAGTGTCGATGCTGTCGGGTGCCACCCGACCCGAGTACGGGGCCGCCCGGTGATCCGGGACGGCCCCCAACAGTGCCCACGTGCATTTGGCGTTAGGATGATTAGGAATATTTCTTGCCTAGTTTCAAAACTATGTATATAACCATCTTCTCCCCTGGCTCCTGATCTAGAATTGTATGTTTTTGTTTATAAATAAAGCCTTTAGATCATGCCACCTCTGGCCTGCACCAAATTCGACTCTTCCTCAAAAAGGACCTCACTCCGCGCTTCCCTGGAAGACCTGGCATTACTCCATCCTCTATAGAGCGTATCAGCCCTTGCTATTGAACCGCAGTGCCCCCGCCCCTCCCCCCTTCATTAACAAACAGAAAGACCACGCTTTAGTGTTTCTTGCTTAAGATGGTCTACTTTCATCTACTGAAAGGTTGCTTGTAAAAGTAGAATTCTGGATCCCTATTCAAATCCCATACACTGCAAGCCACAATGCCAGACCAGCGCACAGTATTCACACCTACACATGGCAGGTAGGAGGGGCAATGGGAAGCGGATCAGGAAGTGAGCTGCAAGCCACAATAATGCCAGACCAGCGTACAGTATCCACGCCTACACATGCCAGGTAGGAGGGGCAATGGGAAGCGGATCAGGAAGTGAGCTGCAAGCCACAATGCCAGACCAGCGCACAGTATTCACACCTACACATGGTAGGTAGGAGGGGCAATGGGAAGCGGATCAGGAAGTGAGCTGCAAGCCACAAAGCCAGACCAGCGCACAGTATTCACACCTACACATGGCAGGTAGGAGGGGCAATGGGAAGCGGATCAGGAAGTGAGCTGCAAGCCACAATAATGCTAGACCAGCGCACAGTATTCACACCTACACATGGCAGGTAGGAGGGGCAATGGGAAGCGGATCAGGAAGTGAGCTGCAAGCCACAATAATGCTAGACCAGCGCACAGTATTCACACCTACACATGGTAGGGAGGAGGGGCAATGGGAAGCGGATCAGGAAGTGAGCTGCAAGCCACAATAATGCTAGACCAGCGCACAGTATTCACACCTACACATGGCAGGCAGGAGGGGCAATGGCAGTGCACAGTATTCACACCTACACATGGCAGGTAGGAGGGGCAATGGGAAGCTGATCAGGAAGTGAGCTGCAAGCCACAATAATGCTAGACCAGCGCACAGTATTCACACCTACACATGGCAGGTAGGAGGGGCAATGGGAAGTGGATCAGGAAGTGAGCTGTAAGCCACAATAATGCAAGACCAGCGCACAGTATTCACGCCTACACATGGCAGGTAGGAGGGGCAATGGGAAGCGTATTAGGAAGTGAGCTGCAAGCCACAATGCCAGACCAGCGCACAGTATCCACGCCTACACATGGCAGGTAGGAGGGGCAATGGGAAGCGGATCGGGAAGTGAGTCGCAATAATGCCAGACCAGCGCACAGTATTCACACCTACACATGGCAGGTAGGAGGGGCAATGGCAGTGCACAGTATTCACACCTACACACGGCAGGTAGGAGGGGTAATGGGAAGCGGATCGGGAAGTGAGCTGCAAGCCACAATAATGCCAGACCAGCGCACTGTATTCACACCTACACATGGCAGGTAGGAGGGGCAATGGGAAGCGGATCAGGAAGTGAGCTGCAAGCCACAATAATGCCAGACCAGCACACAGTATTCACACCTACACATGGTAGGTAGGAGGGGCAATGGGAAGCGGATCAGGAAGTGAGCTGCAAGCCACAATAATGCCAGACCAGCACACAGTATTCACACCTACACATGGCAGGTAGGAGGGGCAATGGCAGCGCACAGTATTCACACCTACACATGGCAGGTAGGAGGGGCAATGGGAAGCGTATTAGGAAGTGAGCTGCAAGCCACAATGCCAGACCAGCGCACAGTATCCACGCCTACACATGGCAGGTAGGAGGGGCAATGGGAAGCGGATCAGGAAGTGAGCCGCAATAATGCCAGACCAGCGTACAGTATTCACACCTACACATGGCAGGTAGGAGGGGCAATGGGAAGTGGATCAGGAAGTGAGCTGTAAGCCGCAATAATGCCAGACCAGCGCACAGTATTCACACCTACACATGGCAGGTAGGAGGGGCAATGGGAAGCGGATCAGGAAGTGAGCCGCAATAATGCCAGACCAGCGCACAGTATTCGCACCTACACATGGCAGGCAGGAGGGGCAATGGCAGTGCACAGTATTCACACCTACACATGGCAGGTAGGAGGGGCAATGGGAAGTGGATCAGGAAGTGAGCTGTAAGCCGCAATAATGCCAGACCAGCGCACAGTATTCACACCTACACATGGCAGGTAGGAGGGGCAATGGGAAGCGTATTAGGAAGTGAGCTGCAAGCCACAATGCCAGACCAGCGCACAGTATTCACACCCACACATGGCAGGTAGGAGGGGCAAAAAGTGAGCTGAAATGGCGCACTGTAGCTGATCCCTCTAGCAGGGCTCGATGGGCACTTGACGTTGGCTAGTCTGGTAGGTCAGACTCCTGAGAATGACAAGGTGGCGCTGTAACTGGCTTTTTGTATGAGCACACGCCTACTCTATCCAACTCTTGGGTTCTTGGCACTATCCTAGACGGGGCAATGAAGGGACAATCGTCTGGATGTTCGAATCATCCACACAGGATACTGTGCTAACCAGAGTTTCTGTTATGACCACTTAAATGCACAACTCCACTTAAGTACACAAGCCCATGGTCCTAATGAGTGAACGGAGGCGTGTTTCTGACCCACACCCTGGTGTCTCCCTCACTAGTAAGCCACTTTGAGGGTTTCTTGCATCTATCTCATCCGGACAGTTCTTAACAAGCCTTGGGATTCCATGTCTCTTGTTCCACCTTGGTGTCTGTCTCTTCCCTCTTGCCCCTTGTCTTTCACTCTGCCTGGGGGTTGTATCTCTGCCTGCTTTTGTGGCTTCTCTGCTCACCCCGTGCGGGTGCCTGGCCGGGCCACACTTCCTCTTGAGCAACCGTGTACTACTCACCTCTGGGCTCCCCGTGAGTTCGCCCTCTGCGTCGGTGGAGCTTGCATCTGTCTCATGCTTGCTGCTGCACTCTGGTGCTGGTTTCTCTGCATGCCAGGTGCTGTGCCAGGTGCTGTGCGGGCTTCGTGCAGTGGCAATGCGCTCCCAGATCCTGCTTCGGCGGGGCTGTAGGCATGCCGGCTGTTATACTACACCTCACAGATGGTTGCTGCAGCCTGATGCCTCTTGGGGGCGGAGGGGTCTCTGTGGCTGCCCCCCTTCTCTATGCTTCTGAGCTGATGCGGCGTGGGACATCCCAGCGAATACTGTGTATACAGGGTCCGAAACGCCAGCCTTTCTTTCCGGATCTCATGTTTTTGTGTAGGCCTGCTCCCATGTAGCCAGCAAAGTCACGGGGTTATGGAGGGGTTTCGGAGGGGGGGGTAGAGCATAACTTGCCTTTCTCTGTCACCTCCTGTCCTCTAAGGGGGTGGGGTCACCCAGACCTGGATTTCACTTGCCCTGTCCCCGAGGGGGTGTGAAGCTTGCTGGACTTGCCTCCCTAGTCCCAAAGGGGGTGGCTTACTCTGGGGTAGAAGAGACCAGGTCCCTGGATTGATCGCACTCCTGAGTTGGCAAGTTGCTTTACCCCTGCTTAGTAGCTTTACCCCTGCTTACGGGGAACATTACTCTGGCAGGTTGCCTTATTGCTGGCTGGTAGCTTTACCCCTGCTTACGGGGAACATTACTCTGGCAGGTTGCTTTATTGCTGGCTGGTAGCTTTACCCCTGCTTACGGGGAACATTACTCTGGCAGGTTGCTTTATTGCTGGCTTGTAGCTTTACCCCTGCTTACGGGGAACATTACTCTGGCAGGTTGCCTTATTGCTGGCTGGTAGCTTTACCCCTGCTTACGGGGTACATTACTCTGGCAGGTTGCTTTATTGCGGGCTGGTAGCTTTACCCCTGCTTACGGGGAACATTACTCTGGCAGGTTGCCTTATTGCTGGCTGGTAGCTTTACCCCTGCTTACGGGGAACATTACTCTGGCAGGTTGCTTTGTTGCGGGCTGGTAGCTTTACCCCTGCTTACGGGGAACATTACTCTGGCAGGTTGCCTTATTGCTGGCTGGTAGCTTTACCCCTGCTTACGGGGAACATTACTCTGGCAGTTGCTTTATTGCTGGCTGGTAGCTTTACCCCTGCTTACGGGGAACATTACTCTGGCAGGTTGCCTTATTGCTGGCTGGTAGCTTTAGCCCTTCTTATGGGGTACATTACTCTGGCAGGTTGCCTTATTGCTGGCTGGTAGCTTTACCCCTGCTTACGGGGAGCATAACTCTGGCAGGTTGCCTTATTGCTGGCTGGTAGCTTTACCCCTGCTTACGGGGAGCATTACTCTGGCAGGTTGCCTTATTGCTGGCTAGTAGCTTTACCCCTGCTTACGGGGAGCATTACTCTGGCAGGTTGCCTTATTGCTGGCTAGTAGCTTTACCCCTGCTTACGGGGAGCATTACTCTGGCAGGTTGCCTTATTGCTGGCTAGTAGCTTTACCCCTGCTTACGGGGAGCATTACTCTGGCAGGTTGCCTTATTGCTGGCTAGTAGCTTTACCCCTGCTTACGGGGAGCATTACTCTGGCAGGTTGCCTTATTGCTGGCTGGTAGCTTTACCCCTGCTTACGGGGAGCATTACTCTGGCAGGTTGCCTTATTGCTGGCTGGTAGCTTTACCCCTGCTTACGGGGAGCATTACTCTGGCAGGTTGCCTTATTGCTGGCTGGTAGCTTTACCCCTGCTTACGGGGAGCATTACTCTGGCAGGTTGCCTTATTGCTGGCTGGTAGCTTTACCCCTGCTTACGGGGAACATTACTCTGGCAGGTTGCCTTATTGCTGGCTGGTAGCTTTACCCCTGCTTACGGGGAACATTACTCTGGCAGGTTGCCTTATTGCTGGCTGGTAGCTTTACCCCTGCTTACGGGGAACATTACTCTGGCAGGTTGCCTTATTGCTGGCTGGTAGCTTTACCCCTGCTTACGGGGAACATTACTCTGGCAGGTTGCCTTATTGCTGGCTGGTAGCTTTACCCCTGCTTACGGGGAACATTACTCTGGCAGGTTGCCTTATTGCTGGCTGGTAGCTTTACCCCTGCTTACGGGGAACATTACTCTGGCAGGTTGCCTTATTGCTGGCTGGTAGCTTTACCCCTGCTTACGGGGAACATTACTCTGGCAGGTTGCCTTATTGCTGGCTGGTAGCTTTACCCCTGCTTACGGGGAACATTACTCTGGCAGGTTGCTTTATTGCTGGCTGGTAGCTTTGCCCCTGCTTACGGGGGACATTACTCTGGCAGGTTGCTTTATTGCTGGCTAGTAGCTTTACCCCTGCTTTCGGGGAACATTACTCTGGCAGGTTGCCTTATTGCTGGCTAGTAGCTTTACCCCTGCTTACGGGGTACATTACTCTGGCAGGTTGCCTTATTGCTGGCTGGTAGCTTTACCCCTGCTTACGGGGAACATTACTCTGGCAGGTTGCCTTATTGCTGGCTGGTAGCTTTACCCCTGCTTACGGGGAACATTACTCTGGCAGGTTGCCTTATTGCTGGCTGGTAGCTTTACCCCTGCTTACGGGGAACATTACTCTGGCAGGTTGCTTTATTGCTGGCTGGTAGCTTTGCCCCTGCTTACGGGGGACATTACTCTGGCAGGTTGCTTTATTGCTGGCTAGTAGCTTTACCCCTGCTTTCGGGGAACATTACTCTGGCAGGTTGCCTTATTGCTGGCTGGTAGCTTTACCCCTGCTTACGGGGAACAAGCACAGGCGCCTCCATGGCTTTCCCTACAAATCTCGACCACTGTTAAATGCCCGGCATCTAGTACCAGAAGTCGTGTTAATTGGCATGAAGGATACATGAAACTTTAGGCGACTGATTTTGAACACATGTCCCCCTCACCCACTTAAAGGGAAGGCATTGCATAAAGTAAGGGCGGACGGGGGGGGGGTAGTGAACAGTTCGCGAGGATGGCAATGAGGAAAGAATGGGCGTGGGGGATTTCGATCTACTAAACTTAGAACTACAATGTTGGGCGGCGCTGCTCTTCGGTTGGGCGCAGCAGCGCACTGGCTACCTCTGCAAGAAATACATTTGTATATTGTATTTATCGAGCATTTGCGTGGAACCAATGCAATGCCTTAAGAGGAGGAATTTGGGTAGTACAAGATTTTAGATGGAAGTGAATCAATGAGCGCATGCACTGAAGTCAGATGTTTGGCTGCCAAGTATAAAGGAGCAGAAGCCGTATTGGGCAAGGCGGGCTTGGGCACATGGTGGCCCGGGTACTTTGTATTTGTTATTTGTATCGCGCACCTAACCCTGAGGTAACTGGGCGCTGGATGTTACAGGCAGAAAACCAGTACCTACATATTTACATAAAAGGTAGGTACAGTAATGGCGGAAGGGTCGACCTAGGTTACAATTTACATATTGGTCGGACCTTCAACGTAAGTACAGAGATGTACAGTGATTGTGACAAGGTCGACTGTTATTATTAGTCTGACCATTTAAGGCAGGTGTGTGTGAGATGGGGAACAGCGGGATGCATAGGCCAAGCAAAGGGTTGAGATACAAGATCACTGTGATGCAGTAGGTATGGCCGGCTCGAGGACCGGGTGGGCCGGGCATGGAGGCTTGAGGATCGGGTGGGCTGGGCATGGCGGGCTTGAGGACAGGGTGGCCTGGGCATGGTTAGGAGGTTTGGCATGAGGCGAATAAAAAGGATTGAGGGATTAGAAGTACGGGGAGGGGGCGTGGAGTCTAATAAAACACTATCCTTTGACGGAAATTGAAGAGCAAGCAGAGTGGTGACAGAATGCCCATAGGGTGAATGGGCAGAAGTCTGATCAGGAAGGGTGAGAGTATTTTCCAGTTAATTACACCAAGATTGTGAACAGTATCGGAGGGTTACAACTGGGGGTTGGGGATGGGGCAGAGGAATTAAATTTCCAAGAGGTTTGGCAGAAGGCAATGAGAATGTATCCATCTACCATTGGATGACGCTGGGGGCGTGGGGGGGGGGGGAGATAATTGTCGGAGAAAGTATAGGGGCCCAATTTTTTTATGTAGAAAAAATGAAGGGGACATTCTGAACTTTAAATTAGAAGCAGGCCAAGGGCCGAGCCTTGTGGAACTCTGTGCGGAGGACCTGGGGTGGGCGAGGGGCAGCCCCATAAAACCGGAAGTGTGGCCTGAAAGACGAGCAGAACAGCAATGAACAGCTGTGGGAGCTGCAAGCAGGGAGCAGCAAAAGCGCGGTCCAGTCGCAGAATACGAATGGATGAATGTTTAACTTTTTTATTTTTCTGGCATACAGCACAGGCTCGGTTGCGTGGAGGGAGTGATTAAGAGATGCCACAGAACGGATGATGGGGGCGGGGGTCAAGCACATGGTTTTGGGACTGGGAAGTATTGCAGCAGGTTTGCAATGAGCAGGTGAGTTGGCGTTAAAAAGCCGAACCTTTTAAGAGCTGTTCAGGAAGGAACACGAAGAGTTGACTTTGGTATTCGCGAAGCAGCTGAAGAGTTTATTAAAGTTGTCCATTTTTTATTGATTTGGCTTATGTCAAAACTTTACAAAGGAAGTTCAAATCAATAAAATAGCAAGCATATTACAATATTTTTATACGAAAAATGAGCGCAATTGTCTCTCAGGTCGGTATTGCCATCATATCGTCATTTCCGTTTCAACTTGAAGGACCAACCCCTTCCTCCTAGAATGTTCCGCGACTTTATAAAAGCTGCTACAGCGAACCCTTCTGCGGCTGTAGCAGGACAGAGGTCCATTCCAAATGCCGTGCAGATCCAACCCAGCAGGCGTTTCAGAATGCAGGACTTTCCATTTCCACAGCCTCCAACCCAAATCTGATGCAGCTACTTGCCCTCGAACACAATCTCCTCCATAGCGAGCGAGTTCCAGCCAAGGCGCATAAGTGAGCGGTAATACCGCTGGATCTGCTGCAATCGTGGCTCTAGGCCTGCGCTTCCAGGAGGAAATACCATGCAATGAGCCCTGCTTATACAAGGCCTCCTCACCAAAACCTCCGTGTAGCAGATCCACTGGGAAGACGAGGGTTGAGGAGTAACGGTAAAGGGAGGGAGCCTGAAAAGGTGGAAGGGCTGAATATGATTGCAGGACTTTGCTTGAAAAATAGTTGGAAGTGTCTAATGAAGCGAGTGAAGAGCAGACCCGGAGGGTTGGAGGGGGAGCAAAGATCAGATCAATGCTGTGGTGTGCTTTTTAAATGTTACTTTTTTACCTGGATGAGAGCCGTAGGATTTTCTCCAGCAGCGCTTGGCCTGTTAAAGCTGATGGGAGAGATCGATATTGCAGGGCAAGTCCAGGTTGAGGGTCCAGACAGTGGGAGGGACCCTGAGTAGTTGAGGTTTTAGGAAGGGCAGCCGTGTCGGGAGCCAAGTTGTGGTAACGGCAGGCATGTGGCAGGGTAGATTACTGGGAGTAGATGAAGAGCTGGGAGCAGCGGCATGTGCCAAAGGAAAGCCGGACATGATGCAAGGAGAGGAGAGGGGAATGGGGAGGAAGGTGCAGAGGAGATTGGATCGAGGGAAGAGCCCAAAATGTCTCTGGAAGATCAAGGCCATTAGATGGTATTAGTGGACGGAAGGAGCAAGAAGCATGACTAGGCGAAAGCCGACTTTCTCCAAAAGTTGAAATGGCAGAAGTCTCATTACAGAAAGAAGCTAAAGTACCTGGAGGGAGAGACCCGATGGAAAAAAGGCAAGAGTGTGGAGGTTTAGGAAAAGCAGACTCCCATTCCAAAGGGAGATGGGACGGTGGCGAAAGATAATTGGACAAGAATCCCAGGGCCGGTGCCAGTTCTAAAGGGGTGTGAAAATGAGGCCATTGAGTAGACGTGGCAGTTATAACTGTATCCAAGATAACAGGTTTCATTGAGACCAAGAAAATGGAGATAACGCCTAGTAAGAATTAAAGAATTTTGTTGCAAACCAAGAGTAAGGGGACTGAGAGGGGAATTAGATGGAGAAATGACAATGATTGTTTGGTTACCGGAGAGGGGGGTGAGATGGTAGTACAAAGAAGCTACAGCATGTTGCCAGGACTGGACACAAATGGTGAAATGTGCATGGCAGCCCAAACCCATCCAGATTGGATGACCTTGGGAGCTGCCACCCTTGGTACAGGTCTCCATGGAGAGGAGAATATGGCAGTGGAGCTGCTACCCTTAGTACAGCTCTCCAGGGAGAGGAGAATATGACCTTGGGAGCTGCCACCCTTAGTACAGCCCTCCAGGGAGAGGATGATATGGCAGTGGAGCTGCCACCCTTAGTACAGGTCTTCAGGAGAGCAGAATATGACCTTGGGAGCTGCCACCCTTGGTACAGATCTCCAGGGAGAGGAGAATATGGCAGTGGGAGCTGCTAACCTTAGTACAGGTTTCCAGGGAGTGGAGAAGGAACACGTTACTTACCTGTAACTGTTCTCCAGCGTGGGTCTGGCATGGATTCACATGCTCATGAATATTCCCCGCCGTCAGGCTGAGGAATCCTCGGTAAAGAAAAAATCAGTATCAGTTTCGTTTCTGATCTGTCTTTCTTAGTAGTAACCAATCACTGGTCTCTGGGTCATATTGCCCCCAGCCATTGACTGCCCTCTCCCTAAGCCCCGCATCCGGCAGCCACCCTCAGATTTGGTAGCACGTGAAGTGGCAGTATGACCAAGTGAAGAGCCGCAGAGGGGTAGGCGGGAGGGTTCGCATGTGAATCCATGCCAGACCCATGCAGGAGAACAACAGTTACAGTTAAGTAACTTGTTCCTTCTCCAGCATGGGGTCTGGCATGGATTCACATGCTCATGAATAAAGAATACATAGCAGTACACACATGCACAACCACGGGAGGTGGCAAAAGGCTCAACATTAAGCAATACAAAAAACTCAACATTAAGCATCTCTTACCTCCTCACCAGGCTCAACTTAAGCGAACAGGTTGTGCAGCACTGCTTGGCCGACCCTGGACTCCTCCCTGGAATCCCGATCGACGCAGTAGAATCTCGTGAAGGTGTGCGTCGACCTCCACGTAGCAGCCCTGCAGATGTCCAGCAGGGGCACACCAGATAAGAACGCCGTAGTAGCAGCGATCGCTCTGGTCGAATGGGCTCTCGGATGGCCTGGCAGCGGTCAGTTAGCCAACTGGTGGCAGTGCATGATGCAGCCGGAGAGCCATCTGGAAATGGAAGACTTCGAGAGAGCCTTCCCTTGATTCACAGGTCCAAAGTTCACGAACAGCTGTGATGTCCTCCGAAAACTCTTTGTGCGGTCCACGTAGAACTTCAGCGCTCTAGCCACATCCAGCGAGTGTAAAGTCCTCTCGGCCGACGACGGAGACGGGAAGAAAACGGGTAACACCAGGGGCTCGTTAAGATGGAAGTCCGACTGCACATTGGGCATAAAGGAGGGGTGCGTCCTAAGCACCACCCTTGAGGCCTGGAAAGTCAAGTACGGTGCTTTGCAGGATAGGACCTGGATCTCTCCCACTCGTCGTGCGGAGGTAATGGCCACCAGGAATGCAGTCTTCCACGACACAAACTTCATCGGTGCGGAGTGCATCGGCTCGAATGGGGGCCCCATGAGCCTGGTCAGCACCACGTTAAGTTCCCACGCCGGGGCCTTCACCGACGGGAACGACCGGAACAGTCCTTTCATAAACTTTTACCAGTCGATGGGACCACAGGGACGTCCGTCCTGTGGTTCTGGTATATCTGGAGATCGCCGCCAGATGAATCTTAATGGAGGCGTGGGCCAGCCCAGCCTTTGCCAGCGATAGCAGGTACGGCAGCACTTGAGGGGCTGTAATCCGTAGGGGGTTCATCTTCTGTGCTCGGCACTAGATAGAGAACCTCTTCCACTTATGACCGTAGCATTTGAGAGTTGAGGACGCCCTGGCCTTTGCAAGAACCTCTCTGCAATCGGCCGGTATATCGTAGCCTCCAAACTCTAGTGCTGCAGGATCCAAGCCTGCAGGTTCAGCGACGCCGGGTCGTGGTGGAAGATGGCGCCTCCTTCTCTGGAGAGGTCTGCGTCCGCTGACCGCTTGATGGGAGGGGACGTTGACAAGTCCAGAAGGTCCGGGAACCAGATCTGCCTCGGCCACGCCGGTGCGACGAGGATCATCCTGCACCGGGACCTCTTGAGCTGGTTGATGAGTCGAAGCAGCAACGGAAGGAACGTATACAGGTATAGGCCATCCCAGGGGAACGAGAACACATTGCCCATGCTTCTCGGCTGGGGAAACCTGCTGGCGAACCTCTTGCACTTGGAGTTCGTCACTGTTGCGAACAGGTAGATTTGGGGTTTGCCCCATCGTCAGAAGAGTTGCTCCACCTGATCCTGGCGCAGTTCCCACTCGTGACACGCGTGCAGCTCCCTGCTGAGCGAGTCGGCGATGGTGTTTTTCTCCTGCCAGGAGGAAGGTAACCAGGAACATCCCCTGGGCGACCGCCCAGTGCCACAGATCCTGTGCCTCCTTGGATAGGGCTGGGATCTGGTGCCTCCCTGCTTCCGTATGTAAAACATTGTCGTGGTGTTGTCCGTGAAGATCCGCACCACCTTGCCCTTGAGCGACGGGAGGAACGATTTGAGAGCCCAGAACACTGCTCGGAGTTCCAGGACGTTGATGTGCAGGAGCCTCTCCTCCGGGAGCCAGAGGCCTCTTGGGTGGAGATCTCCGGTGTGGGCGCCCCAACCTTCCAGGGAGGCGTCTTTCGTCACTGTCTCCTGGTACGCTGGCATCTGAAAGTCCTTGCCCGCCGTGAGGTGCGCTCGAACGCCCCACCACTGAATCGCCTGCCGGAACACCTCGTTGAGGGGGACCCTGTCTTCGAAGGTGCCCGTCGCCTGCATCCAACGGGCGTCGAGAAATTCTTTCAGAGGGCGCATCCGTAGTCTGCAGAGGCGCACCAGGTAGATGCAAGAGGACATCATCCCCAGGAGGGACTTGATGGACCTCACCCTGGCCACGTCCGTGGCTAGCAGGTGCTGCACTTTGCCTAGAATGGTCTTCGCCCGTTCTTCCGACAGTGCCGCCAGGCGCCTCACTATCGAGCTTCGCTCCCAGAAACAGTGCCACCTGCGACGGCACCAGGTGGCACTTTGGGTAGTTTATGGCGAATCCCAGCTCTGTGAGCAGCTGGACGGTCCTCGCAGTGTTCGACAGCGAGTTCCCTCGTCCTTGAGCGGATGAGCCAGTCGTCCAGGTAGGGGTAGACGTGAATCCCCTGCAGGCGCAGCCACGCCGCCACAGGTGCTAGGCACTTGGTAAAGACCCTGGGGGCCAACTTCAATCCGAACGGCAGTGCTCTGAATTGGTAGTGGCGTCCCTGGACGACGAACTTGAGGAACTTTCGGTGACTTGAGGATGGGAATGTGGAAGTATGCAGCCTCCAGGTCCAACGACGATAGAAAGTCGCCTTCCTCCAGCTGTCCCAGTACGTGCTGGAGGGTGACGATCGTGAACTTTTGTGACCTGATGTATTTGTTCAAACGACGAAGGTCCAGGATGGGGCGCCCGCCGCCCGTCTTCTTCCTGACGAGGAAGTACCTTGAGTACACCCCGGAGCTTCTTCGGGACAAGCTCGATGGCGCCTTTCCTGAGCATCGCCCGAGTTGCGGGACGTGATTTCCTTCCTGGCCACAGGTGGAACGTGAGGGCACTTCAGGAATTCGATAGTGTCCTCTTGCCAGGGTATCCAGCACCCAACGGTCGGAGATGGACTTCCACATGCTGACTAACTTCATCAGCCGGCCTCCCACCGGGGTGCTTCGGTGGGGGCCCGATACCACAGGCGGTTCAGTCCTGTGTGGAGGTGGTGGCCTTGTCGCCCTGGCCACCTTGCCGACGGCGGCAAGGCGCTCCCTGCTTGCCGCGACCCCTGTAGGCCTCCTGAGATGAGGAGTGTGCCGCCTGGCAGTAGGACGACGAGCCACTGCTGGATCCCTTGGAGGCACCCTGTCTGCCTCCGGAGTTCCGAAAGGGCCGTCGTTGCTGAAGGGCTCCTAGGGCGCTGGCCGTCTCCGTGTCTGTCTTTATGGCTTGGAGGGATTAGTCCACCGCCTTCCCGAACAAGTTGCTGCCGTCGAACGGCATGTCCAGCACCCTGGTCTGGATGTCCTGACGGAAGTCGGTCGCCCGGAGCCAACCCCGTCGTCGTAGGCAAACACTGTTGCCCAGCTGGCGGTACCCGGTATCGCCAATATCGGTTGCCACCGTTATGGCGTGGTCCGACGCCACCTCGCCTTCTTGAAGTATTTCCAGGGCCTCGGACGTCTTGTCGTCCGGTAGGAAGTCCAATATGGGGGCCAGCTTAAACCAGAGCTCCCTGTCGTAGCGGGCCACGATCGCCAGGGTGTTGGCCGCTTTGGTCGTCGCCGACGAAATGACCCATCGCCCCATGGCGTCCAACTTCCTACCCTCGCCGTCCGGCGGGGAATTCGACGTCTAGGCTCCTGACCCCCGCTGCTTTCTTCTTCTTCGCCACCGCCGAGACGACCGAGTCTGGCGTTGGCTGGGCCCAGAGGCACAGGGGAGCAGTTTCGGGGACCCGGTACTTCTTCTCGTACCGGTCCCGTTTGGTTGGTGCCGTGGAGGGGTTCTTGAGAACCGACAGGCCCTCCTCCCAGATGTCATCGATTAGAGGCACCGCGATGACAGTCTTCCTCTTGGCCTCCCAGCGCTGATAGAGGAAACCTTCCTTTTTCTGCTCCTCCGGGCAGAGCTGGAACAATTCGGACGCCCTGGAGATCATGGCGTGGAATGAGCCAATCTCGTTGGGCGGCGAGGCCCGTGCCACGGGAGACCCGTTCCGTCGCCCTCAGAACCCGTCGTCAAGCCCATCGCACCGTCATCTCCCGACTCGTGGGAGGATGAGGAGGGAACTGTAGGCCTTACAGGGATGAGGGGAGGAGAGGGTTGGGTCCTCCGTCATTTGTTCTGAGGACTTCCCGACGGGCCAGGTTGCGGGTCCTCCGGCTTGGGCCGTGGGAATCTCGTCCTTATCTCAGAGCATAAGGACTGGATCGCAGACAAAATGGCCGCCGACCTATCCTGAGGCCTAGGTTCCGGCTGCGCCGGAAGGGAAGGCTGCTCTTCCTCGCCATCGTTATCTCCCGAGGATCTTCCTTACGGGATCGAACCTTTTCGAATTGGACTTCGAGGTTCCTCACGGCCTCGGTCAGTTCCTCCTCCGAGGCTGACTCCGAGCTTGAGGAGGCTACCGTGCCCCTCGCTTCTTCCATTATGGTGGCCATGACGATGGGCTGAAAAGCGGATTCCCTCCTTGGCGGCAGGGAAACTCTAGTCCCAGAGGCAGTCTCCGCTGGCGGGGTCTCTGTCGGCTTGGCCAGAGTCGCTGCGATCGCCTCAATAGAGGCCTTTGCCTGCTGGGTAGGGGCCTTCACCACCTTAGGTGCGTCCCGGGCCTTCTCCTTTGGGGGAGGGGCGACGCCTCGCTCCCCCTCTTCCGAGATCGGACGGGGCTTCTCCCAAAGCTTACCCGGGGTCTCGGACTTCCTCTTCCCCGAACCGGAGTGCTGGCTCCCTGGCGACCGAAGAGCCCGACCTTTCGGCGCTCCCGGAGGCAGCAGACTCGCAGCGCTTAGCCTGGTGTTGGGCCCCCGTCGCCGGGGCACCCGCACATGACTTAGAAGCCCGCTCGGACCCTTTATTCTTCTCACCCGTTGAGCCCTTCTCCAACCAGCTGGCGAGACGGGATCGACGGTCCCTCATGGTCCGCTCCGACAAGTTCTTGCAGAACTGGCAGTCCTTCTCTGTGTTTTGTCCCCATGAAGACAGAGGCATCGCGAATGTTCGTCTTCCTTAAACACATTCTGCAGCCCACAACCAGGGCAGCTGCGAAACAGCTTGGGTCCGGGTGACAAACTCGCGTCCTGGGCCATCTCGAAGTAGGCCGTGAATCTTCTGGAATCCTCCAAGTAGTTGATTCGACGAAATCTTCACCCTTGAGGGGCGTAGAAAAATCCCGTAATGGGTATCCGTTAACGGGTGTAGAAACGGTGGAGCTTGAGGCTCGATTGACCGAAAAAAGTGAAAATTCACCTGAAAAAGCGCGACACGCAGTAAAAGCTCGAGAGCTAAGCACGAGGACTCCCAACACTTGAACGTGCGGTAAAAATCTGAAGATGGCTGCCAGAGGCGGGGCTTAGGTAGAGGGCAGTCATTGGCTGTGGTCAGTATGACGCATAGATCAGTGATTGGTTACTACTACGAAAGACAGATCAGAAACACAACTGATTTCTTTCTTTACCGAGGATTCCCAGCCTGACGACGGTGAATATTCATGAGCATGTGAATCCATGCCAGACCCCATGCTGGAGAATATGGCAGTGGGGGCTGCCACCCTTGGTACAGCTCTCCAGGAGAGCAGAATATGACCTTGGGAGCTGCCACCCTTGGCACAGCTCTCCAGGGAGAGGAGAATATGGCAGTGGGTGCTCCCCCCCCCCCCCCTTAGTACAGCTCTCCAGGGAGAGGAGAATATGGCAGTGGGAGCTGCCACCCTTAGTACAGGTCTCCAGGGAGTGGAGAATGACCATCGGAGCGGCCACCCCATGTACAGATCTCCAGGAGAGCCTAATATGACCTTGGGAGCTGCCACCCTTAGTACAGCTATCCAGGGAGAGGAGAATATGACCCTGGGAGCTGCCACCCTCGGTACAGGTCTCCAGGAGAGCAGAATATGACCTTGGGAGCTGCCACCCTTAGTACAGCTCTCCAGGGAGAGGAGAATATGGCAGTGGGTGCTGCCACCCTTAGTACAGCTCTCCAGGGAGAGGAGAATATGGCAGTAGGAACTGCCACCCTTGGTACAGCTCTCCAGGGAGAGGAGAATATGGCAGTGGGAGCTGCCACCGTTGGTACAGCTCTCCAGGGAGAGCCGAATATGACCTTGGGAGCTGCCACCCTTAGTACAGCTCTCCAGGGAGAGGAGAATATGGCAGTGGGAGCTGCCACCCTCGGTACAGGTCTCCAGGAGAGCAGAATATGACCTTGGGAGCTGCCACCCTTAGTACAGCTCTCCAGGGAGAGGAGAATATGACCTTGGGAGCTGCCACCCTCGGTACAGGTCTCCAGGAGAGCGGAATATGACCTTGGGAGCTGCCACCCTTAGTACAGCTCTCCAGGGAGAGGAGAATATGGCAGTGGGTGCTGCCACCCTTAGTACAGCTCTCCAGGGAGAGGAGAATATGGCAGTGGGAACTGCCACCCTTGGTACAGCTCTCCAGGGAGAGGAGAATATGGCAGTGGAGCTGCTACCCTTAGTACAGCTCTCCAGGGAGAGGAGAATATGGCAGTGGGAGCTGCCACCCTTGGTACAGCTCTCCAGGGAGAGGAGAATATGACCTTGGGAGCTGCCACCCTAGGTACAGGTCTCCAGGGAGAGGAGAATCTGGCGGTGGGAGCTGCCACCCTTAGTACAGCTCTCCAGGGAGAGGAGAATCTGGCGGTGGGAGCTGCCACCCTTAGTACAGCTCTCCAGGGAGAGGAGAATCTGGCAGTGGGAGCTGCCACCCTTAGTATAGCTCTCCAGGGAGAGGAGAATATGACCTTGGGAGTTGCCACCCTTGGTACAGGTATCCAAGGAGAGGAGAATATGGCAGTGGGAGCTGCTACCCTTAGTGCAGGTTTCCAGGGAGTGGAGAATCTGGCAGTGGGAGCTGCCACCCTTGGTACAGCCCTCCAGGAGGGCAGAATATGACCTTGGGAGTTGCCACCCTTGGTACAGGTATCCAAGGAGAGGAGAATATGGCAGTGGGAGCTGCTACCCTTAGTACAGGTTTCCAGGGAGAGGAGAATATGGCCGTGGGAGCTGCCACCCGTGGGACAGATCTCCAGGGCGAGAATATAACGATGACGATATTGCATGTTATCTCACCCTCCCCGTTACGAGCTGTCAGGGGCTACAGCCCTTGGGCTTGATGGCAGAGACTAGTGTCAGGCGAGAGCACCTCTGCCCGAATGCAGGGTTCATGTGGTGCCACCAGGACAAGCTGGAACCCTGTGGGGGGGGGGGAGGGGTGGCAGTCTTGAAAGGGCGACCATGTGGTTCACGCCTTCCTTTACCTGCAGCTACCTGAACGACATGCACAGCTGCTATGAGCTTCAGTATTCAAGGGTGCTGAATGTAGCAGAGTCCCTGCCATCACATTCCACAAGTGAAGGTGAGAAGTGCACCTGTGCAGTGTCAAACCTATGAAGTATAGTGAATAGTGAGCTGAACAGTGCTCTGGAAGTGCAAGAAGCGCTGCCTGTGAAACACGTGTGAAGCACTCTATATTCAAAGGACCAGCTAGGTGCACATGGCAACGAAGGTCCAATCTTGGGTTTTGTTGGCATATAATCCACTTGGTACTGCACATGTATCCCTGTAGATATACCAGCTTGCCCTAGCAGCCTAGAGAAAAATGGCTTGCTTATGGTTTTTGGTGGGTTTTTATTTCTGTTTAACTTCCCTTTTTCTCATTGTTGTGGGTAAACTGATCAGTATTTCAGACAATCATTACTGGCAAACCTTGTGTACACTTGTACTCATTGCACACAGAACCTTCCAGTGCAATGGGGTTACTACTTTATCACCCTAGCTTTTTACATGTGGCATCTTTGGTTCCCTGTGTGTTGAAGACCAGCAGGTGGCAGCAGATGCTTTCTACCATATTTGCTTTATTTTTATTGTTCACCATGTAAGACTAATGTGGCTAGTGCTCTAAAATGACTGCTGCAAGGTTTTTTGCTTGCTGCTTTGGCCATATTATTTGTCCTTCCATTCTTGCCAGGTCAGGAAATCCCTTAAGTTCATACGCTTGCCTGGAAAAGCTGCTGCTTTCACAGACAATGATGTGTGTGTGTGTGTGTGTGTGGCCCGCAAGAGGGCGGGACTGTCTGGTCACAGGGTCACTGTCTGGTCACACCACATCTGTGGTGCCCGTCTAGATGTGGGGCAAATGTTCCTGATTGGATAACTACTGGTTGTTTGAATGGATGGATGCATTGATGGAATGGATGCAATTACCCTACCCTCTATTTTGTGTGTGTATGTGTCTGTGTACCCTGCTTTCTTGTTCCCTATGCAGTTGTATATCCTGATTGTCACCCTCCTATCGCTGTAAGCCCAGCCCCCTGTCACTGTTCGTGTGTCACTGTTCCCTGCCCTCCCACGTGCTTGGTTCGGGTGCTTTAAAGATGAACCATCATATCACATCACTGCGCCTACTCTCTACTATACACCATCACACAACTAGAGCACAGCTATACCCCTTCGGCCTAGCTGTTCACATACGAACACTACACCATGAACACCTCATCACCCTAATAAAACGCAGCTATCCCATGACATTCCCGTCTAGTTGCTCACATAAGCGTCCTTCAGGCCTAACGCAGCCAAACCCATTCTGGGTGTCAACCCACCAGACTGCACACATCCAACTTATATCTTCAACACCACACAACGCTAGGATGCAGCTACCATCCGGCAATTACATCAGCTGCACACAACTGGTGCACCCTACAACACTATCGCCCTCTACTGACCAGAACTGCGGTTCCCAAGGGTGTTCAACCTACAGCGCTTTGAGATCATAACAATGATAGAGTGCTTTAAAAATGCCAAGTAACATAACACGTTGCAGATCCTTACCATTGGTGGGGCTTGGACTTGCTCCCCCTCCAGATTTTGGATTAGAGGACCTCAGCAGCCAATTCATCAGATCATTGTTGGAGCCGCGAATCCAACAGCTGGCTGAAGATTTGCTCCTCTAGAGGCTCTGCGTCACTTAGTGCTACCCTGTTTGACTACCAGATCTCCGAAGACCCAAAGCGAGTTTTCAGCCCTTGGACTAGTGGGACCAACTATCGCCGCTGTTTATCATGCCCCTCTGAGCCATTGGAAATGCCCCTGGACTGACCAGCTATCTCGCCACAAGCATGGCCATTCTGCGTTCATGCCCGGTACTTTGGTCTTACCAACTTGTGCCACACGTCTTCTCCCTTTCAGCATCAAGTGATTGAGGTGGGAGTATTTTACACATGATTTTTCGAATTGGAGCGTAAATGCAAATTCAAGAGTAAAAATGAGCTTTCTCCTCTGCAAGAGTAAAACGTATCCAGCATACACCCAATGCATATGTAAAATCGGACCCGTAGCCAAAAAGAGTTGTAGAATAAAGTTGTCTGTCTTGGCTTTAACCATTTTTACACTTGTGGAAAATATTTTGCCATAAAATAACTTACAAGTACCTGGTACTTGCTTCATTTTCTAAATTCTAGAGCCGAGAAGCTGTTAAACTACTATAGATTGAGACTGATGTATTGCCTGCAGAAGAGTGTGAGTAAGCAATTGTTGGCATATGATTTACTTACAGGAACGTGCACACATAATCGTAGCAAACGTCACAAACTGCTAATCTACCTTTCCCGCTGTCTGAGGCAGGAAATTAAGGTGGATCGCCAAACACTAGTTAGCAATATCACTTCAAATAACCAAAAAGTGCATGCAAGCTGAATTGCATTATGGTTGGTATATATTTTACTGGTTTATTGTTTATGTACAAAGCCAAAAAACCATAATTCTGGCATTTACAGTTAGGAAGAAATAAAGGCAAGCGCATCACAGCAAATTCAGCCCATGACCGCTAATCACATCAGTGGTGGAAGTGGAAAAATGCAACTAGTGGTCCCCTAGTTGCATCCAAAAAGGAGGGAGTAGGATGGCCGGACAGATGGGGTGGGAGTCAGGGTGGAGTATGGGACAGAGGACCAGGATCACAAACATTGGCTGAACAGTGAAGTAGGGATTTTAATCCACTCTGTAAATTTGACCACATACCTTCCAAGCGTTGCTCAGTACAAATAGTTTGGATTTCAAGGCCTACAGTGATGTCTTAAACTTCCAAAAACACAAATTGCATAATAACACCACATGGCAACATGCAAATCTTTACATCAACATGTTAAGCCTGAATGGTAAACTAGAAGTCCCAAAATCTAGTCAATCCCACTGTAATTTCAGTGATTTAATGAAAGAAGTTGTGTAATACACTCAGATATGGAGATTGCCCTCTGCTGCCATCTAGTGGAGGAAAGTTTGCTTTTTAATGAAAATAAATACAGCGTAAACGGTACACAGAAGAAAATTAAATGCTCCGTAATGACTTTAATTACATGCGTATAGAGCCAAGATACACACCTTATCTGTAGGGCTGCCTGGAGCATGGTCTGTGACCGCAACAGGAAGGGCCACCTGTTGCTGGAACACTTTCTCTACCCTGTGAAGTGTCTGCCTTGAGGGCTGCATCACTGTTGTCTTGCATTTCTTCATAGCCAGAAAGTTGATCATGCAGCTGCATCTAACCAGAAGAATCCACAAACCCACCATTCATGGGCATTAATCACCGGAACCAGTGGTAGAAGATCGAGCCCCAGATCCATGACATCTGGGAAAATCTTGGTGGCAGGGAGAGGGATGTAAACTCAGTCTGTCCCTGCCCTCAATAGGGTAACATTGAAGTCCCTTGTCTTCCTTTCATTCACCATTTGGCCGTCTAACCTAGGTAGACTAACTTGAATTTTAAGAAAATGTTTGTAATGTCTTCAGTCTAATTGTCCAACTTTAAACACAACACATGTGAGCTGTAACGTATGCACACAGACTACCTTTGGGGGAGAAACCTTGAGGCTACTGTGACTTTGGGCACTGCTCTCGTTAGGATATTAACTTGTGACCTGGTTCCATCACTTACTGCATTTAATCTACTTATCTGCATTTAATCTACTTACCTGCTTGCTGAATAAGTCTTTGATGCATATTTGAATTGGTGGTTGTCTATATTTGTATCATGTAGTATTGTGCAATTCATTTTTCAGTCTGTTCTGAAGGCCTATAATTCTTAATTATTGTGGTCCATAACATGGACTCATTGAGGGCCTCTGACTATACTCTCCCTCCTGAGAAATGGCCTTGTCTGCTCTCCATTGCTACCTTACCTTAGTTTTATGCTCATTATTATGACTAGGGGGCCTCCTAAACTTTGTCCACCGGGCCAGATTCTAGAAATCCATCTCATCATGGACCAGGCTACATTACCTTCTACAGTTGATCAAACGTCAATGTTTGTGTAGTGGTGTCCAGCACGTCTGCACCACACTGGATGAGCTGCTAACTCCCTGTACTAGGTCAGAATATTATGAATGGTTTCTGCATGGCGTGGCACGGGGAGAGCGGGGACAGTTGCAGCTGTTTTGGTGGCAAAAACGGCTCTGCTCTGGTTTGCAATGCAACAGTAAACTATAGTTCCTTAAATGTGTAAGGAACATCTGAACTTCTCTACATGCCCACAATACTGTGCAGAGGGAACTTTAATCACCTTAACCCAAAGTAGGCCCACCTCTTAAATGTGTGCATGTCTTTCTGTAAAGCAAGTTTATTGTACAAACAGTCGGAGGAGCTCAAGGATGCCACATGTCAAACTAACCAGTCTCCTCGCACCACTCATTTTGCAACAGTAAAACACTGCCACATATTTTATTACACATGTCCCCTCCTACACACGATTGGATTTCTTTGTATAGGTTTTGATCTATTCCCACTCTCATTGGACACATTTAACTACCACCCCCTTTCTACATATCTTTGCATCAGCTCCTATTCAAAGCGCACCCCTTTTGGGGATTATTTCCATGGTAGGCCATGAAGTCGCCCTATAGTTACACATCCACACATCATACCTAATTCATTACAAGGTGCAACTGGCCAGGGACCTCTATCACCGAACGTGATTCGTGTGGTCTTTGAAATGGATACCTCAACCAGAGGGGAACAAGTTCCCTTGAACTGGCAATAAATCTTATCCACTCAGACGTGCTGGTGTCCTTTTTTCACACTAATCTATACAACTACCAATTAAGCATGCATGGCCTCTAGGCACATCAGAACCTAATCAAAACCCATAAACCATGTGTTCATTACTCCCATGTACTTAAGATTGCATCTACTCTTCACGATAGTACCAAGTCGTAAAAACCCAAGCCTGGCCGTAGCGGACCTTCTGATATCACAGCTGCCTGCTGCCTGCTCCCTTTCCTCAATCTTTAACCTTGCTATACCAGTTTCCACAATCGCCCAGTTGATTTCGACATCACAGGCTTCTGAGCCTGCCCAATCCCTCTCTGAGAGGACATGTGGCATACAGATTTGTATATTCACCAGTCCCTAAAGACCCCCATGTATGTCTGTTTTAGACTACTGTCCTCTCGGAGGTTTTTGTCTCGCATGTGAAGCTCCTCGCGGCCCAACTCTAGGCACAACGTGACAATCACACACTTACATGGTCTATATTTGCATCAGCAGATTTGACATGATCTTGCTGTGCACGTGTGAATGTATCCCCTTCAACACAAAGTAACACTAAGCCACTCCCTACACTAGCTGCATGCTAAATCGCATCATCCTAGCCACCCATATGGCGCGTGCAGTGCAAACACCTTTGTTTTTCTTTGGGACATTTTCATTTTCGACCACCCCAACAGTACAATCCATTCCCCCTCCAGCCAGGTGTACGTAGATGCTTTGTATTCATTGCCTGGTGGAGGGGCTAGTCCAGGTCTGTTTAGGATTGGCAAACTTTCTGGGTCTTGGCTTTGCCTTTTTTGATAAGTCGCAGGAATGCTGAGATGCTTTCTCTGAAGAATGTTCATTGGCCTGCTATGGATATGTTTGGAGAGCCTGTGGTACTGATTCCTTCCACAGCCTCATTTCTAGAATGATCTGCGTTCTTTTAATACCTCGCATTGTCTGGTTTGCTATCCTGGTCTGGTGAAGCTTTAGTCAGAATGTACATCAGTGTCTCCCTTGTGTGCATGTTCACTAGATCTACCATGTACGTCCAGGTCAAAGGGTATTGAAGGCAAGCGTCCCCACACAGCACGATCCTCCCCGCAATGAGAGACAATGAAAGACTCTCCCAAAATGGGAATAAGGCCAAGACAGAGTGCGGGTGAGCGTAAATGGGAGTTTATCAATCGGAATAGGGCATGCAAAGAACTCTGCAAACTCCGAGAGCGCTCTGTCTGACAATAGCAAAGACAGGCGTATATATTTACAGAAAACTTCATCAGAACCTACATACTATAGGGGGCACAAGTTCATAGGGATTGGGTGGCGATGACTAACTATAGGTGCTGCTGCGGCGTGGTTGGTCTTGGCTGGAAGACGTCACTGGTCAGCCTCGTGGGTTGGGCTGGGCCTGGCAGGTCGGCTTGAGTTCATCCGGGCGGTGTTGGTGTGCCAATGCGGCCTGTGGCAGAGATGAATGCCTTTCCTGACTTATTTGCCCTCGGCCATGCACACCGCAGTCATTCAGTCATTACAGTGTTATTCTCTTTAGTAAATCTTTCAGTAGGTTATTTTACAGGTTAATGCAACACAGGAGGAATGCACCTTGTGAGGGGTCTGGTGGCCGTTTGTCAGAGCATGATTACCTGTGTCCTGTTGACCGGTATCATAGGTCGAGGGGCTGGGTCCTGGGGCATGGAACTGGTGGTACATGTCTTTCTGTCTTGTTAGAAGTTATTATGAATGGGCCGCTGTATATTACCCCAGTGTCGGGTGTCTCGATTACACAGAGTTATAAGTCTTACGATGATCTGGTGGGTTGTGGGGTTTACGAGGGGGCGCTGGAGGATCTGTGTATTCAAACAGAGGTTTACTGCCGTGTTGTAAATAACGCAGGTGGCAGGTCGTGGTCTTGGATGCTGTAGCGGGACCTATAAATCTTTGAAGCGGCTCCAGCCTAGTTGGGGGGAGGTGGGGCAGCGCGGCGCAGGCCTCAGCTCTCTTGTCTGGCAGACTTCGCAGGGTGGGAGGGAGAATGGCCTTGCGCATATTTACAAAGGTATTTTTTCCCGTGTGTTGCCAACTTTTAGGTAAAGGACATTTAATAACATCTGTACACTCTCTTATAATATTCACTTAGATCACTCGAATACATACATTTCAACTTCATTAAACGTTTCTTGGATACAGTCACTTAGATCACTCGAATACATACATTTCAACTTCATTAAACGTTTCTTGGATACAGTCAATCTGAGCACCTTGTAACTCGTATTGCATTCTATCAACTACAGCATTTAATTATTTATATGTACATTTGCATTACGTGAGGTAGTGACCTGGTTGGTGGGACACAGAGAATGACGCCCGCCACCATGCGTGACGGGAATGACATATAAGGGTTGAGATGTCTACACAAGACTAGAGTGTTTGCACGTCTTTCTCATAAGCCTCATGTATAGTTGCATGCATCCTCCTCTGTAGTCTAGCAGCATTAGTTCAGTTATGGCAAGGGGCCGCGGGGTGTGGGTCCTTCATCGCTGGTGTCATATAAGCATGCGCTTCTACAATCATTACACAATTTTGCAGGTTAAGTCGTTTTTAACATTCATACTTGGGTTTTTCTGCTTTTATCGGAAGGCCATGCTACAGTTCTCCCCATCGCCCCGGCCTGGCTGACCGGGTCATGCTGGGAGCAGTAATACATTGTGGAAGGCGAAATGTTAGTGTTAGTATTTCGTGCAAGCTCATGTCCTTGTTCGTGGGAACGCGCTCACCGGATCTTCCAGGGTGCTGCGGAAACTCTCCAAGGGTGGGGGCCGCGCCACGGTGCGCTGAGCTCACACCATCTTTACCAGACAAAATGGTTTCTGGGCCTAGCTAGATTTTAATACGTGTGGGCAATCAATACGTGTGGGCAATGTCTCCAGCGGGTGACCCCTCCATCACCTGGGCCCGGGTGGCATGAGGGGACGCCCAATGAGCCATCTCCCTCACCTGGGGAGAAAATGCAGGCGAGGGGGGGGTCTCCTGGACCAGTCCTCCCCTACAGTATTCAGAGAGCCTGGTGATCCTCCAGGTTCTGCCAGGTCCAGAATTCTCAAAGGTGCAGAGTTGTCAGTGTGCTGGGAGGGGGCGTAGTCATGAGTATCTTTGGGGTGGGGGGGCCAGTGTTGAATGGCAATGCTGAGGAATTGGAGGAAGTGATGGTGAGGCCCCCTTAGGTTTTCCAGTTTTTATGCTCGGTAGGTGCTGCTTGGCTTAGCTTACAGTATTTAATCTCCCTTCACTTGCCCTGATGCATCTAGGCCACTTTGTACATGCCTGAAACTCCGCTGCTCATCCAGAGGTGTTGAGAGAAGAGGCCTTTTTATATTTGGAGCTTGCCTTTGGCACAGCATGAAATGCTGGAGTGTTCTTTGATTTGAAATACACACAACCTTTGCATAATAGTACAAATCAAATGATGGGATGCTTATTGCCCTAGTGCGAGCTGCTACAGGTTATGCAACAACCCCTCTCTCCTGCAGGTCATCACTTGCTCACCAGGAGTGCAAATGACCGATACAAAGATGTATTGCCTGGTAAAGTTGCAAGTCGGCATGTGTTGCTCCCACCCTCTCAATGGGCAACATGCGCAGAACCTACTGTTTCTCACTTGCTGTGAGAGATCACTCACCAGTGAGGGGTGCGAGTATTGAGGCATGACTAGACTTTCAGGCTGTTATCAAAGCATTACATTCCTGTACTCCCTGGGAATATAGTAATGTCTGTCCAACTCCCGCGGCACTACCTTTTTCAAAAGAGCAGGAGGTATTCGGTGCCTTTTTTGCTTGTGGGTCTACTTTCGGTAACTTTTGACCTGGGCAAGATGGCTGCTTGTTTGAACATTTTGGATCTAGTTAAATGAGTTGAAATCGCAATCATGTCCACTTGTTTGCTGAGGAATTCGCTTGCTTGGCCACTAAATTAATGTCTCTTTAAACTTACATGAGATCTATTCCGAGTGAATTTGCATTTATTAAAGGTTGCTTAGATAGGTGAATTATTTTTCAAGAACCAGCAAATGGCTCGTTTTTGAGGCTTGAGACTTGTCTAGTAACTGACATCTGCAGAGGCTGGTAATGATGCCTGAGGCTTTGTCAGTGTCTGGTCAGAGCAGATATTGGAGGGGGTGGAACTATAAGCTTTGTGCGCGCCACACCCCCCCCCCCCCCCTCCCCATCCTGCCTTTGCTTCATGTTTGATTTCACAACAGAATCTGGGCACAGTGGGCTTGGCTCCGCTTTTGAGTTTCATCTCAGGAAATCAAAGATCCTAAGACTATGGTTGCCATCTGAGAAATTGCATACATTTCTGGGTAGTTTATGGTCTTTGAACCCAGTCAGCTGCCTATATTGACCCCACTCTTGCACTGTAGATCACTTCTGTTGACCAGGGACGACTACTCGCTCCTATTGTATCTCTAATGTTTGAATAGGGGCTCCTGTTGGATATGAACTGTGGGGGGGGGGTGTGTATCAACCTCATGCACTCGGTGGTTCAAATACCACATTTGAACACTGGCACCCCAGCTTATTACCCTGCTTGATCAAGGTTTCTCAGAGCATAGGCTCATCAAATCTGGCCCCTGAGTGTTCTGTGACTCTTGCCGCAGTAGCTCGTGTCTGGTGCCATGTAATTATGTAATACATGCACCTGTGGAAGTTATTTTCCCTGCTATAATTCACAATGTCGCAGGATCTTTGTATGTCCTAACTTTATTTTTTTGATAACTGATATGCCATTGGCCCAGGCTCCCCTGTCTGCCTCCGATTGTACGTTTGAACTCTGGCACAGATGAAGTTTCTCCAAGTGCTGTGTATGTAAGAGTGGCCTAGTCTTTGGTGTTCTGCCATGTTGCAAACTGCTTCCATTAACCCTGAGATTATCTAACGGTAACTGTTGGTTTCTTTATTTCAGTAACACGGACATTCCTCAACATCAAATCCAGGGTGATCGTGAAGCCATGCCACCAAATGGTCTGGATGCAGAGGCAGTGCCACAACCCTTAGCCACAGATGTGGTGGTGCCACCTCCAGCAGCGCCACGTGGAGAATTGGCAGGAGCAAGGCCTTCCTTGGACAATGCACAAAGGCAACTGCCCACCAGGTCCACAAGATCGCCTTCATCTCGATCCTGTGAAATGATGAGACTGCACCACGCCCAGATTCGCGTCACCAGAGACTTATCCTCTCTGTGCGTGCGCAGCATGGATGAAGTAGCGCGCGTCCTGGCGGCTTACTCGCTCTCACTGAACCTGGATGTGGCGGCACAGGAGCAACAGCAGCGGCAGTGCACCTCAATGTACCGCAGTCTGGCTAACCTCCAGGCAGAGGCGTCCTCCGTGCTCCAAACTCAAAATGATGTCCTGGCTCGACTGAGTCTCCTTTTAAAACCGCTACCACGAACTGGCAGGGTGCCTGTGTCGACAGATCCTCGAGGAGAGGCGAGTGAGGCTTTGACAGTTGTTCCCAGACCTACCATTCCCAAGAGGAGGTGGAGTCGCCGCATTGGTCCACGGAAAACTTATTTGGTCCTCCCTGTGCGCTCCTTGAAGCGCAAGCGCCTACTTTAAAAAGACTGGCATTGGGGACTAAGAAGCTGTTCCAGTACACCAATCGAGCGATCCGTCTGTGTGGTCTTCAACCACACCGCGTAGGATGCTCTTGCTAGTGATCTGAACCACTTTACGTTTTACGTGCTTGTGCCCTCTTCTGGCCAGGCTTCTTATGTGAAGGGCATTTTCTAATGCATTGGGGGAGGGAGTTGGGCGTTGCACGTAGAGGGAAGGGTGGGGGAGCATATATGTTGCATTCAATTTTCAAGTTTACTACTGCATTAAAAACTAAACTTCTTCATTTGTTTGATTTCTTGCTGTTGGAGAAAGTGCACACTGCTTGGTTTGTCATAAACCGCCCCCTTTTATTGTTCTGTCTCCCTAGTGATGACCACGTTACTTACTTAACGTTACTAATGAAATGTTCCCTTCTATGATCTGTCTCCATGGAATCCTATCGTGTCTGGTTTAGACATAGAACGGGGTGGTGGTGTTGGGGGGTGAAATTCACGGCTGCACTGGATGGATTTCACTTGGGGATTTAGTTTCCGCTCTTTCCATGACTCCTACTTCCAACAGGCAGTGATAGCTTTAGTGAGAAGCGTGTACCTCCTTTTCCACACAACCCGGCTCCTACGTCTATGATGATCCTTCCCGCTCGTCCGGACTCCCCGTTTGAAATTGAGGGGCACTGGGAGCTATTTAGCTCCTGCTTGTAGCCCAGGAGAGCCTTGTAATCTGGACACCAAGAGCTACTTCTGGCTCCCCAGGCCAACTGATCCCAAAGACACATGGGAATTTAACTCTGCATTTGGGACTATCTATGAATAAGCAGTAGGGCACATGACATTTAAAGTATAAGGGTTCTCAAGTTTGCATCTTATGTTGAAGTTGGATCTACCAGCTTCAACATAAGATGCTACCAGTGGTAGCTCATGCCCACTGATTAGGACACCAGGAGCTGCTTTTAACATTTCGATCCATGCACTTAACATGTTTTTCTCAAAGTAAAGAAAGCTGTCCGCACTGTAATTTTGTGTTTTGTTGCAGTATCGGAAATCGCCAGTTAAAATCTGCTGGGGTTGTTTATGGGCAAGCACACTTCAGTAAATGGAAATCTGGAGTAGGTGGGACTTTAGACCAAAGCACACCATGCCATAATGCTCTTGCAGGGTAATGCTGCAGCGTTGAGGCACAAGAGATGCTGGGCGTTTGATACGTTGTGCTATGTCCATGCAGCAGATCCTTTATAGACCGAGGATCTGACCATCTACAGCAGGACAAAGCTCAGCAATGTTGTGTGCCACAGGTGATTGGTGATGGGCAGCGGCACAGAGTAAGAGTACGTGGGGAAGCAATGACCAGAAAGTAAGAAAGGTACAGGAAGTGGAAGCAGCCACTGCTGCGCTCTGCCAAATCTTCCGGCCTTTGCGTGTACTTCCACCAAACATCTGACGTGTCTCAGTGCAAGCAAGCCTAGACTCACCCCTCTAGTGGTTGGCTGTATTTATTTTTGGATGCCCTTGCAACTGAGCTGTCCCATTAGGCACGCTCCCACTCTCTAGATCCCCACCCTGCTGGTGGTACTGTTGTCACTTGTGTGGTCCCCCAACCCCCCCCCCCCGCTCACCTGCACTGGGCCGTGCATCTCCTTCTTTCGCTCCTCATTCATCTTTCTTTCCTCCTTCCATCCCCTATGGAGTTCCCCATTCGTTTCTCTATTGCCTATCCCTCTTGTCTGGAAGGAAGAAGTTTGTGGGACTTCCTGGTCTCCAACCCAGGCTTCCCTATCGTTGATAACCACATCAGTGATTCCTCCAGAAAGCCTCACTGACATACTATTCACTGTCACCGCCAATGGTCTTGGCTCTCGCTCCAATCGCCAACATTCCCATTAATGGTGGTACTCAGTGGGAGGCCCTCTCCTCCAAGACCAGCATTAATGTCTATCTGAATGGCACCCTTGGTCCAGGGCCATTAGCCCAATATCCTGTGTCTAATCAACTCCCTTCTACTTTGGGCTCCTCTGCCGCATTTCTGGCACTTTCCCTCTGGCTATTATGCCACATCCTACTACCACCTCTAGCCACTCTCAGGCCACTCTATTACTTCTGCTGGACGTACCTCAATCCTGTACTCCACCCTGGAAGTCCTTTAAATATGGCAACCTGCTCCACGTTGCTACTCTACGCTCTTGCTGCTGTCACACTCCTGATAGCTTCCACCTCCTTGAAGAACTTGACCTGGAGGTCCTCTTGTCACCGACTCACATCCCGCTCCGTCATGAGTTTTGAAATTCTACTCCGCGATGGCTACAAAATCCTCTCCGAGCCCAGAACCTACTGGCCTGATCTTTCCCGAGGAGGTCCCTGCTGCTGTCATTCTTATGCAGGTCTACTCCTTGGAAAGCCTGGTGTGCAGGCATCTCTTCTGGCCTCTGATGGCCACATCTACAGGCCACCTGGCCAGTTTTCCCTCTTCCTCTCAGTGGGCTGACTTTCTCGTCTCCCCTTGCCTCTGCGTCTACCTCTCATCTTCTCCTGAGACCTCAAGATCCACCTCAATGCTTATAATCTCTCCTCTCAGCTCTTCAACGCTTTCCATTCTATCCTCTGGTCTGACACTGCTGGACACACCTTTTGATGATCTCATCTCCTCAGACATTCTGCCTCGCACCTCTCCTGAATTGACCACTTTCAGCTCTCCTCTCACCTTAAACTGTCGCTCAGGCTAAGCCTACCCCAGCACTGCCACCTACCGTTTCGGTCATTTGGGCTATGAAGTGTGTGGGTGCCTTTGCTGCTACTTTCTCTGCTCCTCCTATGCTTGTGGCTGACTCTCACTCTGACACAGCCCTCTTTAACCTGCATCTTTCTATCTCCAACACTCTGGATGTCCTTGCCCCCCGTCATGAGAATCCGTCTGAAGCCTACCTCCAAATGCAACTGTTGGTATATGAGTCTGACCTTGCTGCCCTGATGCAAGTGCAGGTGGGCTGAGAGGAAGAGAATGGATTTTGGCGCATCATCTGGCACTGGCCAGCCGCCTGCTCCAAAGGCACTACAGACTCTGTCCTGTCCAAGAAGAGTCCACATTTAAGCCTGCGTCCCTGCAGCTTCTAAAATCTGCAAGGAGCTGGCCAATCATTCTGCAGTCTCCACCTCGCCTGTTCCTCTGTACAGCTCTGGCTTCTCACTTCACCATAGAAACGGGACATCTGTCTTATCTCTCTACCCCTCAGCCTGCCTCCTCCACACCGCCTTGCTCCTCTTTCTCTCTGGCAACATCTGACAAAGTTTTATATTGGGCAGAAGTGTTGTGCAAGGTGTTTCCCCCCTACCCATTGAGGACCACATTGACATCTCGTTCCAGCATTGGCCGATTTCTGCATCACTTTCACCACTGGAGCTTCCCCTCTCCTCAAGCACTCCCTTTTGCACCCCACTTCTACCGATCCTGTCTGGCATATTGCCTGGTTATGGTAAGGCATTTATAAAGTGCACCTCGTAAGCATGAGCTGATGGGTGCGGACTGACACACAGTAAACAAAGAAAAGAACAAACAGAGGACAAGACAATCCTCAGGATAGGCAGAAGCGGGTGTGGCTACAAAAGCCTTCTAGGCAAAGAGCAGGGTCTTCAGCTGCTTCTTGAACAGTTCTGTTGAGGCTCTTGTTCTTAGCGTAGGCGACGGGGCATTCCAGGCTGTTGAGCTGCTACTTCAAAAGATCCCTGCCTTGCCTTGTTGGAATTAAGTGGGACTAGAATATTGGTATTATCTGATCTTAATGTCCTGGCGTTATCTTTCAGGACAATGGCTTCCTTCAGGTAAGATGGCATGTGACCCATGATGCATGTGTGGGTAACGAGAAGAAGCCTAAACGAGACTCTTGCCCCGATGGGTAGCCAATGAGGCTCCTTCTAACTTCAGAGACTTGATCTCTTTTACTTGGGGTCCTTCACTACTCTCACCACCCCATTCTGGATCACCTGGAGGCGTTGAATCTCTGCCTGCGGGATGCTCACCAATAGGCTACACCCATAATCCAATTTGGATCCAATAATGGCCCTTGCCAAGGTTTCTGAGTTTTTTGGGAGAAATAAGAGGTTGTAGGTGGCGGAAGAGTTTGAGGTATGAGGAGGAAGAAATCAGACTATTCACCTGGGCCTTCATATTCATGTGATAAACACCTAGAGTCATAACCTTATTCAAGATCTCGGACACAATTATCCACATTGAAATTCTTAGTCGGCCCCCAGTTTATCCAATTTACTGAGCCCACCAGAGGAAATTCAGTTTTAGCACTATTCAGGGCCAACCCATTAGAGACCATCCAATTTTGGATGTTAAGATGGATTTATTGATGAATGCTTCATCTATTTGATGTATGCCCGAAATAGGTAGAACACACTGCATATCATCTGCATAATTAGCGTATATGATCCAACCAACCCCCCCCTTTCCAACTTCTGGAAGAAGGGATCATAACCATGTTATAAAAACATGGTGACATGCAAGCTCCCTATGGAACCCCATACAGTAAAAGCATAGGCTCTGCTTCTGCTGACTCACTGGCCACCCTAATTTGTCTATCAAGAAAGAGGATATCTGTTGGATTGCTGCTTCTTCAGAGAAGAATGCGTTCTCACTTAACCTGGTGGACAAGATGGAATGGTCCACCAGGTCAATCTAAAATCTTCAGAAGGGCAATCTGGCCCTTATCCATACCTTGAAGGTGAGATTTAAGGGCAATAAGAGCTGTCTCAGTTCCATGGTTGGTACGAAAGCCTGATTGGTATTTGTGCAAAATTTGATACTGTTCCTAAAATAAAGATCGTTGCTTATACGCGACTCGAGAGCAAGGCGGAATTAATATCGGTCTGTAGTTGGAAGGTGTTAAGGGCACAAGTTTGGCTTTTTCAAAAGGGGTGTAATCCACGCATTTTTTCTGGCACTTAACTGAAATGAAGCATTGACAAATTTCGTGAGTGCCGGAATTAAAATGGGTAGGCATTCCTTGATTGTAATGGAGGAACCAGGGTCTCCTTTGCAGCTTATGCTTTTGAGTTGGCTGATGGTTTTGGCTAAATCTTCAGAGATGGGCATGAATCTAAATGCGGGTAGGTCTTTATCCTTATCTGTCAGGCAATATTATCTTCCTGTCCTGTTTATATTCAAGGCAAGTTTTTTTTGTCTCTATTGTTTCTTTTAATTTTTGTCTAGTTTAATGGCTAGTTGAATTTCAATGCACCATGCTTTATTTTTGACTATCAGGTCTTGTGTGGGTCCTGGGATGTTTTTTTAGAATTTTAAAGAGCTCCTTACAGTCGGCTTTAGCATTGATTCTGTCATTTAATGCCTCCTTTTTTGCTATTAAGGCCGCTTTTTGAAATCTGCTGCAGTGAATTTATACACTTCTAAATTGCTTGGAGATTTACAATTTCTCCATGCATGGCAACGTTTTTATTTATTTATTTTTTCTTGACTTTGAGTTCTAACAAATCCTTAGAGAACCAATTGTTTTCTGTTATTTTCATTTTGGTTTTAAACTGACATGTCTTCAGGATTAGTTACATTTCCGATATCTGTGTTCAGAGACTCTGCCCAGGGACCTAGGGCATCCTTTATTCAGATTTTTGTGACCTCTACTAGTTACAAAAGATTTTGGATGAAAAGATTTTTCCTTAAATTCCATTTGTGATTGGAAGCAAATACTAAATGGTCTGACCACGGACAAGGCTGTAAATCTACATTATTCACTCTTACATTAAGGGAAGAGACCCTTAATGTGGGTGGCGACTGACATGATGAGGAAGCCCAAAGCGTCAAGAGTATTCTCCATTGTGTTGGCGATTGTGTCTGAATCGCTGCCTATCCAGAGGTTAATCACCTAATAGAACCAGTTTCGTGTTTGGTTTCAAGAGCGATGGAAGCAAACTATTAAGAAGAGCAGGAAAGGTGGGGTCTATTGGGGCTGTATAGAGTGAAAGAACATTCAGGGTGGTTTCAGCACTAATAGCTATTTTTAGAAGTATAATTTCTGGATAGCCAGACTGTGCCGGATTCGGCTGATGCTTCTGAGACAGGGTTCTCGAAGTGTGTCTCGGAAGCATCGGCCGAATCCGGCACTGTCTGGCTATCCAGCCCCCTGACGCCCTCACCTGGGAGGATCAGTCCACAACTTTTCAGAATTCACCTCTCAAACTCAATTGGCCTTGAGATAGACTAAGGTTGAAACGCGCGTCGGCTGTGTTGCTATTCACCATATCAAAAAATGATCATTTATCAATACAATGATGTTCTTGTTGGTGCCAACTAACCAAGAAATAATGCTTAAACACTTGACGTGATCATTAATATAACCAACTCCCACGAACTGTGACAATATGGACTAACGCATCCAACCAGCGCCAAACCAATCCACGGATTTGTCACCCCACTAAGCCTTATGCTAAACAGGAACCTTGGAGTTGGTCCCTAGACAAACCAGGATTTAGGCTGCAGGCAGATTTAGCATCTGGAAAATAGCAGGTGCGCAGGTGAGTGAGTTGCGACCTCTTAACTCCAACCAATGCCAAACTGGTTTTGTATGGTGCTGCTCAATTTCTCCAGTGAGTGGCGCATCAGGAGGACTTGGCCTACATTCGGGTCATGATGTTGTGCTTAAATAAACGGATAAAGGCTTAACTTGCCTTATAGCTATGAGGGGAAATTCCATGCCTAGGAAACGAGTCAAGGCGACTTGTAAAGTCTGCAGTCCTAATCTAAACTAACTGTCCCTACCACTTTAGAAAACGCTTAACTAAATGGCAAAGCTTGCACACTAGCCTCAGCAGAGATTCTGCCTAGCCCAAGCTCTATTAGACTTGTCAGTCTTCAAAGTTCCTTTTCACACATTTTCTTCCCAGTCATACCAAGACTCTGACTTTCACTCTTTTTAATAAAAAAAGCCTTCTTGGTGCAGTTCCATCCCTCCAGAATTGTTGGCCACTTTCCCCTTCGTGGGGTTGGACACTTTCCTGTCCTGAAGTCCTCAGGTTTTTTCCATCCAGTTATTTCACCTAGGGTGGCTGTCCATCCTGGTTTGTCAGACTTGTATTGCTTCAGTGTCTTTCTCGCTCCAATTCAAAGTGTTAATGTCCTTGCCTTTTCCCCTTGAATAGGGTATTTGTGCGCTCTAGTTTCTCAGGCTCCCGTTACCTTCATGGCTCTCATAGACCTCATCTTTCAGTCTTGCACAGGGTATTTTTTTATATTCTGGTTTCTCAGATTCCTTTTACCTGGATACCGTTCACAGCAGTCATTCACAATGTCTAAAACTTGCAGCAGTATTTCGAAAGCTTGTCTTGCTTTTCCCTGCTGCTACTTGGTTCAGTAGCTACTAGGGGATTTGGGCTCTCCTATATACCGGTCCACCACTGCTCGCTTGTGGTTGTGCCACCAGACGAGGGTGGGATGGGCGAGGTTATGGGGGGGGTGGGGTGTGTGTGTGGGGGGGGGGAGAAGGGGGGTGCGGGAGGGACTCCTGTCTCTGCTTCTTGTCTGACCTCGGTCAGGTAGAAGACCAACTCGTGGCGCTACCCCTTCCAGGATGTCCACTATGTGGAGGCTCACCTGTGGTTCTACCCTCGCCATAGGAGTTCTCTTCTTTACAGAATGGCGCCCTTCGCTAAACCTGGCATTCAGGCTGTGGTCAGGATTCCATGTAAAGCAGGATCTTTGTGAAATATAGTTGTTGCAGGAGATATTATTCATTTCCACATCACATATGCAGTGATTGGCTCTGAGTTCTGCCCTAAGATATCTATTTGTCACCGAGTGGGGAGTTGCGTCCAGTGTGGTCCCACTTGCCTTGACCCCTTAGGGAGGGCCTTGCTTGGTGAGCTCCCCTCACAGCTGAAGCTGAACTCCAGACCTACTAGTGAACAGCAGCATACATGGTGGAAGGAACACATTGCATGGAATTAAACACAACTCTTGTGACCGCAGGCAGTCTGGTGGTTGGTGCCTGCTAGATTCATTTGGATGTTGCCCAAGAAGAAGCAACTGCACTGATGCACTAATTATGGGTGTGGCGGGCATGGCAATAATCCCTGTTAACTACATGTCATTTATCACTAGAGAAAGCTATTTCTCGCTCTCCCTTCAATAGCCCCTACATCCGCCTCTCTCCCTAGCACACTTTGGTAAGACTGTTTAGGTGCATGGTGGCTCAGTGCACTGTACAATTTGGAGTCAAAATAAGGAAGCAGTGTAACATTAGCAGACCGACGGGAGCACTTGTGTTCTAGCCTAGGTGCATAATACTTTTATGGCAACCACAGGGATGGTGCTCGGTGGACCACACAGACTCTGGATTACCAGCCTTGCAGAATGGGAAGGTGCTTAAGGTTCGATGCAAGAGAAGCAACAACGAAGGTAGAAACCCCAGATCATGAAGAGTGGCTACTGATGAGAAGGTGCACATGGCTGGAGGAAGTGTCCGCTTGGAGGGCCATGGCTGTCAAAGAAACCAATTCACTTGTGGTGTGGAGTATACCCAGAGACAGTGCTGTATAGGAAGCCTTTGGTTGGGCAGTGTGAGATTAAAGCTCTTGCCCAGGATCAGTTTGTTTTAGTGGAGATTTGAGCACAATCTGCTTTTTCTGTACTTAACACTATTGCTGCATGTAACTAAAATAGCCACTGTTGTGTTGCCCAAGTACACATTACATACCCGAGCATAACATAAATCTAAGTTTTATAGAAATATTGTAATCAAAATAGTCATCTTCATCATAGCCCTGGGAAATGAGAAGGGGCCACAATTGTACTGTACTCGAGCATATGAATGCATGCTTATCTGCACAGGAGCATCACTCGCGTGCATTAGTCTGCATGCCCCCTAGTTGCAGTACATCACTGTACCCCCACAGAAGGAGGGGTGGGGGGGGAGGGGGAAGGGTACCTGCTGCATGACTGGTTCTGTAGAGCATATCTAGTGGCGATTTCAGTGCCACAACAGAATGATCAGGTAGGGATGGACTTGCCAACAAAAGCCGGCCATGCAGCAGGCTGAACAACTTGAGGGGAGGGCTCAGATCCATATTGCCTTGTGGGGGCTCTGGGCATATGTACCCGCCCTATCAAGATGGCCCGGCCCCAGCCTCGCCACAACTTTGGTCTATCAGAGTAATCCATAAAAACAAAGCCGCATTGGACCATTGTGTAAACAAACTGTTAGGCAAGATTATATGCAGTACCCCATGGGAGACTGCACCAGCCTTGTGCTCTTGGCAATAGTTAACCTGACCTTTGGTATAAGCGTGTACGACACAAGAATTACAGAATGCAGGCAGCAGAAGCGGCAGCATAAACCTGCAGCTCCTGGCGCCCTCCTTTTATTGATGATTGGGGATAATGAACTCTAAAAAGATTGATATTGCTGATAATCCAATCCCTAGAAGTCCAAGACTACATTGCAGATGGGTGAGGTCCCATGTCCACAGGATATTTACCCTCTACTTCTGAAAGTGGCCCAGGACTGGGGGAAGATGGCCCAGGATGTTGGAGTTGTGACCCAGATAGTCTCAGTTTTGGAAACTGGCTCAGCTTCAATGGCCTCAGATTTCAGGACGTTACAGGGCATACAGGAATTTAAGAACATTTTCAGAAAGGAAGAGGGGGGGAAAACGATGGAAATAGACCTGGAAATCAGAAGCAAGAGTTTGAGGCTTGTGTGAGTGGAAGAAGGGACTGATGAAGACCTGGTTCTAAAGTCCTCATAACTATGAACACATTGCTCCAGCAGATATAGACAACCTCTACAGTGGGCAAGAAAGTGGGGCCCAAAGCTAGGCAGATCTTGGTCTCTCTCATTAACACAAGAACCAAGGAAGACATTTTAAAGGTGGCTAAGACCAAAGAGGATGCTTACTTCTGGGAAAATTGTTTTTTTTGTGTACCCACACTACCCAAAAGAAGTCTTCATGGTCAGAAAAGGACTTGACAAGGTCTCTGGGTGTGAAGACCTTCCTGAACAGATACATCAAGTTGACATTGTTGTTTCCTGATGGAGAAAAAAGTACTAATACATCTAATGAGGCTATGAAATGGTTGGGAATATTTAGCAACAGTACTTCAGAAATGAATCGGTAGGTATGGAGCAATTTAACCGCTTGTCTTTGTTCATCATTTACTCATTTTGCATTTGATACTTTGATTGCAGTAAATGTATGGATTAAAATGGCGCTGGCCTGAATTTGCGGTTTAACCGTATTACTTTTGAAGACTGCTCAATGCTTTTGTCATGAATCAATTCAGTGAAGATATTAGAAGAAAGGACCTGGTAGTGTGGCCCTACGTGCATTAGATCAGCTGACCTCTGGATGCAGATAGGAAGTGGATGTTTCGATGAAGGCTGCATAAACTGATCCAAAACACGCTACATGTTTTGTATGGATGAAATGGGTATGAATGTTGATGCACGCTTCTTGCCCGGCCTGCCTTCATCAGCGTTTAGAAGCTCCGATGAGTAAGCCGTATTTTGATAATTCCATTATTCTGGTAACAGATCTACGGAAGATATTGTGGATGATGAAAACAAGGTTGGGTTTGATGCTGCTTGTGTAAATCGGTGCAGTAAAGGTAATTGGGTCATACATTGACCGCTTTGTTCATTTGGCCAACATCCTGATCTCAAACCCAACCCTTGTATCCTATCGCATCCTTCCTGCATCAAGCATCCATGATCTATCACATCTATAATTTATTTTGTTTCCCAGTGTGACTACTTTTGCATCGGCACTTGACTTTTCTCTTTCCAGGCCTCAGCGGTGGACAATGATTTCCAGATGGCATTTTGGTGGGCTCACATGGGAAATGCATCCCATAGACGTACAAGGGGTATCTCATCAGTTGTCGTTCCTCTTGCACAGTCTTGCCTTCCACCTCCGAGATCATACGGCGAAGTAAGAAGATGATTTTAACTACTGTGAAAAATATCAACATGCAAAACGATAATGACAGGGTTTTGTTATACCCAAGGTGTTGGTATAGTTATATTCACTGATCTTAATGTTTCTGCATCCATCCCCCTAGGAGTGCTCTATATGTAGCAGTTCAGACTGGGCCATAAATGGGCACGAGGGGGCTGTAAGTGGGGGTTCTAAGGTGGTTCAAATATGTCTCTCTGAATCATTTTAATGATCGGGTTATTTACAATTTATTTAAAACAGTGCACAATGATCTTACTAGGAATGTATAGCATTAAGAGTTGTATAATTGGTCCACAAGATGAAGGTCATACATTTAAAGGGATAGCAGTTACATTGGGAGGGGGTGATTAGAAATGTTTCATGCTCTAGGGAAACGCAAACAAAAGTTGGGAAATGTTTTGCTGGAGGGCTGAGTGGTGAAGGCTGGAAAAGAGATGTGGGGGTATCAGTTGCAATATCAATAAGTTATCATTTTAAAGCCAAAACTGTTCATTAACTGATCACATTTATAGGACCTATGGAATGTACTAGATGCGGATCTGAGCGTGCAAAGGGCTAGTTGGATAAATTCAGGGTTAAATGTAAGATGGGTATTCTTGGCTATCTTACTAGGTAGTCAGAGGACAAAGGTTGAATGGGAATTTGGGACTGGAGGGAATCTAAGGCGATATATGTAGGTAAATATAGTATCTATTAAATAAGGTATTTAGTGAAGATTTGGGTTTAAAATTTAGGGAGGAGTGTTCAGGACTGCACAGTTTAAAATGTTATATTAGTTCAACGTTTGTGTTGCTCTTTGTGATTTGCATCTAGTTCAGAGTTTGTGGGTTAGAGTTCACATTTGAATATTATTTTAACAATATAGAATCATTTGACGATTTCGGTTTATGCAAGGAATTAAAAATGAATGGTGAATTGCAAGTGGTCACATGGAACGTGCATGGTCTGAAGAATATTCGAAAACGTAAAACTGTAATGGCTTATTTAAATGATCTAAAATCTGATGTTTGCTTCGTTCAAGAGACCCACCTCATACAGGGGGAACTTGAAAGTTTGAAAAAGGATGGATTGGAAGAGTGTATGGGTTATCGTTCAATACAAAATCACAAGGAGTAGCAATACTGATTAGAAGGAATGCTTCGATTAAAAGTCTTGAAAGAATTGAGTGACAATGATTGCATTATGTTAACATTCAGGGGACAGAGGCAATGTTTTGCAATATTTATGCTCCTTCGGTTGACAATGGCACATTCTTTAGGAGAGTTGCTCAAGATATACAGAATCTGGGCTGCCGAAATATTATTCTAGGTGGGGATTTCAACAGTGTTTGTCATGACTTCGATAGAAGTACTTCGTGACATAGAAAAGCTAGATGTACAAACGAGAGCGCTGAAGGATCTTCTAGAGGAACACAATTTGAATGATGTCTGGAGGTCAGAGAATCCATTGAATAGGGAATAAAGCTTTTACTCTGGGGCGCATGCAATGTACTCTAGATTAGATATGATCACGAGTGGGTGAATGCCAGAATGTTACATGACGTGTAAAATTGGCAATATTGTGCTGACAAATCATCCACATCGGATAATGCGTTTGAAGCTGGACTCCGCCTGGAATAAGCAGTTTACTTGGCGGCTGAATGCCTCATTGTTAGATAATAAGGCGGTAATGGAGACACCTTTGGCTGATGCAGAATCTTTTGTAGAGGTAAATTGCACTGGGGAGGTTGGGGCTGATGTGGTGTGGGAGGCATTTAAGTGCACAATCGGAGGTATCCGGATTGGTATGGCGAGTGGGCGGAAAAAGAAATTTGAAAGGAAGCATCAGTTAGAATCCAGAATTAAGAGAATTTTAAGGAGGTGGATGTTGAACCCTGCATGGGATGGTTTAATTCTGGAACTATTGAGGTTAAAAGGGGAATTTAGAAACCCTATTGGCAGAATGTATGGAGAAGAGATACTTTAATCAAAAATGTACTTACTTTGAGAGTGGGGAGAAATGTGATCGGTGGTTAGCCTTCAGATTAAGAAAGCGGGAATCGGAGCATGCAATCAATTCAGTCGGAGGCAATGATGGAAAGATCACTTTCAAACCAAAAGAAATAAATGAGATTTTTATGTTGTTCTATACAGACTTATACAAAAATTAGGCAAATATTAATGGAGATGATGAGTTCATAAAAAATACTGAGATCCCGAAGCTCTCAGTCGTTAACGCAAAAGTTCTTGAAAGACATTACACTGGATGAATTCAAGACAGCAATTGCTAGGCTGAATACCGAGCAGTCCCCTGGCCCGGATGGTTTGCCGGTAGAGTTTTACAAAATTCTCCCCAATTCTGTCCTAGATCTATTGAGTATGTTTACCACTGCACTATCCAAAGGTTTGTTGCCGAATAGCACGAAGTGTGCTATGATTTCAGTCCTGCTTAAGAAAGGGAAAGATGAGAATATAGCATCAAGCTATAGGCAAATTAAGTTTAATTAATGTGGATGACATAATTCTGGCGATGAGATTGGAGTCATTACTACCAAAGCGAATACACAAAGATCAATCGTGGTTTGTAAGGGAAAGGAAAACGTAATATCAGGAAACTACTGCACACCTTATCAAAAGCGATGGATTGTCAGGAAGATTTGGTGGTCCTATCACTGGACGCTGAAACAGCCTTTGATCGGGTCAATTGGGAATTTCTATTTAAAATCTTAGAGAAAGTGGGTTTTGGCGTCCAGTTTAGGTCCTGGGTTAAATTGCTTTACACCTGTCCAACTGCAGATGTCAATACGAATGGGCAGAGATCAGAAACTTTCAATTTAGAGTGGGGTACAAGACAAGAGTGCCCACTGTCACCATTGTTTGTCATTGTGATTGAGCCATTGGCCATAGCTCTGCGGTCAGACACAGAAATACAGGGAGTGAGTTGTTGGGGTTTACAGCAAAAAGTTTGGCTCTATGCCGATGATCTGCTCCTTGTTAAGTAATCTAAAACAATCTCTTCCAAAAGTGATGAAGGTTTTATCGGCTTTCAACTGGTGTTCAGGTTACAAAAGAAACTAGGCCAAATCGGAGGTCTTGCCCCTAGCACACAGTTGCAACAAAAAAATGTATAACTCAGTTGGTGTTTAAATGGTGTGCGGAAAGGCTCTTATATTTGGGGGCGGGGGTATGGATAACACCTGGAATTAAGGATTTCATTAGGGAAAATATGAATATAGTCTGTTCTACATTTAAACTAGACATAGAGAGGTGGAGGCAATTTCACCTGTCTCTTTGGGGTAAGGTGAATGCTTTGAAAATGGTTTTGACCCCAGGATTAACTATGTCCTGGGCATGATACCACTGGATATTGAGAAAAAATATTGGTTGGAGCTGGACAGGATAATTCAGAGCGTCCTGTGGGACCAAAAGCCACTACGTTTGAAGCTAAGTAAATTGCAATTACCCTTGTCAAAAGGTGGTTTGAAAGTACCGAAACTTTGAAGCATACCATTTGGCTTTTATTTCAGAACCTGATCCAGGTGAATGGGTACTTGCCGAGACAAGTTTTCACATACCGCTCGTACCAAAAGCTATGTTGATGACAGTGTTTAGAACAACTGGTATAAAAGATCCTATAACTAGGAATATAAGGAATGCATGGGTGAAATTGAATAATTACCTTGGAAATGATGCTTTGAGAGATCCAGGGGCCTCAATCTGGATGAATCCAAAAGTCAAACTAGAGGGTAAAGTTATTTTGTGACATGAGTGGCTCTTTTGTGGTGTAAAACAATGGCTTGGAGACATTTACAAGAATGGGCGTTGGATGACTGGGATGGAAATAAAAGCTACCTTTTTAATATTCCAAAGTTTCAGGGTAGCAGACTATCGGAAAATTCGGAAAACTGTTGAGGGAGATTGAGGTAAAAGATGGATTGAAATCTGTTCAGAAAAACCCTGAAACCAGGAGAGTGGGTTAGCCAGCCGTGTTTATGGAATGGTTGAGGCTGCCTACAAAGGAAATGATTTATTGAGAGAGGAATGGGGCAGGAGAATTGGAAGCGAGATTGATGAGTGAATGGTCTCGAATGTGTGAAAATGTCAAACTGCTCTTTGGGGTTAACAGAGATCACGTCAAATCAAGATCTTGAACTGGGTCTTTTAGACACCGGAGCGACTGTTGGGCTTGCATGCAGGAGTCCAGAACCCTAGAACATACGTTATGGGATTGCACACGAGTGAGGGTTTTGGTTAGAATATGACACTATCTGTGAGAAGGTTGTAGGTGAAAGACTACAATATGATTTCCAGCCCCTGGTATTGGGTAGTGATTTGATGTTAGAAGATATGGATTTTCAGAAGTGCTATGGTGGGTAAAAAAAACAATCCTGAGAGGATGGAAGACAGCAGATTCTGTAGCTATCGCAGGGTAGCTTACAGAGATGCATAACCTGCCAGAGATTGAAGGAGTTCTTTACCGCAGAGAAAAGAAAATTGCATTGTTTGAAAAGATTTGGGGTACATTTCTTGTTTGTTTTTGTTTAGTATTTATTATGCGCACCGGACCCTGTGGTATAAGGGCGCAGAAAGTAAGAATATGTACAGCTTAGAGCATAAGTTACAGGTCACAGTTACAAGTTACAGAAATTACCAGTTACAGGTGCAAGTTTACAATACAAGTTTACAATCGTATGGTGCAGATGCTGTGTAGCAAACAGGCGTAAGCATTATCATAGGTTCAATTAGCAGTTACTGTCGTTAGCCAGTTAATTACAATTTGCCTGAATTTGGAAAAAGAGCGTTCTAGCCTTGCGGTAGTGGGTAATTCGTTCCACAATTGAGCAGCTTTGACTGGGAAGCTAGCTCCGCCTATGGTGGTCAGTTTAAAGCGTGGTACTTGTAGGCGATTGGTGTAGGCAAGTCTGGTTTGTCTTGTGGGGTGTGATCTAGTGAATCTGTCCTTTAGGTATTGAGGGGCTTTATGTAGAGATTTGTGTGTGAGAGATGCAGTTTTGAGTCTGATTTTCTCATGGGTGGAGAGCCATTTGTGTTTCCTTCTTATTGCTGTAATGTGTTCTCTCCTGGGGATGTTCAATGCCGCTCGGAGGGCCTTATTTTGCTGTATCTGGATTTTGTTGATGATGGATTTAGTGGCTCCTATGTATAGTGCGTTACAATAATCTAGTTTAGAGATAAGGGCTCTGGCTAGTGTTAGACAACTGTGCTGAGAAAGGAATTGTTTCCCTGCTCTAATGAGCTTACATGTGTAGGCTGTTGAGGAAGCTAGGGAGTTTACCTGTTTGGAGAATGATAAGGTAGAATCAAGGTAGATCCCTAATGTTTTAACTTCTTTGGCAACTTGTATGCAGTTCCCATCTATGGTAAAGGAAGAGTAATTTGTACTTAGTTTATTGATGAGGGGTGCGGTGCCTAGGATAAGAAGCTCAGTTTTATCATCGTTCAGGCATAGGCCATGGGTTGCCATCCATGCCTGAACGATGCTGTATATTTTGTTCACCATAGCTAGATCTTTTTCGTAAACCCCTGTGAGTGGGAGGAGCATCTGGGTATCGTCAGCATAGTTAGTATACGTGATACCCAGATGGTCCAAATCGTCAAACAGGGGCTTAGTGAATATGTTATATAGCGTTGGTGAAACGCATGATCCCTGTGGCACACCGCAGGTAATAGGGATGGGGTCTGCAGCTGCTGTAGGTGAGAAAACCCTCATGGTGCGGTCACTAAGGAAGGATTGTATCCATGCTATAGCCTCAGTGGAGAAGTGTGCTGCTGAATCTAGGTGGTTACATAGGATTTTATGGTCCACTAAATCAAAAGCGGCCGATAGGTCTAGTAGCAGGAGGAGTGCTGGTTTTCCAGAATCTCGTACTTTGTCTATTTGGGCTTTCAGGTCAATCAGTGCAGTTTCTGTGCCGTGAAGAGGGCGGAAGCCAGATTGTCGGGAGCCTAATAGTTGGTTTTGTTCCAGGAAGTTCTGGATTTGGATGTATGCCACCTTGTCCAGTATCTTCAAGAGGAACGGAACCGTAGTAATAGGTCTATAATTAGTGGGTATAGTAGGGTCTAGAGTAGCCTTTTTTAAGAGTGGGAGCACCCAGGACTCTTAAGTTACTGGGGATAATGCCTGTGGTAAAGGAGGCATTAATTAACTTAGTGATAAATGGTGCTAGATCTCGTGCGGCATCTTTGATGAGTTGTGCTGGACATAAGTCTCCTTTGCAGTTGGAAGGTTTTAGGCCAAGTATTACTTTTTCTACTTCTAGTATGGAGACTTTGGAGAAGTGGAATTGCGTAGTGGGTTTGGAGTTAGGAAGTGTCTTAATAGGCGGTAATATATTGGGTGCTAAGGTCTCGCGTTTTAGTTCTATTTTCTTTTGGAGGTTTCGGACTTTGTTAGAGAGGGCTTGCTGGATTTCAGAGCACCACTTTTTGTCTTTGAGACAGTTATCTTGAGGTGTTATTGGATTTTCCAGTTCTCTGAGTATGGCGAACAGTTCTTTTGTACTTGATTTGGCTTGTGTGATTCTGTTATTGTAGGTCTCTTGTTTAGCTAGGATGATTTCTTTTTTATAATGAGAAGAGATGTTGACTAGTTTCAGTTTATTTTCTGGACTGGGGTTAGTTTTCCACGTATTTTCCCATTTCCTTTTTTCTAATCTTAGATTTTTTAAGAGGGGCTGAACCAGTTGTTCAGGTGGCTCTTTGGCTAGCTGTTTCTGAGCTTGAGTGGTGCGATGTCGTCAAGGGTTTTGTTCATGATGTTGTTAAATTCTTCCACTAGGCTGTTAGGGTTAAGGTTGTCAGGTAGAGCGTCCAGAGTGGGCATGATGCCGGGGAGTAGTTTGTCTAATGTCATGTTTTTTTTGTTTCTGGTAAGTGCAGGAGGTGCACACGGTTGTTGCAGTTTGGGGGTGGTAGTGTCCAAGGAGAATGAAATTAGATGGTGATCTGACCAGATTTGGGGTGAGATGGAGAGAGTGGCTATATTGCAGTTGTGGTCAGCAATCCAATCAAGGGTTCTCCCTTTGATATGGGTGGGCTCAAGCACTCTTTGTGTGTAACCCAGTTCTGTTAGGGTGTTGGAAGCTGCTGTGGCTTGTAAGTCGTTGATATCATTAAAGCCAATATTGAGGTCACCTAGTAGTATTGATTGAGTAGTATCTTTGAGGTTTTCTGATAGGATGGTAGTTAAGTCTTCTATGAAGTTCTTGATAGGACCTGGAGGTCTGTATATCAAGTGAAGGTTAAGAGTTTGTGAGTTAGCTGTGGGTGTCTTGGTGGACATTGTCTCACAAGATTCAATGGTTGGTGAGGGGGTGAGTCTCATCCCGAGTTTAGTTTTGACGATGATGGCTAGTCCGCCACCTCGAGCTCCGCGCCTATCCGATCTGAGGATAGTATAATTGTTGGGCACAGCTAGGGATAGTGCTGGGCCTGATGCCTCATGCAGCCAAGTTTCTGTAATGGCTAGGAAGTCGTAGTCTTCTGTCAAGATAACTTCAGATATTTCTATGGCGTGGGCGACTAAGGATCTAGCGTTTATTAAGGCTCCTTTGATTTTTGGTGTGTGGTTAGGGTGTGTAGCAGTATTTATTGCGGCATTAGGAGGGGCATTTGTTTGTTTGGTAGTTATTATACTTAATGTAGTTATGGGTGAATGGTTTGCGAGTGGGTTCCTTTTTGGCTCGAATGGTATTAGTTTCGTATTTGATGAGTGGATCAAAGATTCTGGGTAGTCTTGCTCGTAGTCTTAGGTTTCTGTCAGCTATGTTACATTGTGTAGTGGATCGTTGTGTTGTGGTTGCTATAGGGGGCGACATGGTGAGACGTTCCCAAGGGGTGAGTGAGGAGGCCAGGTATACTAGATAGGATAGTATAAGGAGCATTGTATAATGTGTGAGCATCCTGTATCTAGAATGATGGCTAGAGTTATAGTTTTGGGTAGAGTGCAGGCAGAGTAGCTGCTAAGTCTGCTATGTTGTTATCTAGTGTGTGAGGTCAGGCATATAGTGTTAAGTTGCAGTGATCCTAGGGCGCAGACAGGTGGCAGTATGGTGTATATATGGACATGGGCAACACAATTGCTATGGTCTATGAGCGACCAGAGGGCACAACACAATTACTGTGGTCTATGAGCGACCAGAGGGCACAACACAATTACTGTGGTCTATGAGCGACCAAAGGGCACAACACAATTACTGTGGTCTATGAGCGACCAAAGGGCACAACACAATTACTGTGGTCTATGAGCGACCAGAGGGCACAACACAATTACTGTGGTCTATGGGCGACCAGAGGGCACAACACAATTACTGTGGTCTATGAGCGACCAGAGGGCACAACATAATTACTGTGGTCTATGGGCGACCAGAGGGCACAACACAATTACTGTGGTCTATGAGCGACCAGAGGGCACAACACAATTACTGTGGTCTATGAGCGACCAAAGGGCACAACACAATTACTGTGGTCTATGAGCGACCAAAGGGCACAACACAATTACTGTGGTCTATGAGCGACCAGAGGGCACAACACAATTACTGTGGTCTATGAGCGACCAAAGGGCACAACACAGTTGCGGTGGCATTAGTGAGGCGCGGCGCGATATGTTACATGAGAGCAGTAGCAATAGCCTAGTGCACATAAGTAACAAGTGGTTAGCAAGAGTGAATTCACTGAGTTTGTATGTTTATACTAGCAGTAAGCCGTAGACATTCACATGAGGACCGTAGGGTAGACTAAGCGACTAGGGTGTTATGCTTTACTCACAGTGGGTTGAGTCCAGACAATGCAAGTAGAGAGTACTGCTTCCTCCTCGGCATAGCGGAGGCTGTCCCTCGGTTAGATTAGTCTCTTTTTCGGTGGGGTCCGTCAGGAAACCTTCTTGCTCCCTTTTACATTATACTAACTGATGGAATACACATGTGAACTTTGGAGGGGGGGGGGTAAAAGGAATTTATTTTGTTGTATTACCATTATGAGATGTAGCCAATGTATGTATGGCACTTTGTATATAGTTAACACTAAAATAAAATTTTCAATTAAAAAAAAGCATGTACTATACAAGTTGCTAGAGTACATGAGCAGCCAGGCTTATCTCAAGAGGGGTCAATGTGAGCTGTAGGGTTATAACGGAGATTCACAGTGACAAGTATCCAAATAAACACACTCCAGGTTTCTTGATTAAACAATTATTTATTAATTTAACAGTCCGTTGAATAAGCCTTCTTTAGAAGGGAGCAAATATATGTAACACCGAAATACACTTCAAAACACACTCTTACTTTCGGTCTAGGCTTAGTCTAGGCTTGGCAGAAGTCGTAGATCAATCATTGAATAACAACTCTATCTAGATGCGACACCGGCTACGTTGAGGATTCCATCATAGCGAGGCATATGCTGACATTCACAATTCTATCTAGATGCGAGGCAGGCTACGTTGAGGATTCCATCTAAGTGTGGCATATGCTAACATTCACAATTCTATCTAGATGCGAGGCCGGCTACGTTGAGGATTCCATCTAAGTGTGGCATATGCTGACATATACAATTCTATCTAGATGCGAGGAAGACTACGTTGAGGATTCCATCTAAGTGTGGCATATGCTGACATTCACAATTCTATCTAGATGCGAGGAAGGCTACGTTGAGGATTCCATCTAAGTGTGGCATATGCTGACATTCACAATTCTATCTAGATGCGAGGAAGGCTACGTTGAGGATTCCATCTAAGCGAAGCATATGCTGACATTTACGATTCTATCTAGATGTGGTGTATGCTAACGATTATTACACCTGTCAAAGGTGACATAGGCTGATCTGGACCGTTGTCTATAGGTTAGTAAACATTGCCACTAGTTAACATTGGCTGTATGGACCTATCAATGATATACAAAGTGCTATATAAATTCCAAGCAGCATAACATAACAGTATGTTAGTGCATAGTGTAGTGCAACATTTATGATAGTAAACGTTATGGAGGGGTAGGTAGATAGTAAACGTTATGGAGGGGTAGGTAGAGTGGCAAGGGCTTTCTGGAGTACAGTGATTGCTCTACCCCCCACCCATGCCACACATATAGTTTTTGTTGGTGCCTGTTAGCTCCTGTTCCAAAGATGTTTGAGGAACGTAAAACAGTGATTTTTGTGGATGCCAGTGATTATGGTCTGGGTGCAGTTTTGATGCAGGAAGATGGGGAAGGAGGTCTACACACGGTGGCATTCGCGTCCAGGACTTTGAAGGAAGCCGAACGTAGCTACTCGGTGGTGGAGAAAGAGGCACTGGCGTGTGTGTGTGTGTGGGGCGTGGAGAAGTTTAGGAGATACTTGTGGGGGAGACAATTCACCATATGTTTGGACCACAAACTGCTAGTCGGCATCTTCTCGAACTGAGGATTAAATGGTGTTTCCAGATGAATTATGAAGTGGGTGAGCCCACTACAAGGGTTGCAATTTACCATGCTACATGTTCAGGGTAGGAGCAATGTTGTGGCGGATGCACTTTCCAGGTCAGTGGTGCTGAAAGTAGTTGTGTTGGAACGTGCTGCACCGGAATTTTTTGAACCTGGTGAAATTTTTCAGGTGCACAGTAGCTTGAAGAAAGAGGGGTGGGATGCAGCCTGTGGTGAGGGCATGTTGTACCAGCAGGTCATGCCTTTGGTAAGTGAGGGTACGGCTTGTGTTAAGGATAATTGTGTAGAAGGGTATGGCAAGATGAGGGATGAATTGTGTTTGCAAGGAGGTTATTTGTATAGGGGTCACCAGTTGATTGTGCCTGACAAAATGAGGAAGGCTGTGGGGATATGGCACATGTGGGTCACTTGGGAGTGGCCAGGACGAAAGGGCTGGTAAGGTCAGAATATTGGTGGCCTGATGTTGACAGGGATATTGAAGAACATGTATTGTCATGTAATGAATGTGTGGAAGGTAACAAAGGTCTTACTGTGCAGAAGGTTCTGATGGTTGTGAGGAGTGTACCCAAAGTTCCTAGGGATGAAGTGGCCTTGGATCTGTTGGGTTTAATATTCAAGGTTTTAGGCACATGTATTTATTGGTTGTAATGGATTTACTGTCAAGATGGCCAGATGTTTGTGTGTTGAAGGATATTTCCAGTGGCAGTATAATAACATTTTTAGAACATTTGTTCTGGAGGGAAGGGTTTCCCAAGAGATGCCTATCGCATAGTGGTTCACAGTTGGTTTCCAAAGAATTCAGGGAGTTTTTGGATAAGCATGGGATTGAGCAAGTTACCACAGTGCTTTACCATCCTCAGTGCAATGTGTGTGTGGAATGCTTCAACAGAACATTGATGGAGGTAATTGGGATAGCTGTTGCCACGGGAGGTGCTTTGAGTTCGCTCTGTAATGGAGAGGACTATCCAATATAGGTTGGTGCTGCACAGTGTCAATGGAATTTCCCCATTTGAGGTTTTGCGGGGCAGAACGCCAAATTCTCATCTTTGTCTTGGGTGGATGGGAAGATCCAGGATGGTGGAGGTAGATGTTCAAAGTATGAGAGAGAAGGTGAGGAAAAGTGGAGTCAAAGCTAAGGAACGGTATGATGACAAGTATTGTTGTAGAGACTTGTGGGTGAAAGTGAGATTGCCCACTAGAGTGCGCAAAGGTGCGTCAGTGTATTCGGAGGCCAAAAAGGGGGTGAAAGACTTGGGATCCTCTGTGTTGGTTGAGGGTGGTGGTGTGTGGAATAAAGGGAGAGTTGCCCTTCCTAAGCACGGTGGGGTCCCATTCTGGGGTAGTATAAACTGGGCATGGAGAAGGCCTTGCTAACTTTCTAATATTTTGCTGTGCGTTGTTAAGGGTAAGAAGGAAGGGAGGTGTTGGAAGTGTGTGCATTATTACATATTAGTTTCTTCTGTATGTCATAAGTGATTCATGCAATGTCTGCATGTTATGGTACTACTGTTGCTATGAGCATCTGTGATCTGGGATCCAGGTTCTGTCTTCCAGAACACACAGGGTCCAGGGTTCCAGATGTGGGCACTGTTGGAGCTGTTCCCTGGCTGGGGGTTCTCAGCCAATTATCTTAAGAAAAGAACCTATGTTTTGGCTACTCAAGTTGCCTGACTCTAGTTCATAACACCCCCATTTTCCTCTTTCTAACTTTATTTCTTGTATTTTAAATTGTATTGTACACATATGGTTGATTTTATGCCGGATTTGTATTTGTTACTTAAGTGCATATTGGTAAATTGAATAAACTAGTTGTAAAAGAAAAATAGATTCCACAAGTAGAAACTCTGCTGTTTTTAAAAGAGCGCCAGGGTTGGCTAGCTGGATCCCTGTTGAGCACGATTTAAAAGGGGAGTAGAGACCTCCCTGATTTGCTTTTTATTACAACTGTCAACCAAGTCATCTCAGAAAAAAGACACACATACATTATACATATATGCCTTTTTACATTTATCACATGTGTTCAACTGTGTTAACAGGTCGAGGCTATGGTACAAAATGCAAATGTTGGGTTGTCGTCCTGCCTTATTCAGTATGTTGTTCACTTCGAGCAGCAAGAATGTCCAGACCTCTGGCAAGTCATCGTCTCTAGACCTCGAGCAGCAGGAATGCTCTGGCCTCTGGAAGGTTGTTTCTAGACCTCGAGCGGCAGGACTGTCAAGGTCTCTGGAAGACTGTCTCTAGACATCTAGCAGAAGGAGTGTCCAGAATTCTAGCGGGTTATCATATCTACACCTTGAGCAACATGACTGTCCAGGCCTCTGGAAGGTTGTGTCTAGACTGCGATTAGCAGGAATGTCTGTGCCTCTGGAAGGTTACTGTCTATAGACCTCCAGCAGCAGGAATGCTCAGGCCTCTGGAAGGTTATTGTTGCTCGACCTTGAGCAGCGGGACTGTCCTGGCCCCTGGAAGGTTATTGTCTCTAGACCTCGAGCAACAGAACTGTCCAGGCCTCTGGAAGGCTGTATCTAGACCGCAATTAGCAGGAATGTCCAGGCCTCTGGAAGGTTACTGTCTATAGACCTCGAGGAGCAGGAATGTCTAGGCTTCTGGAAGGTTATTGTGTCTAGACCTCGAGCAGCAGGAATGCTCAGGCCTCTGGAAGGTTATTGTTGCTAGACCTTGAGCAGCAGGAATGTCTGGCCTCTGGAAGGTTGTCTCTAGACCTCGAGCAGCAGGAATGGTCCAGCCTCTGGAAGGTTATTGTCTCTAGACTTCGAACAACAGGATCGTCCAGGTCTCTGGAAGGTTATTGTCTCTAAACCTCAAGCAGCAGTAATGCCCCGGCCTTTGGAAGGTTGTGTCTCTACACCCAGAGCAGCAGGACTGCCCAGCCCTCTGCAAGGCTGTCTGTAGACTTCCAGCAGCAGGAATGTCCAGGCTTCTGGAAGGTTCTTGTCACTAGACCTTGAGCAGTAGGAATGCTCAGGCCTCTGGAAGGTTGTCTCTAGACCTCGAGCATCAGGAATGTCCAGGCCTCTGGAGGGTTCTTTTTTCTAGACTTCGAGCAGCAGGAGTGTCCAGGCCTCTGGAGGGTTCTTTTTTCTAGACTTCGAGCAGCAGGAGTGTCCAGGCCTCTGGAGGGTTCTTTTTTCTAGACTTCCAGCAGCAGGAGTGTCCAGGCCTCTGGAGGGTTCTTTTTTCTAGACTTCCAGCAGCAGGAGTGTCCAGTCCTCTGGAGGGTTCTTTTTTCTAGACTTCGAGGAGCAGGAGTGTCCAGGCCTCTGGAGGGTTCTTTTTTCTAGACTTCCAGCAGCAGGAGTGTCCAGGCCTCTGGAGGGTTCTTTTTTCTAGACTTCGAGCAGCAGGAGCGTCCAGGCTTTTGGAGGGTTCTTTTTTCTAGACTTCGAGCAGCAGGAGCGTCCAGGCTTTTGGAGGGTTCTTTTTTCTAGACTTCGAGCAGCAGGAGCGTCCAGGCTTTTGGAGGGTTCTTTTTTCTAGACTTCGAGCAGCAGGAGCGTCCAGGCTTTTGGAGGGTTCTTGTCTCTAGACTTCGAGCAGCAGGAGCGTCCAGGCTTTTGGAGGGTTCTTGTCTCTAGACCTCGAGCAGCAGGAATGCTCTGGCCTCTGGAAGGTTGTTTCTAGACCTCGAGCGGCAGGAATGTCCAGGGTTTTGCTTCCCTCTGGATATGGGGCAATAGCTTCAGTGGAAGTTGATTTTGGACCTGGTGGAGGAAGCTGTACAGTATATGCTGTAGTCGGAGAAGTTGTCACTGCTGCTGGATCGGATAAAAAGGTTGAACCAGATGTGAATTGATGAGGTATTGTAGCCACTCTATCAGGTGTCGTTGACAGTTAGGCCTCTGGAGATGTTGTGTAACTGGGACTTTGGACAGCGGCAACGTCTTCTTGCGTCTGTAAGCATTCATCCATGATGAATGGCTCCAACACTTGACCGATGTCTTGGTCATGAGCAGGTTTTCTGCTGACTTCCAATGATGCACATGGCTCCTGGCCATATCTCATGGCTCGAGGGAATGGCCGGGTCTATCAGTAACTTTGGCAGGGCCTCCTTTACCTGCAAGTAGATGGATCCAACAGTCGTCAGAAGGGTAGTTTAAAATACTATCATCATCAAAATGGAGATTCATTTGACTCGGATATTGTCGAGCGATGGGGGGCATATGCATGGGGTCACACTGGAAGTATATCCTGTGGTGGCGGTGCATGTTAACGGATGGCATTATTCTGAATATAAAGGAGAACAAGGGGCAACACTTGAGACAAGACTTTTCAAGAGTCTGGCCTCATCTACATATCAACAATACAGCATTCAAGAACACACCAACTACCTACAGTTCAAGGGATTTTATTCTTCCAGTAGCCAAGGGGCTTCCTAAGGCCCATCCCTCTCTGTAGTCTAGTGCAGGCTGTTCCCACCATACCCAAGGTTTATTACTAGAAATCGCGAATGCCTACTATAAGAAGCCGACAGTGATGGCTCACAGACAAATGCCCTCTCTCTTAACTCCCTCTGGGAGCAATCGAGGTGGTCCCTAATCTAAGGTCCCCAGTCTGATTTATAACGTCTGGATGCATGTGTTTGTGGATTTTATTCAGATTTATAAAGTGCATTCGTCAAAGCTCTGTACAGTGAATGGGATAAACTAGCGAAACACAGAACTTGTGAATTAGTGAGAGGATAAAGGAAATGAGTCAAGATGAGTGTGAAAGATGTGATGTGACGACAAGGAGCAGAGCGGTAAGGGCATGGCGTTCCAGAGATCCAAAGCAAGAAGAGAAAAGGAGCAAAACCGGGAGGCAGCACCAAAAGATAGGTTGAGAACTGAGAGTCCTGGAAGGAGAGTCAAATGAGAGTAAAGGTGAGAGATTGAGAGGGCGTGCCCACAGAGGTATTTTAAAAAAAAATGTTTTTATTGGCATTTTTCAATCCATACAGTACTTTTTATTTTGTAATTATGATCATTATTGCAGCGCCATTTCTATATTAAAGGTGCAACAACAAATAACAACAAACCGGTGTCTTCATTTCACATGCCCGATCTTCTTGTGTGATCTGCCTTCATTGGGGCATGAGTCCAGTTACCTTTTACAAAGTCGAATGCCAGCCTTATAGATGGGCTAATGTCTCATTCTCAACTCAGCGTTTACCAGTGTTTGCTCATCCACATTTTGGCACTTAGGGGGGGGCATATCATCAGATGGAAGAAACATATCTCTGATTAGGGCCTTCCACGCCTCAAATGTGACACTGATGTCATCTATATTTCCAGCCATCCCGCACCCCAGATCTCCATTTCAGCAGTTGCCCATTTTTCCATTTCCTTCTTCCACCTATCATATTGTGGGCCCGCCTTCGATTTCCATGCCATTGCTATTGCCCTTTTTGCCAGTATACACACACCATACCCATGACTTACGATGTGCTTGATTTTGCTTAGTCTGGGGTAAGAGCCCAGTAGACACTCCTTTGGGGACCATTCATACCTGGTGACTCCAGCCCTTGTAAACAATTGCTTAACTTTTGCCCAGAAGCGTTGTCATTTTTTTATGCATCCCCAGAACATTTGCACCAAATCAGCTTCCTCACTGCCACACCATGCGCATGACGAGGTAGTGTTTTTATTGAATCTTGCTACCTTCATTGGGGTCATGTAAATTCTGTATAGGACGTTCCTCTGTATCCGTCTGAACCTAGCGTTCCTGGATGCTTCTTTGGGGTGCAATAAAGCCCTTTCCCATTCCTTTTCTGTAGTATCTACACCTAGATCTTTCTCCCATTTTGCCTTCAGTGTTGTTGTGCAGGGGTTTGCCCTGTCATTCAGTTGGGCGTATATTCTCGATACTGGCCTCCACCCGTCACTCCGGTTATATAATTCCATCATTAGCGGCTTTGTTTCAGGTTCCTCTGGCCATTCTTCCCAGTTTCTTTTAGCAGCGTGTTTTAACCTTTGATACCATAAGAATTGTGGCCTTGGCAGGCCCTCCTTCACATGTAACGATTCAAGCTCCCTGAATGACCTCTCCTCGTACAGATCTCCCCAGGTGAACCTAGCGTTCCTGGATGCTTCTTTGGGGTGCAATAAAGCCCTTTCCCATTCCTTTTCTGTAGTATCTACATCTAGATCTTTCTCCCATTTTGCCTTCAGTGTTGTTGTGCAGGGGTTTGCCCTGTCATTCAGTTGGGCGTATATTCTCGATACTGGCCTCCACCCGTCACTCCGGTTATATAATTCCATCATTAGCGGCTTTGTTTCAGGTTCCTCTGGCCGTTCTTCCCAGTTTCTTTTAGCAGCGTGTTTTAACCTTTGATACCATAAGAATTGTCCCTTGGCAGGCCCTCCTTCACATGTAACGATTCAAGCTCCCTGAATGACCCCTCCTCGTACAGATCTCCCCAGGTGTACAAGCCCAGCCTTTCCCAGGTTCTTATGGTGTGGAGGTCCTCGCCTGTCGCTCATAACTCTGCCATTAGCAGCATCTCAGGCGCATACGGGTGCACCAACCCACAGAGGTATTTATAAACCATAATGAGAACATGAAAAGAGAGGCACAAGTCAAAGGGAAGAATTGAGGTAGAGGGAAGAGTGGGGTGAGGTATAAGAGCAAGGAGGTAGTTGGAAAAGGAGCAGAATAGCTGAGCTGCAGACAGAGCGAATTGGTTTAAGGTGAGCGCAGGGAAGGCTGAATAGAAGAGCGGATCAGTCGTTAAGCCGAGAGATAAGCGGACATAAGAAGCTTTGTAGGATGAAAGGAGAGGAACTGGTGAGCAAGACAAAGGTTGTAAAGATAGAAACGAAAAGTGAGGGCAATGTTTTTAAATTAATTGGGCGAACAAAAGAGAAGAGTAGATGATATGGCATTTATAACATGCCTGATTCCAAGCACGACAAGACCAGGCTGGAGAAACGAGGAAGGACGAAAACAAATCTTACTAGGCCTTGTCATTTGAATTGCGCAAGTGCAGGGAAGTGGGAGGGGAAAAGTGCCGAAGGGGATGAGGGGGTATTAGAATTGCAGGTAACTCCATAAGTGCAGCCAGCGGGTGGCTCATAAATGCAGAGAGAAGGGGCTGTAGGGCTGCTGAAATTGGATATGCAGGAGCCTAGGCCAGAGTTCAGGGGGTGACCAGGTGGCCAGTGCTTGGAGCAGTCGGGGCTTCAGCAGGGGAGAGGAAGAGGGAACGCGGAAGCGAAGATGTAGGACTTGAGTTTATTATTTTATTTGTTCACTAGTAATGTACCAGAGTCCGCAGGCGTCAGGGCACCACAAGAAAGAAAAAGATGAAGATGGAGAGGGCAAGAAAGCCACCACAGAAGAGGACAGGAAAAGAAGAGTTTTCAATTTCTTTCTGAAACTCAATAGATTTCCATCCAAATGCAGTTGTTTAGGGAGTTCATTCTACCTCTTAGTAGCTTGCACAGCAAAGGCTCTGCCCATGCCTCTTGCAACTTTATACTGTGGTGCGCCAGTAAGGACGCCCCGTTGCTCGACCTTGTAGTTTGCCCCAATAGTATGCAAATAAACCTGTTTTCAGGTACTCTGGTCAGACAGGCTGCCAGTGTAGACTCCTTCTGCATGTCCCTAAGCATGAGCCGAAATAGGCTCATGCTTAGGGACATTCTTGATGTACCGCACAGCATCATTTTGTAGCACTTGCAGGCGTCTCAGTCCGTTGGTGCTGATTCTAACCATGAGCACGTTACAATAATCTAATCTAGGTGCTATGAGTACGCGCACCAGTGTAGCACAGTTAGCCTCGGACACATATGGCTTAATTAATCTCAGAAGTCTGAGAAAATATTTTTTTTTTTTTTTGGAGACATTAGTAATGTGAGCGTCCAGGCTTAAAGATGATTCAAACGTGACACGAAAGTTTTAACCGTGTCCACCACATTGATGAGATGTTGCTCAATCGGGAATCCTTTATACTGACAATACAGTTTAGCTCTGGCCTGAGGTGAGCACTAGCTCGGTTTTACTAGCATTTAGGCACATGCCATTATTAGTCATCCAGTTCTGGATTTTGGTATATACCATGTTTATCCTCTCAGTCTATTGTGTGAGAGCCGCTTAGCTCGAACAAGAGCTAAGTGTCATCAGCATAATTAGTAAAGTGTGCTCCTAATCCTTCTAGAAGATCACAAAGTGGGGGGCAGAACATGTTAAAACGAGAAGGAGACAAGCATGCGCCCTGTGGAACTCCACATTTTAGCACTTTGTCAGATGAGGAAACACTTCCCCAAATTATCTGAGTGACTCGGAAGGAGTTAATCCAGGTAATTGCTTCGGATGAGTAAATACCTGCCCCTGGAACCAGGAACCAGAAGTGGTACTGCTCAGGTTTGGGAGGCAGGGAGTTTGTTCCAAAGACAGGTTTCAGTCGAAGAGAGAGAACTGCCCCTAACTCTGTACTTGGTAAAAGCGTTTGATCCTCAGAGAGTTGGAAGTGGATGAGCAGAGAGCTCGAGAAGGGAGATGCTTAGGAAGAGGCAGATGGAGGTAGTGCAGTCCCAGGCCCCAGAAAGGCTTGTGGGCGATGCTACGGGTCTTGAACCTGATCCTTGCGCCCAATAGAACTAGTGCAGAGAATTCAGAGCTGGAGAGATATGATCCATGGGCTTGAGGCCAAGGACAAGTCTTGCAGTCCTGTTCTGGATAAGTTGTAAAGGTCGGATAATACGGGCAGGCAGATTTAGAAGGAGGCTGTTGCAGTAGTCGAGCCTAGACTTTCCCCCAGAGCTCTGAAGACAGCGAGCTTCTGGGGGAAAGTGAGGAAGGGAAGACTACCTCTGAGGAGATGCAGCGCTGATAGTTGGAATCAGTTAGAGGGACAAAGAAAGAGGAGGGGAGAGTGGGAATGAGAAGGTTGACTTGAAAGAGCAGCAGGTGGTGAAAAAGGAGTGAAGTGAGAACCTTCGTGGTAAAGTAGTCTGAAAAGTTTGACGATGAGAGAAGAGGAAAGAGAAAGATGATGGGATTTAAGAGTCGGAAAAAGCATTGATTTTGGGCAGAGAGGGATTGTGTAAATTCAGCTAAATCAAGTTTCTTAGCAGAGAGTAGAAGAGAATCGTAGGATGAGTGAAGAGCAGTGAGAGCAGATATATAATTCCTTAGAGAGGCTCTGAGGGAGTGTAGGGAAGAAGATCTCCCCCCTCCATCTCACGGGCAAAGGTGGCAGAGTAGGCATCATCTTCCAGTCCTCAAGGACCCTAGTCGCTCCTCCCATATCCTATAATGGGACTTTTTACAATTTCCACATTATTTCAATGATCTTCAAAAATGTTCCCTAAAATGTTCATCTTTTGAATATAATTCCTCCACCACCTCATTCTCTCTCTCCTTCCTCACCCTTTACAGACCACCGAGTCCCCTCTCTACCTACAACCTTGATTCTCTTCTCCCGACCCCACTTGGTGACTTTACACTTCATTTGAACACTATTCACGCCTCTTCTCCTTTCTCGTCTTGTATCGAATCTTATCACCTGTATCAACAAAACCTTCAACCTTCTCATATTTGTCGTTCTTCCTTGACTTAATCTTTTCACCCTCTCCTGCTAATTATCCAGTTACCTCCCATCATGTCCATTCTTCACACTGTTTCCCCTTTACACCCCCCTCCTGTCACTCCTCCTTGCCATCAATGTGATCTGCAATTTTTCAATGTCACTTCCTTTCATTGCTCTCTTCTTAACTACCCTAGATTGATCAATGTTCCTCCCTCTCAGCTGATCTGGCATCATCCAATCTTCACTCTAACATATCAGAAACCCTTGATTCCCATTATTCGTCCTATCATTTTCTCACTTTCCGCGCAAGCCTCCTAAAACATTTACTGTTGTCTGGTTTCTGAAGACCTCTCACCCATCTGTCCAACCAGTCCCCTCAATAGTGAACTCCCTGTGGGTTCTGAGGCCAGGGAAGAACTTTGAATCTCGGGCCCGGTAATGTTTTCAGTCTCCTGGTATCTGCGAACAAGAGGTCTCCAGCTAGAGTTGGGCATCTCCCCCCATCTGTAGAATCTCTTTTAGAGAGAATCATTAATAGTCGTGTAAAGACAGATCAGTGCCACCAAGAGACTATCGATCCACTCGGTGTAGTCCCCAGTAATCGGACACTTTCCCATGGGGTATAACAACCGTACCGGGAGGGGACGACTTAGGCGCCTTCTTTAATTTCACTGGGAGGACAGCCTTAAGACATGAGATCTGGCCCCTTTGCAGAAAGGGAAATTACAAGTAGCATAGCAGGTCATCAATGCTAGTGAGAGTACCCCTTTCAACAAGATAAACAATACTCTCCTGGCTAAAGTTGTGCAGACATGGCCTTTAAAAGGAAACTCTGAACTTTCCATTTACTCCGCAATGAGATTCCTATGGAGTTGGCGAGGAGAATACTAAATCTAATCAGCCAACGATTGGAGAGGAAGAACTTAGTTGAAATAATAGAAACCTTGACTTTGGAGCAGTTTGTCAATTCCATGCCTACCCTTCTCCGGGGAGCTGCCCTACAACATTATCAATCCATCCAGATTGCCCAGACTCACTCTGAGGCATTCCACCACCTCGAAAATCCTCCCAAACATAGTAGAGAACCTAAACCTCAGTGAAGGACCATCCCTCTCCTTTATGCAAGGGTCAGAAATGCTGCTTCCCTTCATTATGAAAAGGAAGCAAGAGGTTGTAAGGCGACCAGCCACCCTACGCCTTACAAAACCCTGTGAGATTGCAGATAAATCGACCACTTATAACTTTCACTGTAACACCATTACAGAATCTGTTATGCTGGGATCGAGAGTAATGTTGCTTTTGGGTGCGTTTTGATAATCTTTGTCCAGGTTTTGATGAAGAGATCAAATATTTTTTAAAAGACAACTTGCTATACCCACACCAAGAAAATATTGTAATGAGGAAGAAGGGATGAGGTACAATTACTTACCAGTAATATTCATTACTCGGTCATGGCTACCTAATCAAAGTCCAAAATGCCCAACCCTTTGCCCCGTTGGCTTCAGATTACGTGGGAGATCGCAGATGGATTGAAAGCGAGATAAACTCTGCCATCATGGGCCAAGCACAGGATGCATTACAATTTGCTTTAGGTTGCCAACTTTAAGTCTGTTTTGGGTGTAAACGAACCGAGTAATGGCTGCGACGAGGAAGAGGTAACTCTGATGGAAGAAGATTAGCGGTCAGTAATCTGAACATTTATGGTTGTATCAATAATGGCATAATCTATGTTCCTGAGGCAGCAAGCATACCAAAGCCCCCACTCTTCTTCTGCCTATGCTTCTTGGTTGTGAGGAGGCTTTTTCCTTTGAATGCAGCGTTATATTTTGTAACACTTGTAATTAAGGCCAAAATGTTCTCTTGTATGTCCAGAGAAGAGGACTATTCTTGTTAATCTTTTTCCAATAGTTGCATCATGGACACTCGCATTAGCCAGGGAGATGGCGGGTGTCAGTACTCACCATGGCCAGATCAGGAGGCAGGTGGACTGAGTACTGCTGCATAGCGTAACTTGAACCAGATTTGGCTCTAGTCTCCTCACTGAGGGTGCTCTTTCCAATGATACGGCCCCTCTATTCACGGGGAATACACAAGAACAGAGGAGTAAATCAATTGAAAGAGCGGGAAAGTGCAAACGCCACCAGACGTGTGCCAGGCTACAAGAAAAAGGAACAGGTCTTAGAATTAAGAAACGGAATCAAGAATCACCAGAATACGTGGCAGGAGAACTTGCCTTACTAGTCTAGCCACCGTACTTTGTCTATTTCTGGATGATGTAAGTCATACTTCCAACCTCGGTTCTCACCACTATGAAACACAAGGACAGGAAAATGACGTACTTACCTATGACATCAAGTAAAGAAGGAAGGCTTACCCAAACATGGGGTCTTACCGAGAGAGTTGTAGAAGGAGCAGTCAGAGGGAAGGTGCTGCTGAGCAGGGTGCCCAAAATTCCAAGAAGCAACAGAAAACGTAAGGGAAGGAGGGAAAGATTAGTAAGGGACTAGAAACCCGGGCGGCATTAGGGAAGCACTAGGAACTGGAAGGTGCACAAGGAAATTACTGCAAGGCGTCCATAGTTCTGTGCACTTAAGAGGGTTCTTGTGTAAGGTTTTCAGTAAAGGGAAAAAATAATGCGGCAGTAGTGGGAACATCAAAGGCAATCCATGGGACAGAAGGTTCCGGTTCAATATTGGGCGGTCAGCAGACAGAGCATATTCAGAAGGCACAGGCAGTCTGTGGGATAGGCAGGATCGGAAAATTGAATCTCGACGGAATACTACGAAGGCACCAACTTCCATGAGAAGCGTCTTGATTGATGATGGAAAGTGCTTTATGGGACCGAAATGGCCGGACCTTGCATTGCGTAGCGGGCGGTGACGTGACCATTCCGAACTGCAAACCGTGCTGCAATGGAACACACCGTTGTAGAGCAGCATGTATGTGCTTTATGGGCGGCGAATCGCCATGGCAGTCTCCAACGCCAAAAGAAGGGGGAGGTCCCAGACTGGAACAAACGGACCGAACGTGTCTGGCGGGGCTGAAACACAGGAATGATCACGGCTATATGGGACCGTGACAGCGGGCTGTTTGATGTTACTCTAGGGTTGCTTGGACTTCCTGAGTGATTGGTCTGCTGTTGGCTAGATTTTGACTGCACCTGTCCTTTGTAGAGTGCCTGTGGTCTTGGAACAATCATCATTTTAAACTGTTCGATATTGCGTTGGTGGAGCCCCAAGTCTTAGGAAATTGTTTTGTAGCTCTTTCTAAACTGAGTAACATCAAATCCTGATTTCCTGCAGATCTCGGACATGTGTTTTGATAGTGGAATTATGTGTTTTAAAGAGCTTCCTAAACTAAGCTGAGTTATATAGGTGGTTTGCAAAGAACACAAATCGCAGATTAAACCAACATGAAAATATATAAATCCTTTTAGAAACACGTAGAAGAAAGCAAACGTGAGATTGAAACCCCTCTGTTTTATCACTGTACATTTAGAATTTAAATAAACTCAGCTCTCTGATGTCCACATTTAGCAGAGACCTTCAGCTTACTATTCATGTAGAAAATCCGATTTTCCATAAAGAAAGCCATTTTAGGTGAGTCAAACTAGTATATCCAATGAACATATATTTGACAGCTTAAAGAGTTTTATTTTGGAAACGAAGTATTGTTCTGTCCCTTTTTAAGTTGGCGTCTCAGTGGTATATTTGTCCTCCATATTATAGCTCTGGACAGGAGCAAGGCCCTAGGAGAGCTGTCCCTGAATTTCGAGAGGCTGGGTGAGTGGGAAGGATACCCAAATAGTCCAATGATGTTTCGTGGCTGGTGGATAAACGCCCACAAATACCAGTTAGCTTGTGGCACAGTGGGGCCATTTCTGGTGCTTTCTCCTCGTGTGACTAATACTGCTTTAAGGGTTCGCTTCTGGCATGGAGCCAGACAATGGTGGACTGGGCGCCAAAAGTGGCCCTGGCAATGCTTTTAAAAGTGTCACCATATTACATCGTGTGAGGAAGCTCAACCCTTTTAATGAGGGTTCATGGGGCTTCTACGAGAAATGGGAACCACACAGAAATAGGCCCATCGCCCCCCCCCCTGCAGCCAGCCTACACCTAGATGTATTATTACAGCACTGCAGAAGCAGGAGGGATCCAGCCTGATAATGTGGGTGACTCTCGTTAGTCTGGGCTCTCAAAGCCTTGTCGAGATGTATAACATATATTTTACAGTTTCCAATGCATTGGTGGAGGAGGTGTGTCTGGCTTCTCTGACTTCAAACAGTTATGACTTCACTGGAAAGAGAAGGGAGGGGGAAATAACGCAGCTGCCGCCTGCCAGTCACGAGAGCTGCATTCCTGCCTCCTGCTTTCCCCCTTGGGAAATGATTCTGCCACACTAAACCCAGACCCCAGTGCTGCCCTAGCCTAGCCTAGCCCTGGCCTAGCTCTGGCCTGGCCCCGGCCTAGCTCTGGCCTGGCCCCGGCCTAGCTCTGGCCTGGCCCCGGTCTAGCTCTGGCCTGGCCCCGGCCTAGCTCCGGCCTAGCTCTGGCCTGGCCCTGGCCTAGCCCTGGCCTAGCCCTGGCCTGGCTCTGGCCTGGCCCAGTCCAAAGGCACTGACACAACTGAGTGGGCCTTGATCCACCCTGGCCTGTAGCCAAGGCTCAGGCTGCAAACACACGCTCTTGCAATGGACACAAGTATTTAAAGTCTGAAAGAAAACAAGAAAAGTATTCTAAACCGGTTCAAAGTTCATGAACATGGTGCAGTAGTGGCCTCTTTAAAGAGTGTGACGGGTAAAGAAAGCCCAGGAAGCGTTTCTTTGAGGTGTGGGGTCCCTTCCCGCCCTGGCGGCCGCTCCTGCCACTCCTGCCTGGCTCAGGTTCTAGGGGAGGGGGCGCAATGCGCTCTGGGTACACGCTCTATGCAAATGAGCAGCCTGGCCCCAGGAGCCACGCGGCCGAGACGCGCAGCCTGCGATTGGCTGGCAGGAAGCGCGCGTCACTTCCGGCGAGGGCTGGGAATGCGCTTCCGGGGCAGCGGAGACAGTCCGAGCTGCCCTGCAGATGTGCCCCTGGAGCGCCCCCTCCTCCCGACCTGGACAGGTACAGCTCACTCTGGGGGGGTCCCGGGTGGGGGCTAACGCTGCAGGCGGGGGCGGGCTGCGCAAGACGGGTGCCCTCCCCCGCGCGCCACTGATGCCCCGTGGCTCACTGCACCGGCGGGGCCTGTGTGGATAAACACCTTCAACACACTCTGACATCCTGCTACAGGCTGTGACGCCATGGTCTAGTCCCTATACAGGCACACGCACTACAGGCTGACACAGGCAGCACTTTCCTTCATAGGCACACTGCAGGCTGGCAGTCTAGGGTTACCTCTAGATGCCAGTGCATGAACACTACAGGCTGACACGGGCAGCACTTTCCTGCATAGGCACATTACAGGCTGGCAGTCCGGGTTACCTGTAGGTGTCAGTGCATAAACGCTACGGGTTGACACAGGCAGCACTTTCCTGTATAGGCACAGTACAGGCTGGCAGTCCATGAACACTACATGCTTGCAGTCGGGGATTACCTGTAGATGCCAGTGCATGAACACTACAGGCTGACACAGGCAGCACTTTCCTGCATAGGCACATTACAGGCTGGCAGTCCATGAACACTACATGCTGGCAGTCTGGGATTACCTGTAGATGCCAGTGCATGAACACTACAGGCTGACACAGGCAGCACTTTCCTGCATAGGCACATTACAGGCTGGCAGTCCATGAACACTACATGCTGGCAGTCTGGGATTACCTGTAGATGCCAGTGCATGAACACTACAGGCTGACACAGGCAGCACTTTCCTGCATAGGCACATTACAGGCTGGCAGTCCATGGTTACCTGTAGGTGTCAGTGCATTAATACTACAGGCTGACACAGGCAGCACTTTCCTTCCTAGGCACACTGCAGGCTGGCAGTCCGGGTTACCTGTAGGTGTCAGTGCATAAACGCTACGGGTTGACACATGCAGCACTTTCCTGTATAGGCACAGTACAGGCTGGCAGTCCATGAACACTACATGCTGGCAGTCTGGGATTATCTGTAGATGCCAGTGCATGAACACTACAGGCTGACACAGGCAGCACTTTCCTGCATAGGCACATTACAGGCTGGCAGTCCATGGTTACCTGTAGATGTCAGTGCATGTACGGTACAGGCTGACACAGGCAGCACTTTCCTTCATAGGCACACTGCAGGCTGGCAGTCCGGGTTACCTGTAGGTGTCTGTGCATTAATACTACAGGCTGACACAGGCAGCACTTTCCTTCATAGGCACACTGCAGGCTGGCAGTCCGGGTTACCTGTAGGTGTCAGTGCATAAACGCTACGGGTTGACACATGCAGCACTTTCCTGTATAGGCACAGTACAGGCTGGCAGTCCGGGTTACCTGTAGGTGTCAGTGCATTAATACTACAGGCTGACACAGGCAGCACTTTCCTTCATAGGCACACTACTGGCTGGCAGTCCAGGGTTACCTCTAGATGCCAGTGCATGAACACTACAGGCTGACACAGGCAGCACTTTCCTGCATAGGCACATTACAGGCTGGCAGTCCATGGTTACCTGTAGGTGTCAGTGCATGCACTGTACAGGCTGACACAGGCAGCACTTTCCTTCATAGGCACACTGCAGGCTGGCAGTCCGGGTTACTTGTAGGTGTCTGTGCATTAATACTACAGGCTGCCACAGGCAGCACTGTCCTTCATAGGTACACTGCAGGCTGGCAGTCCGGGTTACTGTAGGTGTCAGTGCATAAACGCTACGGGTTGACACAGGCAGCACTTTCCTGTATAGGCACAGTACAGGCTGGCAGTCCATGAACACTACATGCTGGCAGTCTGGGATTACCTGTAGATGCCAGTGCATGAACACTACAGGCTGACACATGCAGCACTTTACTGTATAGGCACACCACAGGCTGGCAGTCCGGGTTGCCTGTAGGTGTCAGTGCATTAATACTACAGGCTGACACAGGCAGCACTTTCCTTCATAGGCACACTGCAGGCTGGCAGTCTGGGTTACCTGTAGGTGTCAGTGCATAAACGTTACGGGTTGACACAGGCAGCACTTTCCTGTATAGGCACAGTACAGGCTGGCAGTCTATGAACACTACATGCTGGCAGTCTGGGGTTACCTGTAGATGCCAGTGCTGTATAGGCACAGTACAGGCTGGCAGTCCATGAACACTACATGCTGGCAGTCTGGGGTTACCTATAGATGCCAGTGCATGAACACTACCGGCTGACACAGGCAGCACTTTACTGTATAGGCACACCACAGGCTGGCAGTCCGGGGTTATCTGTAGATGTCGGTGCATGAACACTATAGGCTGACACATGCAGCACTTTCCTGTATAGGCACAATACAGGCTAGCAGTCCAGGCTTACCTGTAGGTGTCACTGCATTAATACTACAGGCTGACACAGGCAGCACTTTCCTGCATAGGCACACTACAGGCCAGCAGTCCAGGGTTACCTGTAGGTGTCAGTGCATAAACACTACAGGCTGACACGGACAGCACTTTCCTGTATAGGCACACTACAGGTAACCCTGCACTGCCAGCCTGTAGATGTCAGTGCATGAACACTACATGCTGGCAGTCCGGGGTTACCTGTAGATGCCAGTGCATGAACACTACATGCTGACACAGGCAGCACTTGACTGTATAGGCACACCACAGGCTGGCAGCCAGGGGTTACCTGTAGATGCCAGTGCATGAACACTACAGGCTGACACAGGAAGCACTTTCCTGTATAGGCACACTACAGGCTGGCAGTCCAGGCTTACTTGTAGGTGTCAATGCATGTACACTACAGGTTGACACAAGCAGCTCTTTCCTGCATAGGCACACTACAGGTCGGCAGTCCGGTGTCACATGTAGCTGTCAGTGCATGAACACCACATGCTGACACAGGCAACACTTACCTGCATAGACACACTACAGGCTGGCAGTCCGGGGTTACCTGTAAATGTCAGTGCATGAACACTACAGGTTGACACAGGCAGCACTTTCCTGTATAGGCACACAACAGGCTGACAGTCCAGGGTTACCCGTAGGTGTCAGTGCATGAACACCACAGGCTGACACAAGCAGCACTTTCCTGCATAGGCACACTACAGGCTGGCAGTCCAGGACTACCTGTAGGTGTCAGTGTATGTACACTACAGGCTGACACAGGCAGCACTTTTCTGCATAGGCACACTACAGGATGGCAGTCCAGGATTACCTGTTGGTGTCACTGTATATACACTACAGGCTGACACAGGCAGCACTTTCCTGCATAGGTACACTACAGGCTGGCAGTCTAGGGTTACTTGTAGGTGTCAGTGCATGAACACCACAGGCTGACACAAGCAGCACTTTCCTGCATAGACACACTACAGGCTGGCAGTCCAGGACTACCTGTAGGTGTCAGTGTATGTACACTACAGGCTGAACTACAGGCTGACACAGGCAGCACTTTTCTGCATAGGCACACTACAGGATGGCAGTCCAGGATTACCTGTAGGTGTCACTGTATGTACACTACAGGCTGACACAGGCAGCGCTTTCCTGCATAGGTACACTACAGGCTGGCAGTCTAGGGTTACTTGTAGGTTTCAGTGCATGTACACTACAGGCTGTCACAGGCAACACGTTCCTGTATAGGCACACTACAGGTAACCCTGGACTGCCAGCCTGTAGATGTCAGTGCATGAACACTGCAGGCTGACACAGGCAGCACTTTCCTGCATATGAGAGTGCACGCCTTTCCACCCCACGGTTGTCCTTGGATGTCACTAATTTCAGTACAGGTTGATATATACAGTATTCCCCTATGCGTACCCTTCTCGAGACAGGCTGGCCCAGACTATGGTTCTGTGCAGATAGCATTATCAGTACAGGATGGCACAGTGCCCAGCTGTCCGACGACGTGACTGTGTTACATCACCAAGTGTCACAGGCTGCGCGTGTCAATATGGGTACAGGCTGTCAACGGCCACAGCCATCCATACATGGCAGTGTGTTAACACATACAGAAGGGCCGTCACCATAGTTGTACATGGGTGTCATTATCAACAGGGGGCACGGGGCCACACACCTCCATAAATGATAGTGTTTGATCACTGCATCTGAACGCAGACGAGGGTCCGTATTACCTGCACCTGCTGCCTTATGCCACGTGTATTATTACGCACCGGGTCCCTGTCTATGCTGGGTATATCAGTGCAGGCTGATGCACAGCACAGTTGCCTGTAGATGTCAGTGTATTGCCACTTGCCACATATATCATTTATATCCGGAAAGACTGAGAATCAACGGTTCTCTACAGATGCCAGTGGCTCATATAAATCATGGCTGTCTATACATGTCAGTGTAGTGTCAGTCCACGCGTGCCCATAGAGGTCACTGCCCATCTATGGCCACTACCACCTGGCGCTTATTGTGGTTGCGCCCATTATTATCAGTACAGGCTGGCCCAGTCAACAGACCGCCGCTGTCTGTCGATGTTGGGAGACACTCTGGGGAGTGTCTAGCTTGTTTGTAATGTGGTGGCGGTATCTGGGCCACACGTGCGATGTTCTCAGGCGGACGGACCCCTGTGGTTGGGGGGCTTTCACTGGCGCAATCCCTGTGTTCATGGAGAGAGCTGGGCTTCCCGAGCCAGCCGAAGAGCTGCATCAGCGCCAAGGGTGGCACCTCTGCAGAAGTGTGCATAGGGAAAACATGGGGTAATAGATGGAGTAGGGCAGGAGGAACAACGATGGCTTTGCGGGAAGTTAAACGGGGCTCTTTAAGATAAGACCTGGCTGATTCCTTGTGCGTTTAAGTTTCACGAAATATATGTTATATTATATTTGTAGAGCTCCCGCTAACAAGTGTTATGGCTTCAAAGCACTGTAGGTTCAGTGGCCCTTGGCAGACCGAAGTCCTCAGAGAACTGAAACATTGGCGCCACACATTGCATGCAGGTAGACAATACAATGTACACATTTGGCAGCAGACGCCTAATGGAATGGAATAAGCTGGGGTGGTGTGCTAAAAGGACGCGAACGGCTGGACCAATATGTTTGTGGGATTCGGCAATATTCTCTGGGGCGCAGCGCTAGGTTAAAGGTGAGCTAGTGCCGATTGCTTCATCCATCTCCAGGCAACTGCATGTCTACAGTCGGCTCTGCTGCAGATTCTATGCGGAAAAACCTGCGCAGTCAGCGGAAATGGGATGGCACACAAACATTTGCATTACTTCTGCACCTTGCCAAGTAGCTAAAAGATGCAGCAAAGCTTTATTTCTCACGTAATAATCGCTGGATTCTGTAGCTATGAGATTTTAGTGGCCAGAAGTGCTTGCTGAGCGGACCCTGTATGGAATCAGCCCTTGATTCACGAGGTACAGCTCTGTGGAGGGTTGGGGAGATCCCTTTGGACACTCCCAATTCTAGAGCCTCACCTTATGGTCTTGCCTAAGGGATTGCTTGCGAGTCAAGAGCCTGCAGGTGTGAACTCAGATGCTGGTCTGCACACATCGAGATAGAAGTAAAACCGTGTGCCTTTATGAAACAGCTGCACCGGTGTCGTTGATGATGGATAGATGTTGGATGACTGATCAAGGGGAGGTTAGTTCTGGGAGTGGAGAACTTCTAGAACAATCAGGCCAGAGAGAGCATGTGCCAGTGGGTCACAGGTATGTCCTGTGACCTGAGTGAAAAGCAGCCTGAAGGTTCTTAGATATCCAAGCAATCTGATTATTGTTGTGCGAAATGCAGCACCTACTCATGGATAATGTAGGTTATGCAGTCTCTAGAGCGGAGAGGAGGCAAACGAACTGCTTATAACCATGAGCCATTGTAGAGGAAGGAATATTTGGCATAGTCCTGCCTTATTGGTCTGTTATGCTGTCAGTCTTAAGCAGGATCCGTTGGGATGGCGACGGAGAGGCATAGTCCTGCCTTATTGGTCTATAATACTGTCAGGCCTTAGCAGGATCTGTTGGATTGGCGACGGAGAGGTGGGTTGAGACTAACTGTGGTTAGAGTCCACTTGAGTTCAGTGGTTCCGGTAAGGTCATAGCTGAGCAGGATCCCATTGTAGCTTAGCCCTGAGTGTGATGTGCCATCAGACCCAAGCTAGGAATTGGGAGTTGGGCCAGTTGACTTAGTAAGTTTGGAGGAGTGTGGATTTCCAGAAGTGTGCGGGAGATCGAAATGTTAGTGCTGAGAAGTGTAAGCATTTTAATTGGAGTAGTGTGGCAGTAGAAATGTAACGCATGCTGCCCCCAGTCCTGCCTTTTAATGAGGGGATTGTGTGAAGATCCAACAAAGGTTGTGGTCCCGTAGGACTTCTTTACAGTTGAAGTTATTGCGTGTCCTGGGCGACTAGCCCTAGAAGTTACAGAATGTCTCCGGGCTTCAGCTTTGGAGGGAGTATGCCACAGGGACTTGCTATGCAGTGTTACATGCTCTGTCTGTTATTGGGGTTACACGACGGCTGTATAGGATCCAGTAAAAGAGTCTGGTTCGAAATCAAGGATCAGAGTTGGGCCAACCCGTATCTCTGGTTGAGGAGCCCTTTGGAATGGTATGTCAAAGAGTGCTTTTTTCATACCATAGCACGCAGCCCTGTGGGAAACGCAGAACCCCTAGAGATGAGGAGTGACCGCATCTGGTGGGCTCTGGGAGGGGCTGGAAAGACTGTGTTTATGAGAGCCTGATTTCCTTAAAATGTCATCTGATGGCTCTTGTCACAACATAGCAAATTAGATTGAATGGATTGTGTGGGTGGGTTTGCATAGATGCAGGGGAATAGTGATGGGTTATGTAGGTTGTGTGAAGTGTATGAGAGGGTTGTTTGTCTAGTTGGTGTGTGGGGTTCAGATTAGGTCTGCAGGGATGTGGGGAGGGACGAGTGTGGGCAAGAGCTATGTTTTGAGGGCTTTCCAGAAGAGGATGTGGTCCTCTCTGTGGCAAATGTTTAATGGGAGTGAGTTCCACATTTTGGGTGCTTGGACAGAGAAGGCGGAGCCACCAATACGAGCTGATGGGGTCACTGGAATTATGGGTAGGAGGGCTCAGTCAGATCTGAGGTTTCTGTTGGCCAAGTATGAAGAAAAGGTTTTCTGCAGGTATTCAGGTTCTTGATGTAGAAGGCTTTGATGAGCCAACACATCGCTTTGAAGGTAAGGCAACAGCCGATCGGGAGCGATTGGAGAATTTGGAGGGCAGAAGAGAAATGCTCTCTAGGACCTAAAACTAGGATGAGTCTTGCAGCAGTGTTTTGGACCCGTTAAAGTTTGGCCAGGTGAGAGGCAGGAGCTCCAAGGTATAGTGCGTTGGCATAGTCAAGGCGTTACAGTGTAATTGCATTAATTGCAGTGACTGTGTGTGGACATGTTAGGAACGGGAAAATGTGCCAAAGGACGCACATGTGGAGAAGCGGCTTTTTACCACTGAGTTGAAGTGATGTGTCAGGTCAGGTTGGGGTCCATAAGGCACCCGATATTTTTTACTGTGTTGGTGGTGGAAGGTGGTGTGCCCAGGATAGGAGCAGGGGATGGATTGAGGGAAGAGAGCAGTTTTTCCACACAGCATTATCTCTGTTTTGCCTGGGTTGGGTTTTTTTGGCTGTCATCCAGCGTTCGATCTCGGATAGGCAAATTTCAGGGTCAGGACAGATGGAGGAAGGATTATTTGCGTTTTTGAAGATGAGTTGGGTGTCATCGACATAGCTTGACAGCCCGTGCAATCAAACGAGGGTGGGTCGATGGCTCAGGTAGAGGCTAAGGAGAAGAGCTGGGAGAGAGAGAGAGAGAGGCACCTTGAGGCACCCTGAAGAGGACTAGGTGAGAAGAAGAGGAGAATGGAGGTAGGTGTACCATTTATAATCTGTTGGAGAGGAAGGAGGCAATCCAGTTCAGGGCTAGATCCCTAATGCCGAAGGTGTGTAATCTTTTGGTGAGAATGGAGTGGTCTATGGTATTGAAGGCTGCCGCAAGGTCAAGCAGGATGAGGACAGCACATCCATCTGTATCTGTGTCTCTAAAGATATCCCAAATGGAGAGAAGGCATGATTCTGTTCCCTGTAATGGCGTGAAGCCTGTTTGAGCAGAGTCAAGGTCCTTGTCCGATTCGGAAAAAACGCATAGTTTGGCTATGTAGCGGTTATTGGAGGTGGGTCTGTAATTGGTCGCGTTAAGGGGCTCAATGGAAGTTTTTTTTTTAAGTAGTGGCTTGATGTAGGAGGTTTTAAATTCTGCTGGGAATATCCCGGAAGAAAGTGAAGTGTTGATGATGGATAGTGCAAGATCACCCGCACAAGTGGAGGACAAGATTTCTTTTAGGAGAGTAGGGAGTCAATGGTCTCCTGGGGAGGTTGCTGGGCGGCTATGTGAGAGGAGTTTTAGGAATTCTGAGGGAAAGAGCGGGGAGAAGGAGGATAAAAGGAGGGTTCCAGGGAGTATTGTTAGGGGAGAACAAATAGCTTAGGAGAAGGGGGCAGGGTTGAGATTGTGGACAGGATAGAAGTGTCTCTTTAGGCCTTTGTTGTGGAAATGGTCAAAGAGAGAGTCATTGAGGGGCGTGTTAGGGTGTGAGTTAGTGACGGGCGCAGGGGCGCTGAATTCCGAGATGAGCTTGCAGAGTTCCCTGGTTGGGTGTAGGGTTTTGGAGATTCTGTTTCTGTAATAGGATTATTGGCTTTGCGGATTTCTGCACGATAGTGCTTGAGCTGAAAGGTATAGGCAAGTCTGTTGGGTGTAGCTTGCTCTGAATGCCTTCTGCCATCATAAGATTATGATTTGAGGTTCTTATGGGTGAATGGTATTTTCCGTTTGAGAAGGATCAGAGGGGCCAGTGGAGTTGAAAGCTTCAGGGAGCCAGTTATCAAAGTTAGCGATGGTGACCTGGGTGGGGGAAAGAGAAAGGGGTGAGCTCTAGTCTAGTGGTATACCTGCAAGGTCAGGAATTACTTTGATCTCTTTGCAGATGTGGGATTGAATGTGTGGTCCAGAGACAGCGGAGGGAGTGGGAGAGCCACACAAGAAGAGGTCGAATACGATAGCGAAAGGGTCTGAACGAGCGGGCGTGGTATTTGTATTTGTATTTATTAATTTATAGCGCGCAGCCTTGCCTTGAGGCATCTGGGCGCGTGGCTACAAGAGAGTGGTTACAAGCAGGCATAGTAAGTTACAGCATTGGCGTAGTCATAGTCAGAATAATACATTGGCGTAGTCATAGACATGAATAATACAAGAGGCATAAAGCAAAGCTTAAAAACACAGTACAGGATACAGGAAATGGAGCATAGCTTAAAACACCGTACAGGATATAAGAAATTGAGCTGAAGCTGGAGTAGGAAAGAAATGAAGAGGGTGCGGAGTGGTTGGGGTTCAAATAGTTGGGTACAGGGCTTACGTAGAGGGTGTAGTGGGCTCATCAAGCTAGTGGAGCCCAAGTTTGTTTTTGTTTTTGAAGGAGACAAACGTAGCTTCTGTTCTGAGTGTGGCGGGGGTAGTGTTCCAGAGTTTAGATGCAAGAACTGGGAAACCTGAACCCCCAGCAGACTGCAGCTTAAATCTGGGTATAGTGAGAGTGTTAACATAGGCTGCTCTCAGCGGTCTGCTTGAGACATGCTGCGAGAAGCGGCTAGTCATGTATGCTGGTGCCAGGTTTTTCTGAGCCTTGTAGGTTAAGGCTAAGGTTTTGAGGGTAAATTCGCTGTCCGTTGGGGAGCCAGTGGAGGCCGCGTCTGATGTCTGAGATGTGAGATCTTCTGGGGATGTTGAGGGCCGCCCTTATGGCGTTGTTTTGTGCAACTTGTAACTTGTCAATGTTTTTTTTGACTGGTCCCTATGTAGAGAGCGTTGCAGTAGTCTATTTTAGCCAATATTAATGTTCTAGCTAGGATTAAGCAGCTTTCTGAATTCAAGAAGGGTCTGCAGGCTATGATAAGTTTGCAGGTATATGCAGATGCCGACGTTATGGCGTTGGTTTGTCTAGTTAGAGAAAGAGTTGCGTCCAAGTAGATGCCCAAGGTTCTTGCTGTGTTCGACACGTTGATGACGTTACCATCTATGGTGAAAGCTTTGTATGCTGGATTTAGTTTGGCCAATTTGGAGTGCGAACCGCGGATAAGTAACTCAGTTTTCTCATCATTAAGGCAGAGCCCTTGATGAGCCATCCAAGCCTGGATGATAGAGTATACGTCGTTAAGAGGCTTGGTGTCAAGAGCAAAGTCACCAATGATGGGGATGAGTATCTGGGTGTCCTCAGCGTAGTTGGTGTACGAGACACCCAGATAGTCAAGTATGTTTAAGAGAGGCTTGGTAAACACATTGTATAATGTGGGAGATAAGCAAGATCCTTGAGGGACTCCGCACGGGACCTGGGCAGGATCTGCAGAGGCTAGTGGAGAGAAGACCCTCATACGCAGAGTCGGAGAAGTGCGCAGCAGTTTTGAGATGGTGGCAGAACATTTTATGATCCACCAAGTTGAATGCTGCTGAAACATCGAGCAGAAGGAGGAGTGCCAACTTGCCCTAATCTTTTAGGTCCTCAATTTGGGTTTTTAAATCTATTAAAACGGTTTCCGTGCCATGTTTAGGACGGAAGCCGATTGACGGAGACCCAGTAATTGGTTTGTTTGTTTGTTTATTTATAGGGCGCCAGAAAACCCTTAGGTAGCTGGGCGCACAGAATAACAAGAATACGTAGCGCTTGGTTACAGGTTGGCATGTGTTATATACAGTAATTACATTATATACATTCTTTAAATGTAAGGAGAAAGGTAACATTTTATACACAGTAAATACATTAAATACATTATGTACATTATACAAGTGAGAGTGGAGGGGAACGTATGGCATCAGATCACCGTGCATATGGTCTCAGATTTCAAAGGTCATTGCGTCGGAGCCAGTTGCGGGTATGGTGCCTGAAGCAGTTGTAGGGCTGGTCCCTTCTTAGTTCAACTGGAAGGGCATTCCAATACTGAGCTGCTTGTACCGGGAAGCTATTGCCTCCTGTTTTTTTTAGTCGGAATCCCGGGGTTTGGAGGCAGAAAGAGTTGGCTGTTCTGGTTGGTCGTGGAGAGGTTTTTCTTATTATTCTGTCCCTGAGGTATGGGGGGGGGCTGCATTGTTCAGGCATTTGAATATTAGCGTGACAATTTTGAAGGTGATCCTATCGCTAATTTTTAGCCAGTTGTGATTTCTGCGCACATTCAAAATGTGCTCTCTGACTGGGAGTTTCAGGGCCGTTTTGAGCGCGTTGTTTTGCAGGGTTTGAAGTTTATTGATGTATTTGCTAGCGCCTGCATAGAGTGCGTTGCAGTAATCCAATTTTGAGAGGATCAGTGCATTGGCTAGGATAATGCAGCTAGCTGGTGAGAGGAAGGGTCTGCATGCTTTAATAAGTTTACCAGTACAGGCAGTGGATGAGGCCAGGGAGTTCACTTGTTTCCTTAGGGACAAGGTAGACTCTAAGTAGAAACCAAGGGTCTTCACCTCTTTGGCGACGGGGATTATATTGCCGTCGATATTGAAGGAATTGTAGTTGGAATCAAGCTTTTTTAAGTTGTTAAGAGAGCCTAGAATAAGGATCTCTGTTTTTTGTCATTCAGGCAGAGGCCATGGGTTGCCATCCATGCCTGAATCAGGGTGTACATTTTGTTTACTAAAGCTGTATCCGTGATGAAATTGCCCAAAAGGGGGATGAGGATCTGGGTGTCGTCTGCATAATTTGTGTAGGTGACACCCAGTCTGTCCAATTTATCGAATAGAAGTTTAGTAAAGATATTATACATCGTTGGTGAGACACAAGAGCCCTGGGGGACTCCGCATGTTGTCTGGATAGGGTCTGCAGAGTATAAAGTGGAGAAGACTCGCATATTTCTATTGTCGAGAAAAGATTGGACCCAGGCTATGGCTTCACTTGAGAAGTGGGCTGCTGACGCTAGGTGTTTGCAAAGTACTACATGGTCCACTAGGTCAAAAGCTGCCGACAGATGAAGGAAGAGTAGTATAGCTGTGTTTTCTTTGTCGTTGAGCTGGTCGATTTGGGCTTTAAGATCTATAAGTGCGGTCTCAGTGCCGTGCTGAGGTCTGAAGCCCGATTGACGAGTGCCAAGGAGTTGGTTAGTCTCCAGGTATTTTTGGATTTGGAGATAGGCCACTCTGTCAATTATCTTCAGGAGGACAGGGACAGTAGTGATGGGCCTATAGTTGGTGGGGATGGAGGGGTCTAAGGTTTGTTTTTTAAGCAGGGGGAGAACCCAGGACTCTTTTAAGCTGCTTGGGACCGTGCTAGATGAGAAGGAGGCGTTGATGAGTTTGGTGACGAAGGGGGCAAGGTCTCTAGCGGCATCCTTGATTATCTGGCCCGGGCAGTAATCACCTTTGCAATTGGATGGTTTTAGTGAGGTAATGATTTTTTCAGTTTCATGGGTGGAAACTTTAGCAAATTTGAAAGTTGTTAGACTAGGTTTGGGCGTGGGAGTGGGCGTACTGGCAGTTTCGCTGAGAGGGAGCGAGGCTTTTTTTATAGTAATTTTAGATTGTAATGTTTTCACTTTATTAGTGAGGGCATTTTGGATATTGGTACACCATTGCTTGTCTTTGGGTACGTTATCGGGTGGTGGTATGGGGGATTCAAGTTCTCGCAGGATTGCAAATAACTCCTTTGTATTGCAGCATGCGTTGGAGATTCTATCGTTATAGACGCCTTTTTTAGTTTGAATGATAGCTTTCTTGTAGTTAGTGGCGCATAGTTTGAGTTTAAGTTTGTTTTCAGCTGTAGGGGTGTGTCGCCATACTGCTTCAAGCTTCCTTTTTTCCAATCTCAGTTCTTTTAGGTGGGGGGTGAACCAAGTATTGAGGTGGGATTGTTGTTTACTTTTACAATTCTTCAGTGGGGCAAGTGTCCATGGCTATGGCCATGGTGTCGTTGTATATTTTGACCATGGTGTCTGGGTCAGAGTCAGTTGGCAGGGCATTGATGGTTGGGAGGAGCAGGGGTAGGATATTGCCAGGTGTGATGTTTTTTTTGGATCTAGTGGGCACCGATGGTGCCATTATTTATTCAGTTTTGAGCATCTTGTTGACTGTTAAGTAGAAGTTGATGAGGAAGTGGTCAACCTACGACTGGGGTGTGATTTTGGTGATAGTAGTAGGCCAGTTGGAAGTGGCTACCCAGTATAATGTTCTCCCTTTGTCGTGGGTGTGTGTGAGAACTTTTTGGGTGAGGCCATGTCCCTCGAGCATGGTGGCAATAACTTGCGCTTGTTTGTCATCTGGGTCATTAAGACCTAGGTTAAAGTCACCAAAGATCATTGTTTGGGATGACTTTTTGTGTTGCTCGCTAGGAGGCTGGATAATTCCTTTTCGAATTGTAAATGAGATAGTTGGTTACGGTTTGGCATGGGGATATCGGTAATTTAGCGGTCAGAAGTTCGCAGGATTTTAGGGTAGGTGGTGTTATTAAACATTCAGGTTGGATTTGGAGATGAGTGCTAAGCCACCACCTCTGGCGTTCTGGCGGTCTAGTCTTAGTAGTTGATACTCTTTGGGTATTGCTAGGGAGAGGGCTGGACCTGTTGCGTCATGTAGCCAGGTTTCTGTGACTGCTAGGAGGTCGAGGTTATCTAATGTAAGGAGGTCGGCTATTTCAGTGGCGTGGGCCACGACTGATCTAGCATTGATCAGTGCTCCTGTTAGGGTAGTTGTTTTGGGAAGACAGTTGGTATTAGAGGTGATTAGGATGGGTTTTTTCGTTATGGTGTTGGCAGGTAATTGTGGGTTAGGATGCGTTAAATCCTAGTTTGGTTTTTGGGAATGGTGCGACGGTTCAAATGGGCGGTGCTGGGTGCCTGTAGTTCGTAGATTGTGTAGAGTGTAGCGCGAAGCCTAGCGTTTCTATGGAGGGTAGGGTGCATATTTAAATTGGTCCATAGTTGTCAGTATTGTAGTACCAGCAGTGGGGCGTATGTTGCTAGAGTCATGCTAAGATGCATTCTGCTGAGGTAGAGGATGTTATACCTTATGCTGTGATGTAAGGATAGGTAGGTTGAGAGCACAGGGTCCCAGGGGTGGCACAGTAGGCAGTCACTCGATTGGGGCACAGTTGGCTAAAGTAGAGGTAAAATAGCTATTCATAGTTCTAACTTCGCTAAAGATGCTGGGCGCTAGTCATATTCGTGTGCTGTAGCCACAGATCGTTGTAGGCAATTCAGTGTGGTAGACACGCCAATGTTCACAATGGTAAGTAGGCATGATGAAGAGTATGGGAAAAAGTACGCATTGTAGTACAAGTGTTTGAGAGGTCCGTTATGCAAGGCAAGTCGGATCCATGTTATACATGCAGCGTAGTATGCTAGGATAATATAGGCAGGGTTAACATAGGTTAAGGCATAGGGTGTCTAATATTAGAGTATAATGTAACGTGTTGGTAGCTGTAGAGCTATTGGTAGGCACAGTGCACACAACGTTAGATGTTCACATGTAATGAGGGCAGTTCAGATAGCAGTGCTCTAATGGGTTAAGAGCTACTATCAAATTACAATGTAGTGACAGGCTAGATGCAACTATCAAATTGCAATGTAGTGACAAGGCTAGATGCAACTATCAAATTACAATGTAGTGATAGGCTAAATGTAACTTATCAAATTACAATGTAGTGACAGGCTAAATGCAGTTTAGCAAATAACAATGTAGTGACAGGCTAGATGCAACTATCAAATTACAATGTAGTGACAGGCTAGATGCAACTTATCAAATAACAATGTAGTGACAGGCTAGGTGCAACTATCAAATTACAATGTAGTGACAGGCTAGATGCAATTTATCAAATAACAATGTAGTGACAGGCTAAATGCAGTTTAGTAAGATAAGCCTGAATTGGCAGGTATGCGGTGCGGTCCAGGATTTTTAGAAGGTATGGTACCGTAATGATAGGCCGGTAATTGACAGGGTTGCTTGGGTCAAGGGTGGGTTTTGATTAAAGGGATGACCTAGGCATCCTCTAGGTTATCAGGGACGATGCCTGATCTGAAGGACGCGTTAATGAACATGGTGATAAACGGCGCAAGGTCATGCGCAGCTTCCTTAATGATTGGTGCGGGGCAGGTGTCGCCTTGGCAGTTTGAAGGTTTAAGCTTTGAGATAATGTTTTGCACTTCCTAGCGGTGAGAAGCTGAATGGTTTTTGGGGGCGAGAAGAGGGGCTTGGGGGTTGAATGATGGCGAGTGCATGGTGAAGTTGGATAGGTTATTCTTTTTAGTGTTTATTTTCGCTTGCAGTAAGGCAATTTTATCCAGGAGTGCCTTTTGAATATTCGTGCACCAGGCTGCGTCTGGTGAGCAAGTCACCAGGGGGGCTAGAGGGGACTCCAATTCCTTGAGGATATTGAAAAGTTCCTTAGTGTTGGATTGTGCCTGTGTGATGCATTTGTTGTAGACATCTTTTTTGGCTGTAAAAATAGCAGCTTTGTAGGTGGAGGAGGCCTGAGTTAGGTTGAATTTGTTGACCGGGGATAGTATATTTTTCCAAAGGGCTTCAGCCTTTCTTTTTTCTTTGCGTAAATCTCTGAGATGGTGGGTGAACCAGGAGTTTAGGTGAGAGCGCGGTTTCTGTTTACATAGTTTTAGTGGTGCAATATTATTAAGAGCTTTGAGCATGGCCTGGTTGTAAATATCCACTAAGACTGTAGGGTCTGAGCTTGTGGTCAGGGGGGTATTAAGTAGGGGAAGGAGGATGGGAATAAGTTTCTCAGTAGAGATGTCCTTCTTATTGCGGGTTTGAATAGCAGGAGCTAGATTTGGCTTGTTGATTTGTGGACTGGAGTTTATTGCGAAAGTTATTTTGTAATGGTCTGTCATGGGGTCACCGAGATCAGGTTGAGATTGCAGTTAAGGTCAGCAACCCAGTCAAGGGTGCAGCCTTTGATATGAGTGGGCTCTTGGATATGTTGGGAGAGGCCAAAGTCTGTTAGAGTATTTAGGAGGTCAGTCGCTTTGGGATCATTCACATCTTGGTGTCCTAAATTAAAGTCACCTAGAAGGAGGATTTGAGAGTTGGGCTTGGTGCTGGAGGCAAGGATGGATGAGATGTCATAAATAAATGAGAGGATAGGGCCAGAGGGCTTGTATAGGAGGTGCACTGTGATGGTTTGGTTGGGAGAGATGGGTAACTTGAAGGATAGGAGTTCAGCGGAAGGAATATGGGTGTTTGGGATCATCCTAAATTCAAGAGAGTTTTTGAAGATGACTGCTAATAAACCACCCTTCGATTGATTAGTGACTCTGTCTTGTCTAATGGAGTAGTTATCTGGCACTGCAATGGACAGTGAGGGTCCAGATGCACTATGTAACCAGGTTTCGGTGATGGACAGGAAGTCTAGGTTTGAGGGTAGTGGCCCTGGGGGGCTTGTCCTGGGAGGCAGTCTGGATGTAAGTCTCTGGTTTCTGACATGTAAGGCGCAGGGTTGACTCCAGTGAGTGCAGACGAGTGCAGTCTGGATCGGGGGGATTTGTACCAAAGCGTGATGGGAGCTTGAGATGCTATTGGCTTGAGTAAAAGACGGGTAGAGTCTGGAGCTAGTCTCAGGTTGCAAGCGTATATATAGTGATGGGAAGAGTCGGTGGTGCGGCTTTGGTGGCTGTGCTAGGCGACTGGTAGATAGATCCGCGACCGCATCTTGAGCATAATCTCACATTTCTGGTGTTGGTAGTGCATGGTCGATTTGGAGTAGGTTTGGATGCAAAGTGTCGGATCCAGAGGGCTGGATCATTCAGGTAAGGGTTAGGTGTGGCCATGCTGGGTAAGATTGGTGGGACGTGTGGGAGATGGGGGAGCGTAGTAGGCGTGGTCATGGAGTACAGCTGAGCGCTGGTAGGGCTGTACGGCAGAGTCATGATTAGGCAGAGAAGTAAGGTGCAGTATCTAAGGAACTGTGATTGGCCAAGAGTGTGCTGTGGCTGGAGAGTCCAGTGTGAAGGGTGAGTTGAGTCTAAGGTTAGCAGCATAATTAGCTCTATTACCAGGGGCTGATCGCAGAGTCAATAACACAAGGCTCGGTAAGAGGACACAGTAGGCGAGGTAAGGTATCGGTGGGAGTGGCTAGAAGCCAGATCAGAAGGGCACTTGGGCAAGATGCAATCTCAATAATACACAGGCTAAATGCTGGCTAGAAGGCACAATGTTTAAATGCAATAGCATAGGCAGTGGCTAGGTGCTAAGTCATAAGGCACTGTGGCTAAGTTACAAAACAGGCACAGTCGGTTGAGTGCTATTACGGTGGCTAAACAGGCTGAGTGCGGTGACCTAAGCTTAAAGATTAGTTCAATGCTGTAGGTAATTACAGGTACTTATTGGCACCAGTTGTGCACCAACAATCATTTGAGGTTGAACAATCTAGCAAGTTAAAATTTTGTGTGCACGGTGTAGCATGAATATGACACGGGTGGTTTTGTGATGATATGGCCAGGGGTAAGCTGGAAAGTCAGAATGAAGATGATCATGAGGATAAGAAGATGCGTGGAAGTCGCAGCAAAGAGAGTCTGGGGGTGTAAAGTCTAAGTGGCCGGTAACACACTGCGGGCCATGGGCGGGGCGTGACGAGATGTTATTTCTGGTTACCAGACATTTGGTCGAAAAAAATTGGTCGACCAGACAAATGGTTGAACCAATTTGGTCGAAAACCAAATGGTCGAATTTTTTTTTTTATATTTTCACCACTTTTTTTTATTTTTTTGGGGGGGTCCCCCCCCCAACCTCTTTTTTTTCTCTAAAAACCCATTTTTTTAAAAAACGAAAACCCGAAAAATAAATAAATAAATAAAAAAAAAAATTCAACCATTTGGTTTTCGACCAAATTGCGTCGACCAAATGTCATTCGACCAGTTTTCAGTCGACCAAATGACTGGACACCGTCATTTCTCAGTAGAGTGAGGCAGAACAAGGCTGCTTACCGTATGTCACATGGTCTGAAGTGGAAGGCTGAGTTCAGGTTGTGAGTGCACGGCCAGAGTTTCTGGCCCTGCCCACTGTTGGCTCTGGACAGGATCAGGACAGGAGTTTGTTCCTTGTTGGGGTCCCTTAGTGGGTGGGCCGGCGCTCGCCTGCCAGCGAGGGATTGGTCCTCTTAAAGGGTGAGAGGCCAATCAGGGCGACCTAGAGGGCCTGGTAGTGGTCGGAAGTAGGCTGCATCAATGGGCTCCTTCACCTGGCCACACGTAACACCCGCTCAGCTAACAAACACACTGCCGACATCTGCCTCCTTCTTGTAGACATTGACCTAGACCCTTCTCCCTCTTACCGTGAACTGGTTTAATGCCAGCTCAGTCACTGCTTTTAACTCCCTTCTACCCGGTGGCTACAAGATCATTTCCAAGCCAGAACCTAACCGTGTTGGCGGTGGAGTTGCCTTAATCTTCCCTGAGTGCGTTCCCACCCAGCTTTACTCTTCCTTTGAGAGGCTGGTTTGCCTCCTCTCTGACCATTGCCACTATCTACAGTCTCCCTGGCGCTGCCAACCAATTCCTCTCTTAATGGGCTGATTTCTGCTCCTCTCACCTGTCATCCACCTCTATACTCCTTCTCTTGGGCGACTTCAACATCCATTTGGACTCCTCTATCACAGCATCCACTTTCTTCCTTGACCTCTGCACCTCGCTTTTGTGAGAAACCAGAAGGTGTCTCACCCAGTAGTCCCCGGGAATCCGTCATTCAGGTGGGCCGGAAACGGCCATCGCTTTTGGATCCATTTCCTGGGGGTGGACCAATTCAGGAGGATCACCTTGGTGGGGGGTTTTAGGGGAGTGGGACACTAGATGGTGAGACGCGGTATCTCCGTCCTTGTTACACCTTTACCCCATCCTACCCGGTAGGATATTTAGGAACTTTAACCCCCCATACTCCCTTTTTTTACAACACGAACACTTTCTCATGGACAGCCCGCGATGAGGGAAAACAGACTAACACCCAAGTCGTATACCTGACCCAATACAGTGGTCGGGCAAGGTCAGGCAATTACTGCCCATCACACACACCTGACTTCTGTTAAGCTTCCCCACATGGATAAAAGGCAGAGCACGAGAGCACACTCTGAGCGAGACAAAGCACACGAGGAAACAGCAGTTCCGAGATGACAGAGAAGAAACACTGCAAAACAGAAGAGGATCGCAAGGAGGGAAGTTCCCTTGACTTTTTCGAGAAGGAACCATCACTTTTATGAAACCTCATGAAAGAGTAAGACCAGGAAACCAGGCTGAAGAATCCTGCATTGTTTGTCAGAGGTACCCGGGGCCCTTCTGCGTCAATAATGAAGGCGGGAAGAAGCGCCAGCTGCCGTGGTCCCAGCTCCAAGATCAAAGCAGCGTCAGTGATATCAACACAGCGGGTTAGTTGGGGAGACTGATACAAGGCCGGTCTGTGTTGAAGCCAGGGTTGCAAGCGGCAACAGGGCTGGAACAAACATTGCTTGAAATACGTGTGATAAAATATGCAAGGAAAGTTGAACTGCTGATGAGTGATCGAACTTTGAATCCAAGGTACCAAGATATGTTAGCTTTGACAGAGAGGTCCGGCACTGCGTGTGTGTTCAATCGAAGGTCTCTGTAAGGTATCCAGCTGAAAAGTGAAAGAGTTGTAGAGAATTGTGATATGATATTTTATTTATAGTACGCATATACGCAAGTGGTTCAGGGCGCGGCGAGGCAAGGGAGGGGTACACGGGAGGACACCATAACGATCTTGAATCGAATTGTGAATCGAAGTTGTCCTTCGAAGGGTCAAGCTAAATCCTGCGTACAGTCCAAAGTATTCGATGTTGATATAGTAAAGAAGGTATGTGGCAAAGTAGATACAATTGGTCTGAGCCTGGCAGCGGGAGATCAACTGAAAGCTTTGTATTAAAGTGGGTCTGAGCCCGGTGGAGGGGGACACGCAGTGAACAAAAAATTACCCAAAGATTTCTACATGTGAAATCTTAAGAAGAAAGGAACTTTGATGTTTGTCGCGTTGCATTAGGCCCTCTGAAAAAGAGACTTTGAGTGCCAAAGAGACTTTGGCACAGAAGGCCCTGATGTTGAAGTTTTGAATTGCATCCTCATGCTAGAGAAGCCAGAGACTTTGCAGCGCTCGAGTGTACCGCCTTGTCCCGTGCTGAAAACAGCTTGAATATCCAACACCTTTCTTTTGCATAACATTGTTTCCCACGCTATTTGTATTTAGAAGTAAGGATTGGCAATAGTTTTATTAGTATAAACCCTTTTATTTTGACAAGACACCACTACGACTGCGTAATTATTATTTGATGGTCGTAGTTTGCTCCCATCTTAGATTTAGGTTTAGATTAGGCATTTTTCAAACCCGATTGAAGTTCAATAAACACCATTGAACTGTATTCACTTGTGTCTGTCTTTCTGTTTGATGCCATGCCTTCCTTACACTCTCCATTCTCCCTTCTGGTCCAACCCACTCGGCAGGAGACACTCTTGATGCTCTCATTCACTCTGATCTTTCACTCTCCCCCACCCCACTGATCACACCTCTCTCCTGGTCAGACCACTCTAGCCTCTCCTCTTACCTGGATCCCCTCAACCCTCTGGCCACACCTCCTCCAGCCCTGCCAAAATCTGTCCGATGAAACGAGTCTCAGCTGCTACCTTCATCCCCCACCCCATCTCCCTCCGCCTTAGACTCTACCTCGGACGCTGCTCCCAGCAACCTCCATCTGGCCATTACTAACGCTCTGGACATTCGGAGAAGGGGGGGTTTTCTCTGAAGATGGTGAGGGGAGATGGGAAGGGTGGGTGTGGAACATGTTTGTAGGGCAGGGTTTTTTCTGATTGAGTGGAGTGGGCAGATGAGGCATGTGATTTTGTTAGGCGTGTGTGGACAAGGTTGCCGGGTTTGGGGTGAGATGTGTTGCATGGCGGTGATGTGAAAAGGCCTTTAAGTGGGTGTGAGTAGGTTTGTTGATAGGGAAGTGCCTATCAGATATACAGTGTGGGTTAAAGAGGTGCAGAATGAAGGAAGTTGGGTGTTTAGCGAGGATGGGTGGTTGAGGATGTGAACCGCAATAAGAGTACTGGCTATGTGTTAAAGGAGGTCGTGAGAGGGTGAGGGGCGGTGGTTGTGTGAAGGCCGGGATGGCACTTTATGAGGAGGGAGCAGGTGGTAGTGGTTGTCTCTTGAATGGTTTGGTGAGGGAGAGTTTGGAGAATGAGTGCAGGATCAGGGTGTTTTCTGATGAGCCATTTGGAGGTTAAAGGAGTGATATTAAGTTCTTGTGGATTGCCGAGTCGGGAAAAGTTTGTCTAGAAGAATAAGCGTCTCTGTAATATCTGCGAGGATCTGAGTGCAGAGGTCTTCTTCTATCTGCGAGGATCTGAGTGCAGAGGTCTTCTTCAGGTATCCTTCATCTGATTATAGGCTGGTCGTGGAAGAAGAGTATGATTTGCATTTAAAGATTATGGAATATAACTGTAAATTCATGTAGCTCAGAAGTCATGCAGCTGCGGGGCAGGGTAGTGAGCGCAACTAGAGTACGTTGAGTTAAGGAGTAGTATGGGTAGCAAAGTTACAGCAAATGCGTGATTGATGCAGCGGAGTCAGAAGAGAGCCGCGGCTTTGCATATGCAGTTTAGCTGGGACTGGTCCATATAGGGTGATAAAGTTGAGATTGAGTCATAACTGCCATATGCGCCTAAATGGCTCTGAAAATATGATCCAGCAATGTAGGGACTCAATGGGTCAAAGGGCAATCTTTGGGTGTCTGAGTGCTGCTGTGTGTGAGCGTGTATTTTAGTGACTGGGTGGAGTTTTAGGTAAGGCAACAATCAGTCCCTAATGAACCAGACATGACGTTATAGTGATTGTAGGGTCGGCTGGTATAAAGAGGGGTGATATCGGTGTGTAATGTTATGTTACTGGTTAGTGCCCCAGCCACCGCTCTGGCATCAAGACGTTGCAGGGAACCTTGGTAAAACCGATGCATGTACACGTGAAAAACCAAAGCGCGTTACCTGGCATGCAAATAATATATATATTTCATGCGGCAGTTCAGTTGCTAGCATAGAATAACTTCTATTCGCTGCGCAGCATAGTGTCATCAGGAGCTACGTGCAATGCCATCTGTGACGGTCACAGCCGGAGCGCATTTGTCGGGGGACTTGGCTGTATCCTATGGCTCGCAGCTCTGAACATGCAGTGCCATGTTGGGGCTTTGCCATACTTAGCAAGCAGAGCATATGCACATTGAGTGGCATGCTACCATCCAAACATTGCAGTTGTCCCAAAAGTTAAAGCGACTCTTAATACTTGTCTAACATGGCTTCGAAGATTTGATGAATTAACCTAATGTCCTTCTAAGATTCTTTGCATTGCACCCTAGAAAGTGTACAACCAGGTCAACAATTGACTCAACTGTCGGCTATGCGCCAGTTTTGCTATATCATCTATAATATCATAAACTGTGAAAGGATTGTCTTGGATGGACCCCGGATATGACCCAATGATAGTAATGTCCTCATAGAATAGGATTTCAATAAGGTTCTTAAGTATGTCTGGAGTTGTGAGTGTTAAGGGGATTGATCTAGTATCCAGTTGTAAGTCCTGCATATCAGTTAAAGGATCTAGTGTATTAGCATATATATATCATTCACCTCCTCAGAGGTACTCTGCCTTTCCTCTCCTTCCCCCAGAAGCTCATGGTATCCCAAGCTCTGGTTCTCTCTAGGTTGAACTATTGTAATAGCCTCTTTCTAAATCTACCTGCCTCTACTCTCCGCCCTCTGCAACTAACTCAGAACAGGACTGCAAGACTTGTCCTTGGCCTCAAGCCCTGGGATCGTATCTCTCCAGCTCTGAAATCTCTCCATTGGCTCCCAGTGGATGCAAGGATTAAATTCAAAACCTTATGCATTGTCCGCAAGCCTTTCTGGGTCCTGGGTCCAAAATACCTTCAGCTATCCCTCTGCAAATACCTCCCCTCTCGAGCTCTTCGCTCCTCTACCTCCAACTCCCTCAGGGTCAGTCGTTTTTCAAAGAAACAAGCTGGGGGTAGACCTCTGTCTTCAGCTGGGGCCTCCCTCTGGAACAGCCTCCCTGCCTCTCTAAAACTTGAGGAGAACCATCTCTGGTTCCGAAAGCACCTCAAGACCTTCCTCTTTTCTTCTGCCTTCGCTCCCCCTCTCCCCTGCTGATCTGTTCTCTCTTGGCACCATGCACCTGGCCACCCTCTGTCCTCCGGGCCCAGGTACCTGCTCACCCTGCGACCCTCCCGCACTGCCTCCGGGCAACCCCTTGCACTGGGGTCTGTATCTGTACCCATACAGCCCTCCCCTTTTTCTTCCTGCACGTATCAGACCTACCCTGCCTGCTGCCTTTAACCTAGCACTTGCAAATTGCTGGCTGCACTACCACTGCTTGTTGCCTTTATTATTTATTTATTGTTATCTGTTTCTCCTCTGCTTCGCACTTTCCACTTCTCTCCCCTTCCATGCACTTTTCCCCTCTCCCATGCACTTGCGCGTTCTCAATGTCACTGGGCCTAGTCAGATCGCTGTTTTGTTCTCCCCTGTTCCCCTCCCTTGCCTTGTCGCGCTCTGAAACACTTGTGTAAGGGCGCGATAGAAATAAAATATCAGTATCAATATCATATTCCGGCCAGGTGATTGCCTAATTCCATAGAAAATGCAAACATTCTAGTGCTAATAATATTTGACTTGTATGACAGATTTGGGTGATATTTTGCAAAGTTTATCACGGGACGATCCCCCGACTAGAAATTTTGGGAAAGATTTGTTAAAAATTGAAAGTTACAAAGAAAGCACAAAAACACGGTTTTCTGCCTACTCCCATTCATTTTCCCATGGAGAAAAAGTACATAAAATACACTGGACGGAATTGGACCAGATACGAAACAACTTGGACATGAAGCGTTGACTTTATTTCCGGGACAGACCTGTGGCTATTCCGTCCAGTAGTTGTTAAAATATTTTATGGATAAGGGGGCTCCCCCTTCTCCCAAAATCATAGCTATATCTGCCATGGTGCTTTGCAGCGGAAAGGCTTTTCTGAAATGACTGTTACTCCAATGTTAGCCGAAACGAAAAGTGAAAAAAAGCTATTTGGAGGTAGGAAATGGATGAAATGCCATCAGAGTCGGGCGGGCACCATTGGAAATTGAGGAGTTGGGGGTGGTCAGGGGATACAGTTCCAGCTCGGAAATTTTTGCATAACTGCACTTATTCCTTGGAAATCCTGCAAGATAACCGCAGCTATAACGGAAATGAAAGTGCGTCACACGAAACTAAGCGTCATAGCTGTTAACGGGAGAAGACTAGGGAGTGAAAAAGCAACTGATGGGAGTGGGGGGACGATGGAAGGAGGAGGAGGCATTTGATGAGTGTCTGTGAGGACAGTGAAAAGGGATGGATTTTTGAGCATTTTCACATAACCGCGCCTATACAAGGGGTTCATTGCCGTCGCGTGTGTAGTTTGTGATTATCGGAGGACTCCTGTAGGAATCAGAAATGAGTTGAAAAAAAGGAAATTCTGCACCTACAGTGATCACATGTACTAGGCAGGGGGTAAGGGGTAGCTGTGGGATTGCCCATGGCTAAAGGCCTTGGCTAGTGAACCTTAAAGAGGCCATGGCTTGTGGGCCGCAAGGAAACATATAGGTGGAACATGTTTAGTTGCCACGGCTGGAGGCCATGGCTAGTGGGTTGTAAAGAAACCTATTGGTGCAACATGCACAGCGGCCATGGTCAAAGGCCATGGCTAGTGGGCCCTAAAGAGGCCATGGCTAGTGGTCCCAAAGGAAACATATAGGTGGAATATGTACAGTGCCCACGGCTGGAGGCTATGGCCAGTGGGTATTAAAGAAACCTATTGGTGCAACATGCACAGTGGCCGTGGTCAAAGGCCTTGGCTTGTGAGCCCTAAAGAGGCCATGGCTTGTGGGCTGCAAGGAAACATATAGGTGGAACATGTACAGTGGCCACGGCTGGAGGCCATGGCTAGTGGGTCATAAAGAAACCTATTGGTGCAACATGCACAGTGGCCATGGTCAAAGTCCATGGCTAGTGAGCCCTAAATACATTCTTTTGATGCAATATTCATGGCAGTGGCCTCTGGCCATGGCTAGTAGCTTTGAATACACTACGGTACAATAAAACATCTGAAATTCAATGTTGGCTAAGGGACAGTTAAGATGATCCCTTCCAATAGAGCGGATGTGGGGAGGGATGATCAGCGTAACTCGTTGCCCCCTATGAAGGCACCATGAAGTAGACGCAGACAATGCAAATAAAGTATGGGCTGTACACTTCTATCTAAAAGAAAAGAAGGCTGGAAAAAGGTCTGACTTGCCCTAAGCTAAGGAGGGATTTCCCTACCTAAAGAAAGCTGAGCATAGTGTGTGTCAAGAAGTCCAAATCAAATGTCTGTCTGTGTCCAAAACCTATACTTGCCCTCACGTCTATTTGTATACAATGTGTCAGCATGTTCGCCTCAAAATGAAGTGTTCAAATGTAAGTTCAGAGCTTTGTTTCCTTCCCCATGGTTTAAATTGTTCACGCTTTCAAGTCTTTCAACACAACACAATTCCTTTGGAAACCTTGCAGTTCTTCTGGCTTGGTTACCTTTAACCAGTTTTATAGACTTCAATTCCTTAATTTCAAATCACACAAGCTCTCCTCTAAATCACAAGCTTCTTTGCGGTCCCTCAACTGTACTTGCTTTCATTTAAAGTGGCATTCATTAACTTTCTTAGGTCTTATATGCTTGCCTGCCGTCCCGGTGTCCCCCTTCCTAGGCTGACTCGGCGGTCGGTGCTTACGGCGTTCCAGCAAGGCTTCCGGCTGCTACGAGCCTTGTCTCACTTGTGCAGCACCTCGTTCCGTCTGCACAGCGGGTCTCCGCGGCTTCGCTCCCACCACCGATGCGTCTCTGGCAGCTCGGGCCTCACTCAGCAGCTTCGCCTGGTCATGCCGGTTCCTTCTCCTTATTCCGCCACAGGCTTCCAGCTGCCTTTAGCCTCGCTTCCCGCTGCATACAGTCTGCATCGTTCCGGGTTCCTCAAGCACTCATTCTGCCACGCCGTCTTCCCGGAGAGGTCTGCTCTCATCCAGCAGTCCGTAAACCTGCTTCTAGAGTTCAAGGTTTGAAATTGAGGGATGCAGGGAGCTATTTAGCTACTACCTCTAGCATAGTAGAGCCAGGTTAGCTTGAAATCAACAGTAGCACAAACTACCTTTTGGCTCCTAGGGCCACGTGGTGCTTTCCAAACATGTCTATGCAAGATTAACTTTGAGCATTTGAGAATGTTAAAAAAGAAGAATTAGAACATATCTAATATACAGTTAAACACAATGGCTCATACACAATGGACACAAAGTGAAAGGGGCATCTCTGGGAGATCCTGGTTCCCCTGCGGCAGCTCCTGCCTACAGGGTGATGCCCGACTCCCAGGAGCTGGTCTTAGATCCTGCTCATCAAATCTCATTTTCGGACCCTGCTGAGCTGACTCCATTCTCACCATTCTTGCTATTTTTAAACTTCCCGCCTGGTTGATTGGTCTGATACTCAGGTAATCCTCCCTCGCATTTCCACCCCCACAGCCTTTCGCTGGCCACCTGGGAGGAGGATATATTGGGGAAAGAAGTGAGGACACCCTCAGATTCCTCACACACCCCTTTTGCAAAGCCCATGAGCACATACATAACAGATGGGATTCACAATGACATACAAAATTAGAGACCAGCAATATAGCTCAGTGGGTTTAGCACTTGCTGCTGCAATCTGTGTGTGATCTGCAGGTCGCAAGTTTGAATCCCGAAAAGGCCAACTCAGCGCTTCATTCATCTGAGGTCGATAAATGAGTACCAAATCGGGTTGGGTGATATTGTATGCATATGGGTTCCATCTAAAGCACTTTGGGGTAAGCACTATATAAATATCACATCATTAGATCCTAGGAGTCATCAACGCGCGGACGCAGAGTTAAGATGATCAGCACTGCCCACATCCGCTGAATGTAAAGTTTTTTTGTGTTAAATCTGATAACCTTAACTGTCCCTTAACTATATATATATCTATATATATATATATATATAATTATTTCTTTTTTTTTCAAAGAAAATTCTTTAAAGTTCAGCTTAACTCAGCGCGTTCCCGTTGATCTCCCCCATAATGCCATATCCCCCATAATGGCATTTAGTATGGCATTGTGAATCCCTTTTCTTATACTATATATGTGGTCTTGAGCTTTGCAACGGGAATGCGCCGAGTTAAGACGGCCCTGAGATTCCCACTGCGCTGAATTTCAAGGATTTTGTTGCATTATGTTTAGTCACCGTAACTGCAATTTAATAAAAGTTTATTTTCTTGAATTTAAAGGGTTTTGTTATACCATAGTTTTGTTTGGCGCTAGTGGGCATGGCCTTCACTATGTATTTATTTGCCACTGCTGACCACGAAGCCAATGCCCACTGTATTTCTTTTGGTATATTTTAAATTAGTAATGGCCCACTAGCCATGGCCTTCGGTCGTACCCACAGTTTTTTGGAAAATACTAATGAGCCAAAAGCGATGGCCTCCGTCCATAGATGTGCCCTTTGTATATTTTAAATCGGTAATGGGCCACTAGCCATGGCCTTCGTCCGTGCCCACTTCATTTATTTCAAAACACTAACTGGCCATGGGCTTCGGCTGTGCCCACTGTATTTTTGAAACCACTCTCTGGCCACTAGCCCTGGCCTTCAGCTACGGCCATTGGCCACAATCTTTGGCCGTGCCAACTTTAGTGCCAACTTTATATTTTACAACATTACCAGGGCTTCAGCCGTTTAAAACGCTACCAAGCCACTGGCCATGGCCCCATGTTTCACCTTAACCCCACTGTAGCTGTATAAATATCCTATGTTTCTTGTTTTTACTTTTTCCCCATTACCGAGGCTATAATAGCAATGTACTACATATAACCATTCTTATCATTATTTTTTGGATAACCGCGATTATCGGGGGAAAACAACTTCTCCTCATGGCAGTGGCCCCCAATCCCACAAACTATCATTTTGCTCCATAGCCCTTCCATACTCTCTCAAAGACTCGCTGTTCAGTGTGACTCACTTTTCATTTCCCAATCTCGTTTTCTCTGGTAGCTGCGATTATCGTATCGAATCACTGCAATTATGGGAAAATGTGCTGCAAACACAGTCTCTATCCCACCTCCAAAACCTACATTTCACGTGGTGCTGTAAGGAAGGCATGGTATCAAACAGTGAAGACAGACACAAGTGATCACAGTTCAAGGGTGTTAATTGTACTTCAAATGGTTTGGTTGAACGCCTATCGAAGGATGGGAGCAAGCTACGACCATCAAATAATAATGCAGTCCTAGTCAAGTCTCTGTCAAATAAAAGGGTACACTGCTCGGTCTGTTTTCTCCCAGAGTTGGCTACCCGTGTGAATGTGCTGGAGAAGGGAAAGGAGGGTTGGCAAGGTTCCCACATATCCTACCTGGTAGGATGGGATAAAGGTGTTATAGGGAAGAGAGGGATACCGTTTCTCGACATCCGCTGTCTCACTCCCACTCCCAGAAGATCCCTCACACAGGTGATCCTCCCGCACTGGTCCACCCCCAGGAACTGGATCCAAAAGTGATGGTCGTGTCCTGGCCACCGGAATGACAGATCCCCGGGGTCTAGTGGGTGAGACACCTTCTGCTTTCTCAGAGTGCCTTGTCTTCTCTCCCCCACAACCAGCCTGATGCCATTTGACAGTTTTTCCATCTCCAAATGCCATTTTTCTGCTTTTCGTTTTCCGATATTCGAGGTGATAGCCGTGGCTATCTCTCGCGTTGGGAACAAAAGAATGACGGCTTTGTCATTTCTGTAAAGCCTCTCTGTCGCAATGCATCATAGAGATATCACTGTTTTGTGGAGAGAAGGAAACTACTGGACAGAATGACCCCAAACCACTAAAGGATTGCAAGTCAACACTTCATGTCTAAGTTGTTTCAGACCTGGTCCAATTTATCATAGAGAAGATGAAATACTCTATTGCCAGTAATAACATTAGCCACCCAGATTCTCAAAAACGGGGGTTGTCCCCTAATGCAGAGAACTTGGTTAATTAATTTCAGTTTGAGCCACTTATGGATGAAGCAGTCTCAACTGCTCTAGGCTTGCTCAAATCGGCTTCTCCTGCAGGTCTGATTCACCTTTACACATTATCCAGTCTCTACCCAAGGATGTTATTCCTCTGTTCACAGCAGCCCTCCATGATTCCTTTGAGTGGCATGATCCACACTTCTTTAAAGCACGCTGTGGTTACCCTGCTTTTGAAGAACCCCACTCTTGACCCAGCCCTAGTAGCTAATTACCGTCCTATCTCCCTACTCCCAGTCCTTATGAAGATTATGGACGTTATTGTTACTCCTCAATTTTCTAATTTTCTTGAAACCAATCTTTTGCTTCACCCAATCTAATCCGGGTTCATGCCTCTTATGGGCACAGGATCTGTTATGATATCGATCTTAGATGATCTTGCTCTGCTTCAGGACCGCGGCGAGATTGGAGTCCTGATCCTACTGGACCTCTGTGCATCCTTTGATACCATTGATCACGTTATCGTCCTTCGTTGCTTGGAACAGGTCAGTATATCTGTTCTTCCCCTTACTTGGTTTTCTTCTTTTCTTACTGACCATTCTCAAATGGTATCTCTTTTTCGCTTAAAAGTCTGCTTTGACATGTGGGGTCCCTCAGGATTCTTCACTGTCCCTTCTTCTTTTTAATCTTTATCTCCGTCTGCTAGCTTATCTTATAGCGAACATGAGGTGCATTTTTATACCTATGCAGACAACACACAGATCTTTTCCGTTTTGACTCCCCGTCAGCGGACCCCTTGACCCCCATCAAAACTACGCAATTGCCTATCGGCGATTGGTGATTAGATGGCAAGGAACCAGTTAAAGCTGAATGGGGACAAGACAAAGATCCTTGTGGTTGGTTCTTCTTACCATAGTGCTGCATGGAATTCTGAATACTGGCCATATTCCATGGGATCCTGTCCTGTTCCCAGTAATTCGGTCAAAAACCTAGGTGTTAATCTTTTACTGTCAGCCTCCAGTGGAGCTCAGTATTCGTCTGTATGTCAGGTTGGTTTTTATAAAATTGAAAATTCCGAAGAAGACTCTGCCTTTCCTCTCAGCAGAGCTTCGTAATAAAGTAGTAACTTCTTCCATTATGGGACCTGTGGACTAGTGCAATGGAAACTACCTTGGCCAGTCTCCCTTTTTGATTTATCGGTTACAGATTCTACAAAACTCTGCAGCCGTGTGGCTCTGGGGGTTACGAGATCTTCCCACACACGCTCTTTGTTACAACAGCTTCACTGGCTTCCAGTGTAAAGCGGATTTATTTTAAAACTACTCTGCATCAAGCATTGTGCAATTCATAACTCTGGCACCAACTATCTTCAATCTAAACTAATTCTCTACAAACCCTCTAGATCCTTTTGCCCATGTTCACAAACTCTAGTGAAAATTCACCTGCTCTATGGAACTCGTTGCCAACTTACCTTTGAGAAATTATTGACCCCAACCCCTTTCGGAAAGCTCTAAAGACTCATCTGTTTTGATGTTTTTCTTTTGGTGGTTTCTTCTGCTAGTCTCCCTTTTGCCTGCTTCTCAGCACCTAGATGCCTTTTGACCTTGGCCGCGCTTTATAAGTGCATATACTGAAACATAAATACTGACGCAGATCGTGGTATTCATATTTATTTGAAAAACGGGGATGTCACAGGGTTCAAAATTGAGATTTGATGAGCAGGAGCTAAGACCAGCTCCTGGGAGTCGGGCATCACCCTGTAGGCAGGAGCTGCCGCAGGGGAACCAGGATCTCCCAGAGATGCCCCTTCACTTTGTGTTCATTGTGCATGAGCCATTGTGTTTAGATCTGTTTTAGATGTGTTATAATTCTTCTTTATTAACATTCTCTAATACTCAAAGTTAATTTCTCATACACATGTTTGGAAGGCACCAGATTGCCCTTGGATCCAAAAGTAGCTCCTGGCAGCTGTTGGTTTCAAGCTAACCAGGCTCTACTGTGCTAGAGGCAAGAGCTAAATAGCTCCCAGCGCCCGTCAATTTCAAATACTGTGTCAGAAAAGGCATTCCCATTAAAAGTGTTACGGGGGTGCTTTCTTGCACAGTGACCAAGATGGCCACACACCATTAGTGCTTCTGCTCCCCCGAGTGGGGCGGAGTGGCTGACCTAGCGTGGGCCTGGAGAGAGGTTGTCAGACGTGGGCAAGCCAACATGAGTGGGAACGGAGGAGATGCCATTCCCCAGAGATTGTGGTTGAGTGTTCCGTAGCTGCTCCGTTTGTGGTAGGCTGCCGACCTCTTTCCTGACCGCACAGATCACGGATCAAGCTTGTTCCAGATCGATTTCTCTGCGCGCCCCTGCACCAGCACCATTACAGCACAGACTGAGCACACACCAAGCATCAGTCCTGAATGTGCGTGCCGGAGACAAGGTGAGGGTGCCTCAGGCATGTTCAGGCTGCACTTTGGAGGTGGTGCTTACTCAAGGGGAACCAGATTGATGTGAGCGTGCCGGTCTCTGTGTGTTAAGGGTTGGTAACCCTCAGGTGCTACGGATGTTGAGAACGATGCGTCCGGCTATACCCAAGAGCCCCCCTCACCCAATAGCCGGCATGGACAATGTGCAAGCGTGTTGTAGGGGGCACATTGGATGGACTCCCCATGTGGGTGGTCCCAGATCTGCCATGCTCCTGGAGTAATACGTGCCATTCAGCAGTTTCCTCGTCTGGGGGAGTACAGTGTTACGTGAGTAACCGTAACAAAAGAGGAGAGTATTACAGAGAGTCCCACACTGCATACATTTTCAACAGCAACCATGGCCAAAGGACATGGAGGAACAAAGAGGCAAGGGAAAATGGACACATACACAAAGCAAGGCGCAAAACCTAGAGGAGACGCAGCCACCAGAGAGGCTGGGGTCGTCCCCCAACTGGCCTCTGACAACAGTCATGCATGAGACCCTTGACAGCATGCAGTCCAGGTTTGCTTTGGTGAATGAGAAACTGGATGAAATTACAAATTGCATAAACTGCGAACAAAATTGGATAAAGAAAGCGCTGGGATAACTAATGCGGAATCCAGGAGAAGCAGCGGGGAAGATGAAGTGGTCAGCATGAAAAAGGTAACCGAAAAACTTGTAGGAGATGTAAAGAAATTGCCCAGAAATGTTATACCACGAATCGCGAACCAGGCACAATAATGTATGCATAGTGGGAATTCCAGAATACGTGAACATGGGGCAAATAGAAGACTTTGTCGAGAAACCTACTGAGAGATATATTAGACCACCCTTAGTTCACAGTGGAGCATGTCCATCGCTCCCTAGTCCCAGGCCCGGGAGTTGCTCGGAGACTAATTATGTCAAAAGTGTTAAGCTATAACGAAAGAGACAAAATCTTGCGGCTGGCAAGTGAGAAGGGCACTCTATAGTATGGGTCTAGCCGAGTACATAACTTCCCAGACCTCTCCACAGCAGTACACCCATTTTCTAGGAGTTAAGATCTATATAATATGCTATGCTCTGAGAGAGCAACACAGACGGTGAGTTGGGGAAATGGATACAAGCCTGGTCAGTGTTGAAGTCAAGGTTGCAAGTGGCAAATTGTAGAAAGAGCGCAAGAACGAAGATTGAAACGCGAGGAAAGCTTAATTTCTGCTGGATGTTTTGAACATTGAAGGAGAAAGATACAATAGCAGTGGCAGAGTGGTCCGGCACCACTAGTGTGCTCAATCGAAGTTCTCTGTAAGATATCCAGCCAAGTATATGTAAGAACATTGTGTGAAGTTAAAATCGAAAAGGTCCTGCGATGGTGTAAGCAAAACCGATCACACATTCGAAAGTCTTTCATTTTTTATATCAAGAGGAAAACGTAGATATTGAGATGACATGGTCTGAGCCAGAATGAGGGAGACCAATTGTGAAGATTGTGCTAAAGAGGTCCGAGCCCGAACAAGGGTGACCCATGATGAACACTGGAAGCGAGAGCTTGTGAATGTGAAATCCTGATGAGAAAGGAACTTTGGTGCTTGTTTGTTAAGGCAGGCCCTCTGCAACAAGAGACTGTATTTGGGAAAGAGGCTTTGGCAGAAGGCCCCGATACCTATGCTTTGAACTGTATCCTCGTGGCAGGGAAGCCAGAGAGTGTGCGATGCTCGAATGTGCTGCCTTACCCCGTGCTGAAAACGCAGGGAAGGGAAGCCAACTGCTCAACTATCCTGACACATTATTTCTTGAACACTTTTCTTTTTGCATACACTATTGCCCCACACCATTTTGTATTTAGAAGTAAGGACTGGCAATAGGTTTATTGGTATAAGCCCTTTTATTTTGACAGAGACTCAACTAGGACTGCATTATTATTATTTGATGGTTGTAGCTTGCTCCCATCCTTAGATTTAGGTTTAGATAGGTATTCAACCAACCCATTGGAGTTCAATAAACACCATTGAACTGTGATCACTTGTGTCCATCTTCACTGTTTGATACCATGCCTTCCTTACATGGCGCCCAACAGACCGAGAGGAGCTGGACAGCGTGGCTCAAAATGCCAAGCATCGCCCACCTTCCCGGACACCTTGCAAGCCATCATTGGGAGTGCATCGCTCACTTAGAGGACGAGACGACGCAGCGGAGTCTTTAAGCAGGTGCATGTCCGATGAGAAAACCACAGAAAATCCAAGGAAAGTTCCATCAGAACTGAAAACTTCACTTCTGATTTCCACATGGACGCTACGATCACTATTGTCTCTCTCTCCGTACAAGCCTTTGCCAGAACCCTGCTCAGCATCAAAAAGGGGGGGAATGCAAAATGCACTCCTCCTCCCCTGTCTTGAAGGAACGCATCCATCCCTACCGCACTGGGGTCTAACCTCCAGCTGCAAAATGTGGCCAACTGCGTGTTCAGTCTGGATTCAACTAGATCTGTGTGGATCGGTCCCCATAGCTGATTCAGCTGCTGGAAGACTCACCTGTCAAGTTTCCAGTCGCTGGAATCCATCAGGTTCCGCAGGATCCAGTCTGCTACGATGTTGAGAGACACCGGCAGGTGCTCACTGAAATTCCGGCCTGAAGGCAGTAGAGCCAGAAATCCTTTGCCAATTCTGCTAGGAGTGGACATTGTCCCCCTTAGATGGTCTATGTACCTGCCTGCTGATATGTTGTCCATCATTAGGAGGACACAGCAGTATGCCTTGTCTCTCGTAAACGCCTTGATTGCGAAAGATCCAGCTAACAGTTATAGACAATTTATACGTAGCTCTAGTTCTTCGGGAGCCCATCTGCCTCCCGTCACCAGAGCGCGCTGCACCTTGCTCACCAACCTGCTCTGCTGGAATCTGATTAGTCTCTCCTGTCTCCGAAGATGGCACAACCTGTCCACGCTTACATGATCTGTAGCCATCATAGTACTTCTGTGTTTGATTCCTGGTCTGACGGAATCATTTGGTGGTATCTTTGACCCTGCTGTAGAAATATGGCTTGTTATGGAGGACGCTAATGGCCCTACTGCTCTCGCTAATGAGTGGAGGGAGATGACCTTGTTTGTCAAAGAACAACCGGATCTCCTTCTTGATATCTTGTATTTTCCTTGCAGGGAGTTTCAGCGTTGCTTTCTTCGTGTCTACCACGAATCCTAGGAAATCCACCCTCGTGCTTGGGGACATGTCTGACTTCACCTGGTTTAGTAGGAATCCCAGGGACAACAGGAGATATCTCTCACTCATCTTATCGTATAGATTAAGGTCTCCCTATCGTCTGCTAGAAGGAGGATATCGTCTAAGTATATTATTATACGTATGCCCTTTTCTCTGATGGCTGCTGCTCCAGGTCTCATCAGCTTGGTAAAAGCCCACAGGGCTGATGTGATTTACTGAAAGGCAGTGTCTTAAATTGCCTGAATCTCGCCCTTCCCAGCTGAATGCTAGGAAAGGACGAAACTCTGCTGCTACTGGGATTGTCAGGTATGCGTCTATCCTGGCTAGTCAGTCGTTTTTCCTGAGGATGTCTCACAGCTGGTGAATGCCTTCCATCTTGAAGTGCCTGTCGACCACCCAGCCGTTCAGCTTTCTCATTTATAATCAGTCGTACTTTCTCTTTCCTGTGGACCAGGAACATATTGCTTATGAATCTAGGAGCTTGTTAGTCGCATTGCTCTATTTTTCCCTTCAGCTTGAGCTAAGTGATCTTGCTGTGAAGAAGCTCCTGCTCTGCCTGCGACAGGAAAATAGGGCTTGCCACTAGGGCTGGAGTTTGTAGGAAGTCTAAGTGAAAATCTTGGGGTGTCTGGAGCACCCATGCATCGCTGGATAGCACGCCGCAATTCTTTTTGCCAACATTGCAACATCCCTCCCCCCCCCCCTACTGGGGCATATGCCATTTGGTTTCCGCTCTCTTGAGATTGCTCCTTGCTCTCTCCTCTAATAAGCTTGGAGATGCGATCCAAGCAATCCGGGACACACTTTTTGAAAGTGAGCTGCATCGCATATGCAACGCAACAATCTCTGCCTTCCTGAGGGAGGGGGCCCTGGCACTTACCGCAGAGTCTGCCGCTTACCTCAGCAACCGTGCAGGTTCCTGAGCGTGCTTAGAATGAAGCACGGGTTACGCTCTGCGCCTCCGTCTCGTCCGCTTTGGCCTGTGAATTTCCGCTGCAAGCGGGTTTGCTCCGCTGCACTGTGGGCGCGCTAAGCTCTAGGATGGGAGCACCTGCTTATATCGACAACCCCCAAGGCATATATAAAATAGAGACGCTGAGCTGCTCACGCCGCTCATATTACATAAGGCCTCTAGCTTAATGAAATATTACAGTTCAGTACACAATCACAAAACCTGCTCTACGGTAAAAGATTGGACTTATCTTGCTGAAGAGCAGCTAAAGAATAGGATGAGCCATAGGCAGGAAGTAGCTATAGGGCTACAGAGACAGGAAATGTGATGGACTACAAAAATGGAACAGAAAAGAGGGAAATGTAGTTTTTGAAAGAGAAAAAAAGGGCATTTTATTCATTTCCAGTTTAAGTCTTGAAACTGCTGAAGAGTAAATTAAAGAAGTTGAAGCTAATGGTCGCCTCCAGTCTTGACATAGTATGTCTTCTGCTTCCCACATGTAGGTTTGAGAATTTCTACAAGGGAAACCAGAATCACACTGGTGCTATTTACTACACCTGAGTGTTTGCCACATGCAAGACAGGCAATGCCTCCTTCCAACTGAATCTCTTTTATCAGAAGGGTAGCCGTCCTGCCAATCTTGTTGCACCTTTGTTAACCAAATGCTGATGATGACTCTTTCTTTCCTTCACACTTCTTTGGCTTTGGCAGTGTGGTTTTAAGACATTCTCTACACCTGGGCAATATTCTTCAAATACTACGTTATGCTCAGTTATCTTCTTTTGGCTTAGGCAACCGTGGTTGTGCGTCAATTGCGCCCCTTTTAGCTTTGGCAATATTTGCTTGGGTTCCCTTCTCGAGATATTTCCCCTTCGAGTGGTTGGCTGTTATTATTACCTACTATATAACAGTCACCTCATTCAGGTGTTGCCTTTTTAAGTCTCTTTATGCCAAATGCTTTGGCTTACATCAGCTTGGCATGCGTCACAATCATGAATTTGTTTTACATTAGTTCAGTATTCAAAAAGGAGTCTGGAATCAGGCAAAGGGCAGTCACAGAGCACTCTGGGGTTACAATATAATTGTGAACTCACCAGATTTGTTGTGCGCATCCGTGTACCTTGCTGCTTCTTGCTCATCTGCTTCAGTTTTCCTGTGCAGCCTCTCCGGCACGGCTTCTCACGTCTGCTACCTTCAGTGTCCTTGCAGATCCCCAAGCGATCCGGTGCTCGCCTGCCACCGCTGAACGCTTCACAATGGGGAAAGTTAGGAAAAGGTGTGCTTTCTGCTGCACGACCTCTACAGCTGAAATCTCCCCAGCGATCTGGTGCTTGCCTGCCAACGCTGAAGGCTTCACAATGGGGAAAATTACAGAAATGAGCGTGTTGGGCTGCACAACCACTACAGCTGAAATTGTGAGCCCATACAACCCTCTCAGGACCGACATCAACTTCTCTCGCCACTGGTCCCGGCATCCTGGCTCTTCCACGATTTCTTCCTCTGCTGCTTTGTGGAGATTCCAAAACTCCTCCACTCATTACTACAACTACTGCTCTCCTGCTGCTGCTGCTTAGGCTAACTCGTCTTCTTCCACCTTGATCTCCTGGCTTGCACTTTAGGGGGCCTTTTATACCTCTCCATCACCCTCAGATGTGGATCTTTAACCTTATTGGGCTGCACTCTGCAACCATGTCCCACTGTAGCCCTCTTATTCGTTCCAGTACTCTGGGAATTCTGGGACTCGAAGTTCCTAACACAAAAATGAGATTTATCAATAAAACTTTCCCCACCAAGTTCTCAAGCATATTCCTTAAAGGAGTATCATAAATATCAGAAGGATACAAGATATATTTGGTTTTTACAGAGGATTGAGGTTTTTCCAGCTTCAAATTGATAATTGTTAAAGACCTCTCTGCATGCTTTGCCTGGGAACATAGGGACTGCTATTTCTGGGAGTGCTCTACATTTTACTAGAGCTTTACCACTCGTAATAAATGAGCAGTTATACTTGTCTTCACACACACACTGTTACAGTTAACTTTAGGGAGTACCCGTTCTCTTTGACAACATGCCATTGTATGTACTGGCATTAATGATATTCCCTTGCTTGAGGTTGACCAGTACTGCGTTTAATCCCATGAAGTCCTCCTGTTTCCCTAGTGCATTTCTCCTCCCAGGTGATCCTCCCGGCTAACACCGCCCTCCGGGTCAGGAGCAGGACGCGCTTGCCTTTCCCTGGCCGCCTGAGAGGAGACTTTAGGTAGGGTATCGTGAGCATTCCATAGGATGCATCACATACTCCTCACTCCAAACTACTCAACACCCTTCTTTCACTCAGTACCATCCACTTCACAACAACACATAATTTCGTGGCGGCTCTAAAAATGAGGCAAACTAGTGTACAAATCATTTTGAGCAGACGCCGCCCCAACGCTCTATGGTTTGACATGGAGTTCTAAGGAGGCAAAACGAAGACTGTGCGTGGAAACCAGGGTCAGGTCTCCAAAAGCGGGGGAACTATATGCCCTAAATATGAAATGCAAAGGTTTGTGCAAGACGAAAAAGGCTGACCATATAGAAAAACAATGATCTATCCTTCTACACACTCGCCACACAAACATGCACACTCACACCACAGTACCAGTTCCACTCTCTAGCCAATATCTCACCTACTCCACAAATTGCCACCACAGTCTGACACTCCTTTTCGCTTCCTGCGGATCTCTTGATCGTCCTCCAGCTCTGCTGTATACCTCACCTGAGAAAAACACACTTTCTACCTCCTGCTTATATCCCTCTCTATCTGCCAGGATTTTATCTCTTTCCCAGTCCAATCTGGCCTGGTCGTCCCAACCTGGGGCATTTGTGTTAAGTGCTATGTCATAAATTGCCGGCTAAGCCCCAAATACATTTTCTGTGTGGGCTAGAAAGCTACATAGAGGTGGCAAACCCCGGAAAGGCAAGAGATCTTGTTCGTGTTCTGAGGCCCTGTTCCGGGTCTTTCCATGGTATGCTCTTTGGAGCAAGGTAGATATTGCTCCCTTTTTGGTCTCCATTGGTCTAGGGGGCCACTGGGTTGTTGCACGGGCTTGCCTGTGTTGCTTGGCAGCTCAGCGATGTCCTCTTGTCTGCTGCATAGGGGGACCGGTTCTATATGTAGCTTTCTCTCTCCGTTACGGAGAACCATAGCCTCCGGTGAGCGTTTGTACCGTCTCTGCCTCCCTTCTTTTCTCGATCACTGCATCAATTTGGTGACAAGTTTGCTCTCTTCAATGGTTTTTCGGCTCAATGGCTTTTCTTGCTTTTTGGTGCACCTCAGGGGTAGGACTGGCTCTGGATTTGTCGCTGGCAGGCCTCCCACCCCCGGCTGCAAGGGTTTGTCATCTCCTCTTGACATGCTAAAGACTGCAAGAGAAAAGGAGATTAGACACTGCATTTGGGGAAACGTGGGAAAAGTACCAATGTGTCTGACGAGGACCAAGCCATTCTAGCAAAGGTTTGTGGTATTCCTAGCCGTAGTTTCTCTACCAGCACAGGACACCAGAGGGCGTTTGATCAACTACTTTATGAAAGATCTGTGGCTGGTTGAGTTAAACGGGAGATGCCCAAGTGATAATACTATGGCCTGGTAAATTATTTTGCATATAGAAACATCCTGGATTTTACTGCCACGGACCGGCCTGAGAGTGACCACAATCCTCTAGTGATTAAGTGGAAGATTTTAGCTAATGGCAGAGAGGGGAAAACAAGAGCGGGGCAAGCAAAAGAAATATTCTAAATTTGGACCGAATAGAAAGTATGTTAAATAATATTAACAGCAGCTATACTTAATCCTTTCAGGAGGAATCTAAGGTCACTGGTATGTTTGAGCTCCTAACACATAATTTAGTGGAGGCTCTAAAAATGAGGCAAACTAGTGTACTAATCATTTTGAGCAGACGCCGCCCCAACGCTCCATGGTTTGACTTGGAGTTCTAGGGAGGCAAAACAAATACTGTGCTGGAAACCAGGGTCAGGTCTCCAAAAGCGGAGGAACTGTATGTCCTAAATATGAAATACAAAGGTTTGTGCAAGAAGAGAAAAGCTGCCCATATAAAAAAACAATGATCTATTTTAGACCAGATGGTGCAAGACAACAATACTCAGGGCTTCTGGAGGTTGGAGGTTGGTAGCCAAAGGGACAAAACCCAGGGATAACACTGACACTAGTGTGATCGAGCCGGAAGTGTGGAGGTTCCTTTGTTCTGGCATTCTATTCAACTCCTCACTGGCTGGGGCCCCGTGGATAGGTCCTGGACTCCCCTTAACTGACAGCATTACATTTTCAGAAGAAGAGGTGATTGCTTCTCTGACTGCAGCTAGAGAGGGAGGGGGAATCTCCTGGCCCTGATGGCATCAACATTGAGGTCATACAATAGTTCCCTGCTTGGTGGGTGCCCACTCTTTCAACTGCCTTTAATACGATACTGACCTCACAGAGACTCCTGGTGTCATGGAAAAGGTGCCTAATCGTCCCTATTTTCAAAAAAGGATCAGCCAGTGACCCACATTGTTACCATCCCATTTCTCTACTTTAAAGCACAAACAAAATCTTCACTAACTGTATTCTGAGAAGGTTAGAGAAATGGGCCGAGAACAATAATATCCTCCCCGAAACTCAAGCATGGTTTAGGAAGGGATTCACACTGCTGGATCACTGTTTCCTGCTGAATACTTTTATAGAAAAATATAATAAGATTAGGAAGGGATATACATTTTAGGCTTTCTTGGATTTAACAAAAGCGTTTGACTCCATAGACAAGGGCAATTTTGTGGAAAAAACTGAACAAATTGGGAGTTCCGCCAGGACTGCTTCAGTTAATCCGATTTATATACGCAGAGGCCTGAGCTGTTCGGATTTTGACCCATATAATTCACTAGACAAATCCTCCTACTATTTATTAATGGTGCAAAATACGGCACGCTAATGTACGCTGATGATACAACTCTCATTGATCTAACTCACAGTGGCCTTCAAGAGTCACTGAATTATGCACGTTTTTTAATGAGCACAGTCTAGAATTGAACCGGGAAAAGACATTTTTCAATTTGGAACTCGAAAAGGAAGTTCTTATGGGCAATAAATAATGTCAATATTTCAGTGGTGAACGAATACAATTATCTAGGAATTCTGTTTCACCAAAGTGGTACTTGGTCTCAACATACAATGTTTGGAAGATTGTCCGGCCCTGGAGCTCTAGACGTATTCAACTTTATAATGATAGGATAGATATCATCCTCATCAAAGCGTATAGGACCTAAGCCATTTCCTCCTTGTCCAATGTGGGCTTTCTCTGTTCTTTCCAGTAGGTTTGTTTAATAAATTGTACCCAAGAGGCTTCTGATATATTGGTGATTTTCCATGGTTCACCTTGCGCTATGGATGAGCGATGTGCTAAACAGTCTTGGCATCTTTAGCCCTGATTAGCCTATAGGCCATTTTCCAATTAAACTTGTGTTGTTTCAAGTGTGCTTTGAAGTTGGCCTTCAATTCTTTTTCAGGGCTATTTTCTTCTCTTCATATTTTAGGGATTTTACATTTCTAGTTAACTATGAAGATTTATAATGCTGCTTCTTGATTTGCTTTGTATCTCAGCATCGTAAAAACGATCCTTATGGTCTACAATGTGGTGTGTTCTTTTATCTTGTTTTATGGCCTCTACAATCTTTTGCGCCACATAAGCCATGCAATAGGTATCGGCTCTCCATGGGCTCTCCCCCTGCTCCCTCTTCTGAAATCAGAAACCTTGGAGTCCTCTTCAACTCCTCTCTCTCCTTCCTCCCTCACTCTCCGGACATTGCCAAGAAGTCCCACTTTCAACCCTTCCTTCTCAAAGGAATTCTACCTTTTCCGGGCCATGGTTCTCTCTCGGCTTGACTATTGCAATAGCCTCTTCCTGAATCTACTTTCTTCTACTCTTCAACCCCTCTAGCTAAACCAGAATAGGGCAGCAAGACTTATCCCGGGCCTCAAGCCCAGGGACCGCATCTCTCGTGCCTTACAAAGTCTTCACTGGCTCCCAGTGGCTTCACGGATTAAATTCAAATCACTCTGTATTATCCACAAGGCTGTCTGGGGCCGGGGACCATGCTATCTGCAACTTTCTAACTAAATATTCCCCCTCTAGACCTCTGCGCTCTTCTGGCACCAATTCCTTGTGTGTGAAGCTGTTCGCTATGCAGAGGGCAGGTGGTCGATCCCTTTCCTCAGTTGGCTCCCTTCTTTGGAGCAGCCGTCCCCTCCCTCTTCGTTTTGAGCAGGACTTTCTTAAATTCAGGAAGAGCCTCAAGACCCTCATCTTCAGCTCTTCCTTCCCTGCTCTCTCATCTGCTAGTCTCACAGTCACCAAATTGGTGAGCAGGGCCCTTATGCATCCTCAAAGGGTATCGGGTAATAAAATCGTGGCAAAAATGTCGCTGGTAAAAAAAATCGCAGCAAAAATGCCGTGGTTTGACCCAGTAAAGGTGTACCCCATTATACCATTTAAGGGGAGCAGGGGTTGCGGGGGTGTCCCCCGCTCCCCTTAAATGGTCTAATGGGTCTGGGGGTTGCAGGGGTGCCCCCTGCATCCTTTACATGATTGTGGCTAAAAAAAACACAGCATTTTTGCCACAATATTTTGTATTCACTGCCAATTTTTCCTCGATATTAAGACATGGAACCCCTCAGAACCCTGACCTCCCAAACCTTATCATCCCAACTTCTGTCTATCTTCAGCACTTGCCTCGGCTCACCCACAAACCTTGATGGCTTGCACTTTAATCAACCCACGCTGACCACTCTCATACCAGATCACCAGGATTCTATAAGAAAAGATTTATTGAGAAAAGAAATCCACGCATTGATAGCCGCCTATGAGAGCCAAAAAGCTGCAGAAGTGGAATCGGTGAGGCAAACTAGTGTTGCTATCACGACTGCCTAAAACTGCTTCTCGACACAGGCCAATCCACCATTCAGTGTACAGAGCAAAGCGCTTGCTGGTCCGTCTGAGACTCCAAAAGCTTACCATGCAGAGCAGCATAGGAATATTTGGCTTAATAAGAACACTATTCCCTCAACCTTGTCGGAATTAACAACTCGCACTGAGCCGAATATTTCTACCACTCGCCAGTTTTCTAATGTTGAAAACCAACCGACTCTGACAATCGGTGTGATATTATAAAAGCGTCGATGGAAGCCTACTTCTCAGAAGTACACACCAGGGCACAGAATGGAGACAAATCTCACTCAGTGCAATTTCCTAATGTAGAGAGATTACTCTGGGGCCCAGCAGTGGCGAAACAAGCTGAGCAGCAGGTCACACAATCGCACATGCAGCCCCTTAAAATGGGCAGAAACCAGGGTACAGGCAATCCTCCCTTCCCAAGCAAGTCCTCAAGGCCGTCAGAAAACTCTCTAAAGAAGACGCAGTCACATTGTTTGCGATAATAAGCATCTTCCTCACAGGCTAATTGGGCCAATATTTCATTAGCTTGTTCAATATTTGCTACCGTCCACCTTATACGAATGCCCTTCGCGTTTACTGTCGCTACGGCAGATAAGGTTTTTCTAGATATACCCACTCTATCTGCAAATTTGATGAACAAAGCTGCATGGTCACTTAAATCATTATACTTTGCCTCATAACTATTCTTTCTTACACTTATACTTTCGGTGGCGAAGAAACCATCTACACAGGACGCCGGCCCTCTACTTTGTCAAGTCTTGAAATTTAACAGCTCAGTCCCGTCAGACGGTGACAACGGATGCATATTAAAGTCTTTCAAGGCTTCAGATCATTGGTTCCCCCTTCTCTAACAGGGAATTCTTATATTGTCTTTTACACAAAACTGCCAGCCCCAAATGCATCAATATCAATTTCTTCCATAGAACGACAATGTGCATTGAAATCTCCTGCCAAGATGGCGGCCTTCTCACCCGACCCGTCTTCCGAGAACCAATGTGTCAGTGCCCGAACCACACCGTCCCCAGATCAGTGGTGGAACGACCATCCGGAGGGTCATATAGGGTCATAACCAATGGTTTGGTCTTAGCTGTGGAGAGGTTTCTGATGACAACACCTAACAAACTATTCATATTGATGTCATATTTATAGATGGCAACCTCGTAGTTAGTTCTCACCCCTACACAGAGTCCGCCAGACGGACGTCTTTCTTTCCCTTTACGTGCTGGTCTTGTTATCAACGTGTAACCATCTATCAGCACATCCCCCACAACCCATGTTTCCTGTAACGGGAAAACATCTGGAGAGTTAAGCAGACACCTACCCTCCCGATGTAACATAAATAAACGGAAGTCCCTAGTATTCCATGACAATAAAGTAGTAGTTTTAGTAGTTTATACTCTCCGTATGCCTCGCTTGCATACTAGAGTTATGGACTGCTCCGCTGTCTTGCGTACCATAATAAGTATGACTTTTCCATGTGGGTAACAGGGGCATCCCATATGTTTGTAAATTGAACTGTAGCTCAAAACCCAACTGAAAAAACTGTTCATTTTGTATTTATGTATATAGCGCACCAAGCCCTTAGACATCTGGGCGGATTTCTTACAGTAGCATAAACTTTACTTACTTAAATTACTTACATGCAGTAATTTACAATTGCATACATTAATAAGTGGCAACTCAAAGGTATTTACATGATGAAGATAAGAAACAATTAGCAGGTATGCAGAGAGATTTCTCAAGGAATTGCAGGATGAGTGGCAATTGAGGCAGAGTGTACCAAAGAGTAATGATGGTTAGAGAGCTAAGCAAGGTGTGGGAAATTATATCGCAGGCCAGTAATGCGGAGGGTACAGTTATGGTTCATTCAGGAGCCAGGTTTTTGCATTATTTCTGAATTTACAGAAGGAAGGTTTGGCTTTGAGGGTTGCTGGTAGGGAGTTCCACATTTTAGCTGCCAGGACTGGGAATCTTCTGCCTCCTGCCTTTTAGAGCTTGAACCTCAGCATTATCAGGCAGTTGGAATGAGGGGATCTATTGGGTCTGTCCGAAGATTTCCGTATGAATTTATCACACAAGTACTTAGGTTCTAGGTTGTATAGGCATTTGAAGGTGTGTGATAGGGTTTTAAGTCTGATTCTTTGGGTGACAGACAGCCAGTGTACACTGCGCTTCATCTCTGAGATGTGGAGTGATATAGGGTGGTTGGTCACTGATCTGAGTACATTATTCTGGAGAAACTGTAACTTTTTTAGGTTGTGTTGGTTAGTACCGCGATAGAGAGCATTACAGTAGTTAATCTTGGATAGGACTAGGGCTCTGGCTAAGGTAAAGCAATTACCTGTGTTCAGAAATGGTCTGCAGGCGTTGATTAGCTTGCACGTGTATGCAGTAGTGGAAGCAGTCGCGTTGATTTGTCTTGTCAGTGAAATAGAGGAGTCGATGTAGATACCTAAGGTTTTTACATCTTCAGAGATCGTGATATTATTACCGTCAATATTTAGTTTAGTTTATTATTTGATAATGCGCTCCAAACCCTGGGGTAGCCGGGCGCAGCGGTAACAAGAATACTTAGGCTTGGTTATATACAGTGGATGCATTTCATGTTCTTTCTTACAGTATTTAATGTACAAATATGCGAGCTGTCGGTGCATCACATCACACAGGGGGAATCGAGATAGTCTATAATACAGTTTTCAGGATAGTACAGGGTTCAGGATATTTACATGCAGAAATCCAGGGTCTAAAGCAATGGAACAGTTTGGTGGGTTTCATTGGTCCAGAGCCAACTTTTCACTTTACTTCTGAATCTAGAGTAGGGCTGATCATCTCTTAATGCAGACGGGAGGGCATTCAAGGCACGAACAGCTGTAACAGGGAAACTCGCTCCGCCCGATTTTGTGAGTCTGAATCTGGGGGTTTCTAGCAGAAGATGGGAAGGGTTAGAAGCTCTGGTGTGGTGCCTGGAGGATTTTCTAGTTAGTCTAGCCGAAATATATGGTCACGCAGTATTGTTCCGTCCTTTGTAAGTGGTGGTCTTTCCTGATATTGGATATATGCTCTCTTCGGGGTATGTCTAAGGCTGCTCTAAGAGCATTGTTCTGCAGTATTTGCATTTTGTTTATGACTGTTTTATTGGTGCCTGCATATAGGGTGTTGCAGTAATCTAATTTAGACATTATTAAGGCGTTGGCTAGTGTGATGCAGTTAGTTTTGGAGAGGTAGGGTCTACAGGCCCTGATTAATTTGCAGGTGTAGGCTGTGGATGAGGCCAGAGAGTTGACTTGTTTATTGAGAGATAGTGTGGAATTAAGGTAGAAACCCAGTGTTTTTACCTCGGTTACCACCTTAATTACATTACCATCTATATTAAAGGCCGTGTAGCTGGGGCTAGGTTTTTTGAGGTTAGAGTCGGAACCCAAGATCAGTATCTCTGTTTTGTCGTCATTCAGGCAGAGGCCGTGGGAGGCCATCCATGCCTGAATGAGGAGGTCAATCTTGTTTACTAGAGCTGTGTCTGCGACAAAGTTGCCAGATAGTGGTATGAGGATCTGCGTGTCATCCGCGTAATTAGTATAAGTTACCCCCAGTCTGTCAAGTTTGTCGAAGAGTGGCTTAGTGAAGATGTTATACATTGTAGGGGAGACACATGAACCTTGTGGGACACCACAGGTGATTTGTATTGGGTCCGCTGCAGCTAAGGGGGAGAACACTATCATCGTACGGTTGGCTAGGAAGGATTGTACCCAGGCTATGGCTTCACTTAAGAAATGGGCGGCAGACGCTAGATGCTTGCATAACACTGCATGGTCAACCAGGTCGAAAGCCGTCGAGGAGGAGGAGCATAGCTGTTTTACCATTATCCTTCAACTCGTCGATTTGTGTCTTGAGGTCAATTAAGGCCATTTCAGTACCGTGCTGTGGTCTGAATCCAGATTGGCGTGATCCTAGTAGTTGGTTCGTCTCCAGGTAGTTTTGGATCTGGAGGTAGGCTACTCTGTCAATGATTTTAAGGAGGAACGGGACCGTGGTAATGGGCCTATAATTGGTAGGGATAGCTGGGTCAAGGGTCTGTTTTTTGAGGAGAGGCAGCACCCATGATTTTTTGAGGTTGGTGGGCACCGTACTCGATCTAAAGGAGGAATTAATTAGCTTAGAGATGAAGGGTGCTAAATTTCTAGCTGCGTCCGTGATTACTTGTGCCGGGCAACTGTCACGCTGGCAGTTTGATGGTTTCAGAGATGAAATAACCTTTTCGGTTTCCAGTATGGAAATGTTGGTAAACCTAAATGGTTTACAGCTACTTAGTACATCTGTGCTTGGTGTATCTGTCAGAGGGGCGGTATGAGTTGCTGTAGAGCTCAAGGTGGCTTTCTTCTTTGCAATTTTGGACTGTAGAGTTATTATTTTATTTGCTAATGCATTTTGGATGCTGAGGCACCATTGTTTGTCCTTGGGGACATTGTCCGTGGGAGCAATTGCGTTTTCCATTTCCCGGAGGATGGAAAAGAGTTCTTTAGAATTAGAATTAGCTTTACTGATTCTCTCATTGAATGTATTTCTTTTGGTTTGGATAATTTCTTTCTTGTATTTGTTCGCAAGGTTGGCAAGTAGAGTTTTATTGTCAGCTGAAGGTGAGTGCCTCCAGATTGCTTGGAGTTTGCGTTTTGGATTCGTAGTTCTTTGAGATGGGGGGTGAACCAAGAATTGAGGTGTGATTCTTGTTTACTTTTACGTAGTTTGATAGGGGCAATAGTATCCAAGGCTTTGGACATGGAAATGTTAAATGTACCAACTAGTGTATTTGGGTCAGGGTTGTTGGCGCTAGCAATGAGAGCTGGTAGGAGGAGGGGGAGTCGTTTTTCAGCAGTAATTTCTTTTTTGCTTCTGGTTGGCAGAGGTGGTGCTATTTCACGATTATCTGCTTTTTAGGGTTCTATGATGGATGAGAAACAGATAAGGTGGTGGTCAGTCCATGTTTGAGGTATAATGCTAGAGATATCCATTCTAGTGTACGTCCTGTGTGGGAGCTAGGATTTTTTGGGTAAGGCCATGTTCGACTAAAATCGATTGGATAGATTGGGCCTGTTTGTCCTCAACATCATTAAATCCCAGGTTAAAGTCACCTAGTAATAGGAGCTGGGTGGAATCTTTGATGTTGTTGGTGAGGAGGCTGGAAAGGTCTTCCTCAAAGTTCCCTAGAGGGCTAGATGGTCAGTGCACCAGGAGAATGGTTAGTGTGATATTATTGGAGATGGGTAGTTTAGCTGAGAGTAGTTCACAAGATGTGATAGCTGGAGGTGGGGTGAGTCTTAATGCTAACTTGGTTTTGGCAATGATAGCCAGGCCGCCGCCTCTCGAGTTGGGCCGGTCGACTCTAAATATATTGGTGTTGTCTGGTATGGCAATCATAAGTGCGGGACCTGAAGCATCATGGAGCCAAGTCTCAGAGACAGCCAAAAAGTCTAGGTTATCCGTAGTAAGTATGTTGGCAATTTCCGTGTTATGTGCTATGAGGGACCTCACATTGATGAGTGCTCCTGATAGGGTGGGATTAGTATTTCTTTCTTGAATGGGTTTTAGTTTGGGGTGCTTGGATCTCTTCTGGTTATGAGGAGAGTAATTTTGCGTTTTTGTTGGTCTTTCAGCAGCTGTGGCAGATGGGTTAGGCTTAGTGGCAGTTAGAGTGGGAGTGAGGATCGATGGTCTGGTTCTATTGTTTTTGAGATCATAGAGTCGTGGCAGCTCTAAGTCACGTATTTCTCTCCTGCAAATTGCAAGGTGTAGAGTTAGTGTGGGCCATTGTTGTGGTGATTATTAGAGTTGCCCAGAGTAAGGAATGGAGTGTGTGTATAAGGTGAGTCTTAGTGGTGCGCATATTCGGTTATTCTGTGGTCACTCCTGCATTATATAGGAAGGTGCTACGTAAATACTAGTTATAGGAGCTGGACATAGGTGTTGAATGCATTGAATTGTTTGTCGGTCTATTGAGTCTGGCTTGAGTACCTACAAGGAGCAGCTCTGTCTTGTCATCATTGAGACATAGTCCATGTTTGGCCATCCAAGCTTGGATGATTAGGTAGACGTTGTTTAGGCGATTGGAGTCTAAGTTATAGTCACCAGAAATAGGGATAAGGATTTGGGTGTCGTCCGCGTGATTTGTGTGGGAGACATCCAAATGGTCTAAGTCATCAAAGAGGGGCTTAGTGAAAATGTTGTAGAGTGTGGGGGCGGTGCATGATCCTTGGGGGACTCCGCAGGTGACAGGGACTGGTATAGCTGTTGCCGTGGGTGAAAATACGCTGGTCGTCCTATTGTTTAAGAAGGACTGAATCCAAGTGGTGGCTTCTTCAGAGAAGTGGGCTGCAGATGAGAGATGATTACATAAGACTTTGTGGTCCACCAAGTCAAAGGCCACTGATAGATCTAGTAACAAGAGGAGGGCTAAGTTGCCTTTGTCTTTTACAATCTCTACTAGGTCTAGCAAGGCTGTCTCCGTGCCATGTCTAGGTTGGAAACCTATAATATGCAGTCACATGTTGAACAATGACCGATGAAACACAATTTACAATAACCCAATTACTATTGCTTCCCATCTCGGGTAACTCAATTTTCTTGACATCACATGAGGTCATTATTTGTAAATCAGGTTATCAGAGTTATCTATTGCAACAAGTTTGAAAGATATATTTGAAAAAAAGGCTACTACTATAAGTAACAGTTTTGGAGAAGAGTATGGCATTCAGTGCTAACCAGGTGTTTTGTTGTGAATGTGCCTCCTCCTTCTGTGGTCTTGCACCCATTTTCCTGTACCAACTATCTATAGGAGGGGCTTGACCTTGCTGCTCTTCATATGAGGATTGTATTTATTTATTTAATTGTATTGGACATATGTATTGCGCCTATACACAGGTGTTTCTGGGCGCCACAAGATAAGATGGGAAGGCGGGGGGCTGGGCATAGGAATAATAAGCAAAACAGTTCTATATGCCTTGTGACAATCCTACCGTGCAAGTGCATGACAAGGTGGTAAGTGAAAGTGGGAGTGGGAGTGGGTGGAGGGAGAAGTGCAGAGTGGGGTACTCCCAGGGGTGGAGACAGGCAAGTGCTGGATGGACCAAGGCAGCAAGTGCCAGGGGAAGAGGGAGGCAAGGGGTGAGTTTGGTGGACAGGGAGGACCAAGTTCGGCTAGTCCGGGAAAGGATGCTGGGGAGACTAGTAGGGGGTGATCTTGTACCTGTAAGACTCTGAAGGGACCAGGCCTCAGTCCCCGTGGCAGACGGAGAGATTAGCACGGGAGGTGAAGAGGCAAGGAAGAGGAGAAAAGGAAAGTCTTGAGAAGTTTCCGGGAACTTAAGAAGATCCCGATGCACCATTTAGTACATATCCATCCACACATTGCTGTTCAAAAACACCCACCTTAGTTGCGTCTTTTGCTGAAGCTTTTAACGAAGTCTGTGTCAGTTTTGTTTTCTTCTGATTGATGTTATCAGCTGGGGTGTGTATAGATGGCGTTTCTATTAGTCACTATGGGAGTCTGAAAATCCGGCTCTACCTCTTGCGGTCTGAGTCATCTGTCCAGGGTCTGCGTAGACTGTACTCGCTGTGGTGCCAGTTTTTCCCCTTATTCTCACTATTTACTGATATTATGTTTGTTTGTTTATTTATTTAGTGATGCGCACCGAACCCGTAGGTAGCTGGGCGCAGCAGGAAAGAATACTTTAGGCATGGTTACAGCATAGTATAGGTACAATACAGGGCATTATATAACACGCCTTTCCTTCAGTACATCTAAGTTCAGGGTCTTTACTCCTAGCCAAGGCCTGTGTGTTCAACCTTGCTTTTTTACCAATAGCCACTGTGCACCCACACTGCTGTGCTACTCGTCGTAGCACCTTCTTCTTTCGTATTCTATTTCTAGGTTTAGCTTTATAAGTAGACGTGTGATTTAACTCCTCTAGGTTCTCGTCTATTTCCTCATTATGGCCCATATTTCTATTAGGTGAGCTCGTAGGAAGCGCCAGCGGTATGCTAAAGTCCGACAACAAAGACCCATTGCATGCCCACCGCCCTCTGCTAGATAGGATGGGAGCAAGCATCTCCTAGCTATTTGCTAGTATAATGTCCACAACCCTTGCCAGTATTCATTTCATATCATGCTGCTCCTGCATAAGTGTAGTGCACATGGCAAAGGTGGCATCCACTGGGACTATACGTGGAGACCAATTTGGGATGTTCAAGTGGGGGCCCTCGACTTTTACATAACTATTTCCCTTTGAGGTAGTTGTAGAATCACTGGAAAATGAGTCATCAGAAGTGGAAGATTGCAGTCTTTTTAAATCCGGTTTTTACTGAAAGATTAGTATTTGCAGTCTCAATAAAAGCTGTGGCAGGCTGATTTGATGGTTTACCCGTGTCTCGATGTAAATTCATGAATAGATTCAATAATGAGTTATTTATATTAATGGGTGCCGTTGGAGACACTAAGGCAGCAGGAGGAGCTGTTTTCGTGCCAGGGGCACTGGCTCACTGTTTGCTTTTTGCTTATACAGGAAAAGAAACCTGTGATTTTAACCAGTCTTATATTCTTAGCAGAGTCGGCAAATTTCTTTTTAGTTTTTAAGTTTGAATTTGCCTTAAAGCGAGTGGCTTTAATAGCAGATGTTTCTCTCTCTCTCAGCATTTCAGTTACAATATGATAACTGTTGTGCTCTTTGCAGAGTAAGGGTTCTGTGCCACGGAAGCTGGCGCGGCCTTCGTCAGGCCGTCTGACAACATTTTCACAGACCTAAGAACGGTTGATATTCGTCCCGTTCTACTACGCATTGCGGGCAAGCGCGACAGAGGGGGTTCACTGACAGTCTTCATCCGACCCATTACCAAACACGTTGTGCTCGTCCCTTTTCACCATTTTGGACCTTAATATTAATTATTATTTGCAACACGATACCAAGTAAAACTTGGTATGGAAAACTTTACCTTGAACCACACAGACCGCACTGACTGCAGTGCCTGCGACTCGACCCGACTCTGCTCCCGACACACGCATGCTCAGCACGCACTGTTCAAGTTTATATATCTTCCACAGACTTGAGCAGTAGAACGCTGACAATTGCAGGAAAAGCAATCAAATCTCCAGGAGCTCAACAAACATAATAGATTGCAGTTTCTGCGACTCGACACAACTCTGCTCCCGACACGCGGAAGCAAACTTTACCACAGAAATACTTGCAGTACAGTTAGAAGCTTTTAGTCCTGGCAGGTGAGTATACCAGGGCAAGGGACTTTGTAGTAGTAGACCTGGCTGGTGAGTGGACCGGGAAGAAGTTATTGAAGTACTGTGTTGTGGTTAAAGACTGTGTAGAAGAGGAAGTGGCCAGACCACTTAGGTATCTTGTGAATCACTGTGAAATCATCCTGAAAAAACATTGCTGTTGCTCTAGTTGAACTGTGGAAGTGTGTTTGGTTTCCTAAGAAGACGATGCAGGAACTGTTTGTTACAAGTGGAAAGACAAGGAGTTCCTATTTCTTTTGAACTGTTGGAAAGTCCAAGTAAAAGACTTCTTCGAGCAAGAAGAATCTTATCGCCAGAACTTCCTATTTTGAATTTAACAGAAATTCCTGCATTGAATCTGGTGAAGTGATCATTACGCAGGGTACAAGGAGAAAGAGTAAAGTTTATGTTGGACATAACTGTGATTTTGTTATATTTGAATTGCCAAATATTTCCTTCATATGTTTTTTGTATGTATAAGTGTGAGGGATAGATCCCTTTTGTTAGTGTTTCCTTTCGTTTATTTTGATAGGCAGGGAAATCTTCTTTAGGGTAGGGATAGTGAGGTCTTTTATCAAACACTTTTAATAAAATGGCCTTGTTTGAAAAACGTTCACAAAGTTGTCTGCCTTACATATCTGACCTCTCACATATGGTGCCAGAGTGGGATTGGAGTCAATTGATACAAATTGGGGGACCCTTAAATTTGAGAGACTTAGCAAAAGAGCCTCCGCTCCTAATATAGCTACTATGCAGTCTATAGGCTTTGATATCTATAGTAGTAGAGGGGAATTAATTCAACCGGAAGACAGGATCTTAATTTCCACCGACTTAGTCCTTATTCCTTACAATGTTACTTATCTCAGATTCGCCTCCAAGTCAGGCTAGCCTGGCGCTATGGCCTAAACATATTGGCAGGAATGATTGACCTTGACTATAGAGGGGATGTTAAAATATTAGTAAAGAATAATGGGAAGACAATCTCCCAAGTTAAAACTGGAGGAAGAATAGTTCAAGGGATATTGGAAAAGGCGCTGTTCCCAAAACCAAAATAGGTTAAGAATAGTGACCAAACAGAGAGGAACGCAGGTTTTTGATGATGCAGATATAGAACCGCTTGTAAAACCCAACATTGAGGAAGAGATAATTCCTGACTTGGCTTTTGCAAAACAAAATGACCCCTTGTTTGCTGAACCCTTTATTCAGATGATATTCAAGGAGGAAGGAAAGGAAAAGCCTGGACCATTTCTTTTTCTCTAAAACCAGACTACTGTATTGAGGGGATGTGGGACCATCGGGTAGACTCGGGTCACAAATTGTAATCCCTAAAAGCCATACAAATATTGTGCTGGAAATGGCGCATGCTCCTTTAACCAGGGGACATTTAGGGACTGCCAAAACACAAGCCCAAATTGTGAATAGCTTTTATTGCCCAGGATTGTATGCTGATATAAAGAATTTTGTCAGCACTTGTGCCTTGTGTTAGAAAACCCGTACTCCTGTTCCGCCTCCTGTTCCCTTACAGCCTTTACCCATCATAGACCTCCCATTATCAAGGATAGGAATGGATAAAGTAAGGTCTTTAGAAACCTCAAAGTTAGGTAACAAATGTATATTAGTCATTGTGACTATGCAACTCGTTACCCTAAGGCCTTTCCATTACAAAACAATTCATCACACCTGATTTTGAAACATTTACTCTGGTTCTTTTCTAGAATAGGGTTCCCAGAAGAAAATATGACGGACCAAGGGTCTACTTTTATGAGTACGCTTACGGACGTGGTTAAGGACCTTCTTCAGATTAAGACTTAATGCACCTCCATTTACCATCCCCAGACTGATGGATTAGTGGAGAGTTTTAATCAAACTTTAAAACACATCTTAAAGAAGCTAGTAGAAGCATATGGAAAGAATTTGATCCCATGGGCCCTGTTTGCCATCAGAAAAACTCCTCAGTCATCCACAGGAGTTTCCCCATTTGAATTTTTATATGGGAAGGGACCGAGAGATGTATTGGATATGTGAAACCTGGGAAGAAAGAGAGAGGGCTACTATACCATTATCCCAAACTGCACAAAGACTGAAAGAACATATGACGGCAGATCAAAATATAGTACAAACTAATATGGCACAAACCCAAGAACATCAAAAAGAGAATTACAACAAGAAGGCTGTGATGAGGTCCTTTTCTGTAGGTCAAAAAGTTATGGTCCTACTTCTATCTTCAGAAAATAAGAAGCTTTGTAGGTGGCATGGGCCCTACAAATGTTTAGAACAGATGGGCCCTTACATTATAAAATCTCTCAGCCAGATGGGAAAATAAACTTATATTTATCATATTAATTTACTTAAAGAATGGAAATAAGATCCTATGAAAAATACTTGTTAACAAGCTTGTTTGAAAAAGTGATACCAACAGGTTAATTAGTTCCCTATGAATCCTACAGGGCATCAGCCGCCCCGCCAAGTCCTCCCCCTTCCTTCACACTTAGCACATGGACCCTTATTCCATGCATCCCTGGCACTTGTCCACCTGGCCTCCCTTAGCATTTGCATAGCCCCTGGGCTATCCTCCCTCTGCCCCACACCCCCTTTTTCACTTTCACTCTCTCCTCTTTGACCTCCTCGTCCCTTCCCACCATAGCACTTACCCCGCCACCCTCTACCTCGCACTTCCTTGCACGATCCGAATGTCACAAGGCCTAGTAAGACTGTTATTGTTATCTTTCTCCCTTGTGCCCCACCCCTTTTTGGCCTTGTGGCACCTTAAAACGCCATTTGTTGTATGGGTGCCTTACAAATATCCAGTAAATAAATAGAAATGAAAACATTTCTCTGATTTACCACAGAATCATAAACAAGATCGGATGGACCTCCTACAACAGTTCCCTGATGTGTTTAGAACCGAACCAGGGAGAGTGAAAGGGGTATACCATCATATTTGTACTCCTCCAGGGAAGGTTGTTCATCAAAAACCTTATAGAATCCCTGAGAGTAGGAAACAAATCATTCAAGAAGTAGAGTCTATAATAAAAGCAGATATTATTGAGCCCTCACAAAGTCCTTGGTCCTCTCCTATTATGTTGGTCACCAAACCTGATAACTCATGGAGGTTTTGCATCGGTTTTGTAAAAGTAAAAGAGGTATCACAGTTTGACAGCTGCTCTATGCCTAGGATAGATGACTTGATTGATATGTTGGGAGAGCCAGTATATCTTTCTACTTTCAACCTAACTAAAGGTTACTGGCAGGTGCCAGCCAACCCTGTAGACAAACAACCTGTTCCACTCCAATATAAATACTGCAAGCTGGTACCGGGACCTCCTCAAATTATCTAGTATGTTCCAAGGGGTCTCCCTGCTAGACCCCATACAGATGTTTCTGGGCATTCCGTCAAGGGACCGGGAGGCACACAGATTTTCCAAGATGTAGGAGGCGATGCTCAGGGCGGGGAGAAAGGTGATTGCCCAAAAGGCAAAAGAATGAGCGGGTCCCCTCCAAGTCAGAATGGGTGAAAAAAACTCAAAGAGATTATGGCAATGGAAACATGTACTGCAATAGTGAACGATCACATGAGATCTTCTCAAGAAGAATGGGGCTCCTTGATTACCTGACGGGATGAGAAAGCCAGTGGCATGAGGTAGACACTCTGGGTGGGGTCAGGGTGGGTGGTTGTGTATTCTTGCACGGTGACCCACCTATGTCTGGGTGTTATCCATATAAGGGGCAGGAGCTTTCAATTAATGCCAATAAAAATGTAAGTGTAAAAAAAAAAATCCCCCACCCCATAGTTCTCTTTGCCTCTTAAATCAAAACAAGACAGAATTGACTGTCCTTTATGAACTGAAAAATTGCTTTTCAAGGCTGAAAAGGCTGTTATAAGAGTCCTATTTAAGTTAGTAGTCGCCCCCCCTCTCCTTCCCCGACCTGCATTAGCAATCCGGTTAATCCCCCCATAACTGAATTATGCGATACATTTCAGACATTCAACAAGAGTGCTCTTACATTAGATTGGCCCCTCTAGATTGGCCTGTCCCAGCCACTGCCATCTCTAAGGTAAGGTTGTGCCCATGTTTCAACTAATCCCAGTTGAAAAGAGTATTTCTTTTCTCTCCGCCTTCAACACTTCATGTAACGTGCAAGAAACCTGAGGGTATTCTCACTCCTATTCCCCATGGATCCTCAGCGCAGGTGGCCAGGGAAAGGCCATAGCTCTTGGAACCCGACCCTGGGGCTTGACAAGCGAGGGAGGATCACCTGTGTGGAGGGTCTGTGGGGACTGGGAGTGGGATATCCTTGGGAGAAACATGGTACCCCCCTTTACCTAATAATGACCGAACCAACCCATCCCCTGTCTTTATGGGGCATTACAAACGAACTCCTCTGAATTCTTCATACATGACTACAAACAGTACTGAGATGTGGAAGAGGCAACTAAGAGCAGTGAAGGCTAGTTGCTTTCACCGCTTAGGAAATGGGACGAAGAAGAGGCCTGCTGAGAACAGTAGTGGTCAGGCAGGGCTAATTGTGAACTTGCACGTTCAGCCTGTTAAAGGGCTGCAAGTGTATAAAAATCCGCACCAAATGAATGTAAGGGAGGGAATGGTGATAGGAGCAGTGCATTTGCAGCTGCAGAGAGGCCAGGCAGAACAGTGTGTGTATCACGCTCATGGTTCAGGGAATAGTGGCCAGGGAGCTGGGGCTCTGTGGAATTAACAGAAGCGTGAAAGGGGAGCCATGCTGGAAGGATGCCTCTTTTCCTAGTGCTCAAGGTGCTCATGCTCCTGGGGCCAGAGGGAGATCCTGCAAAGACCTGCAGGCCGGAAGATCTGCGTTGCAGGAATTTGCATCAAAGAAACCAGTGAGTTTCTAGACAACCAGAAACCCGGTATGCAAGTGTTTGATGCGGCGCGTAAGGGTATTTTGTATAGGAGTGGTCGCGTGAATGAAAGGCACGTTATTTCAAAGGTCTCCGATTAGAATTCTTACAAACCGATGAACATTAAGACGTGTTAACTTGTAAAAGCAGAGTGAATACTTTGTTACAGAGTGGTCGCTTGCAGATGAAAGCACTTTGTTGAAGGATTCAGAATGCTGGGAACATATAAAGGCCAATTAGAAAGACAGATTACTATACGTAACGAATTGAACAAGAACAATAAAGTTACTTACCTTGCAACCTTTCCACCTTCCTTAAGTGTCAGCTGCTGCCTTCTCTTCCACCTTCATTCCCTCTTGCCCACCCAACACAGACTCTACCACTGATTCTGTCCTCAGCAACCCCCTTCTCTGTCCATTACCAATACCATTGACATCCTTGCCCCAGTCATGAGGATCCGCCTGAAACCTGCTTCCAAGCGTAACATCTGGTACAACTCCGAACTTGCAGCCCAAAAACGTAAGTGCAGGGCTGCAGAACGGAAGTGGCAAACCTCAGGTTCACCCTCTGACAAACTGGCCTGCCGCCTGCTCAAAAAGGCACTACAGACTGTCTATCTGTTCAACAAAAAGAGCCCACATTCAAGCATGAGTATCTGGCGCTTGCAACAACACAGCAGAATTCTTCCAAATCTGCAGGGAACTGCCAATCCGTCAGCAGTATCTTCTGCCCCTACTCCATCCCAGGCCCTTTTCAATGCACTCGCCAATCACTACACTTCCAAAACCCAGGACGTACTGACCAACCTTGGCACGCACTCCTCCAATCCATCCCTCCCCCCTGCCTCCCCTGACCACTCACCCTCCTCCTTTGCCTCTGTCTCTCTGGAAGAAGTCACCACAGTAGTCAACTCCATGAAGGTCTCTTCCAAACAGGTTTCCCCTTGCTCATCCAGAACCATCAAGGATAGCATTTCCTCTCTCGCCCCTGCGCTCGCCAATTTCTGTAATCACTCTTTTGCCATTGGTTCTTTTCCCTCCTCCCTCAAGCACTCCCTTGTGCACCCTCTCCTTAAAAACCATCAGAAGATCCTTCTGCCCAGCCAGCTATCGCCCCATCTCCATCTGACTGCTGGTCAGATAGCACAGCGAGTTGAGCGCTCGTTCTGACTTCTGTGTGTAGCCTGCTGATGCAGGTTCGAATCCCGTTATGGCCAACTCAGCCTTTCATCCTTCCGACGATGGTAAATTGAGTACCACGTAGTAGGATAATAATATCTGTTATTGCAGCGCTCAGGTACCTGCGGATTTGTAGCGCTATATAAAAACTAATTATTATTGTCACCCCCTTTCTGGGGAAACTGCTTGAGAAGTAGGCCCTCTCCCAACTTAACTCCCACACTGAACTTATTTATGGTCTTCACGACCATCAGTCTGGATTCCGAGCATCCAGAGGCTCGGAAACTGCACTCCTGTACACCCAGGAGAACTGCTCACATCCCTTGACTCCAACTCCCCTGCTGTCCACATCCTTCCTGATCTCTCTTCTGCATTCGACACAGTAAACCACTCCATCCTCATAAAAAGGCTCCATGACACCCTTGGTATCTCAGAGCGGGCACCGGACTGGATTACCTCCTTCCTAACCGATCGCTCCTCCAAACCTCCTCCTCTGCATGTGGCGTCTCCCAGGTCTCCATTCCTTCACCTTGACCCTTTAACCCTTACAATGCTTGTATGCCTCACCTCCTCCTTCTCCCCTAACTTCCAGTGCTATGAGGATGATACATGACTCTTCTTCAAAATTCCTACTGATGCCCTTGCACCCTCCTTCATCCCAGACTGCCTCTCGGCCATCCTGGTCTGGTGCACTTCTAATGATCTCTGCCTCAATGCCAGCAAAACTGAGATCCTCCTTATTGGGACCCCCTGCACCCTACTTCTTCCCTTCTCTCTAGCCCTCCTCCATGGATCCTCACCCTGCACCCTCCTTGGAAGCCGGGTATCTTGGAGTCATCTTCGACACCTCTCTCTCTTTCCTCCCTCATACTCGGGCCATTGTCAAGAAGTCCCACTTTCAGCTCTTCCTTCTGAAAGGAATTCTACCTTTCCTCACCTTCCCTCAGAGACTCAATGTTACCAGGGCTCTGGTTATCTCCAGGCTTGACTATTGCAACAGCCTCCTGCTTAATCTACTTTCGTCCACACTTCGACTCCTACAGATAATCCAGAATAGAGCAGCAAGACTTAATCTCGCCCTCAAACCCAGGGACCGCATCTCTCCTGCCCTACGAAGTCTCCACTGGCTCCTGATCGCAGCGCAGATTAAATCCAAATCCCTCAGCATCATCCACAAGGCTGTCTGGGGCTGGGGACCACTTAATTTGCAACTCTTTCTGACCAAATACTCCTCTTCTAGACATTGGCGTTCCTCTGGCACCAACTCCTTGCGTGTGAAGCTGTTTGCTAAGAAGAGAGCAGGTGGTTGTTCGCTTTCCTCAGAGGTCTCCCTTCTTTGGAATAGCCTCCCACTCCCTCTTCGTACTGAACAGGACCTCCTTAAGTATCCGAAAAGCCTCAAAACCTTCCTCTTCTCTTCCTTCACTCCCTCTCTCCCCTGCTAATCGCACAGTAGCTTGACTGAAGTGCAGGACCCTTATGCACCCGCAGTGCCCTGACCTCCCACTTCTTATCTTCTCAGCTGCTGTTCATCCTCTGCACTTGCTTCGGCTCACCTTCCCCATGGAGGTTATGATATGATATTACATTTATAACACGCCTATACACAAGTGTTTCAAGGCGCGACGAGGCAAGAGAGGGGGAACAGAGGGAAGGCAGACAACGATCTTACTTGGCTAGGTGTCATTCAGGTCGCGCAAGTGCAAGGGAAGGGGGAGGAGGGAGTGCAGTACATGGGATAATAAATAATCACATAAAATAAATAAGAACGGCCAGCTGGTGACAAGTGTAGGGTGAGTGCAGACACAAGTGCTGGTTTGGGAATTGTAGGGATACAGAAAACAGTCCCCAGGTGCAGGGATTGCCAGGGAGGCAGCGCAAGTGTGCAGCAACTGGCAGGGCTAGGGACCGAGTTCAAATGGGTGGCCAGGTAACCCGTGCAGTCTCATTGTCGTCCAGGACTTCAGAGGGGGAGAGAAAGCAGAAGCAAAGAGGAAGGTTTTTAGGTGCTTCCGGAACCGAAGATGGTTCTCTTCAAGTTTCAAGGGGCCGGGGAGGCTGTTCCAGAGGGAGGCCCCAGCCGAAGAGAGAGATCTACCACCAACTTGTTGCTTGGAGAAGCGACTGACCCTGAGGGAGTTGGAGGCGGATGAGCGAAGAGCTTGAGAGGGAAGATATTTTGGAAGAAAGAGTTGAAGGTATTGAGGCCCCAGGCCCCAGAAGGCCTTGTGGACGATGCAGAGGGTTTTGAACTTAATCCTCGCAGCCACAGGGAGCCAGTGCAGAGATTTCAGTCCTGGAGAGATACGATCCCTGGGCTTGAGGCCAAGGACAAGTCTTGCAGTCCTGTTCTGGATGAGTTGCAGAGGACGTAGAGTAGAAGCAGGCAGATTTAGAAAGAGGGTGTTGCAGTAGTCCAGCCTGGAGAGAACCAGAGCTCTGGAGACAGTGAGCTTCTGGGGGAAGGAGAGAGAAACCCCCTGAGGAAGGGCAGCTGGTATTGTGACTTCTTAGAAACGTCAAAGTCGAAGATGACCCACAGGTTTTTTTTTAAACGATTTTATTTTTCAATAAGACCTTCACATATGGCAGTCATGCACTGCATCATCAAAATCATTACAGTAAGCTCAACTTACATCTTTTCACCAATCCGATCTTCCATTTTCAACAATAACTCCCCCATCCCTTTAATCATCACCCCCCCTTAATATAACCCCCCCCATTCCACCAGTTTTAACCAAGAGTCTTCAATCCAGTTCCCGCTCCCTTCATTGACCCCGGTTTTGGGACATGGGCGTGCCTTGACTCTTATCGAACATGTATCGTCTTGAGCAGGTTCGGTTTGAAGAAACGGGCTTCGCTCTCTCCTACGTAGTCCTGTAGCGGATCCCATATTGCCAAGAACTTCAGGTATTTCTCAGCTTTAGTAGCACAAATGGCCGAAGGTGGCCTGAAAATGAGCTGAGTGTCATCCGCATAGCACTGAAAGTTGGGGCAGAGAATGGCAATGCGGTCGGCAAGGAGCGCCAGGTATTGGTTGAACAGCCAGGGAGAGAGGTTAGACCCCTGGGGGACACTACAGGTAGAGAGAATGATAGCAGAGAGGAAGGACCCAAGTTGACCTGGGAGGGTCGGTCAGAGAGGAAGGAAGTCAGCCACGCCAGGCCCTGACCGGTGATACCTAGGTTATCACGGAGACACTTCAGCAGGATGGCATGGTTGACAGTGTCAAAGGCAGAAGAGTGATCAAGCAAGATGAGGACACAGGGGGTGTTAGAATCAATGTTTGAGAGCAGTTCTTCACGTATGTTCAGGCGAGCAATTTCCGTGCTTCTGGCAGCTCTGAAGCCAGACTGATGGTCATAAAGACAACCAACAGATTCAGTGTGGAGATTAAGCTGGGAGATGACCAGTTTCTCCAGGAGCTTGCCCAGGAAGGGAGTGATGGAGATTGGGCGATAGTTGGCCGAACAGGAGGGATCAGCAGAGGGTTTCTTAAGAAGAAGGTGCACAAGGGAGTGCTTTAGGGGGGATTGGAAGACTCCAGTGGCGAAGGAGTAGTTGCAGAAGCCAGCCAAAGCAGGGGCCAGGGTGTCAATGTGGTCCTCGATGGTTTTGGAGGAACAGGGGTGAACCTGTTTTGACGAGACTTTCGTAGATCAGACTTGTCTAGAAACCTCATCTGAGGAGAACAGGGAAAAGGCAGAGAAGGAGGGAGGAGGGGTGGCAGTAGAAGGGCCAAAGGAAAAGCAGGGAGTATAGGGAGGGAAGAGGAGGAGAGTGAGGACAGGGTGTCCTGAGTTTTAGAGATGAAGTGAGAAGCCAGCGCTGTGCAGAGGGCCTGGGAAGGGACAGGAGAGGTAGAGACGGTGGCAGGATTGGCCAGTTCCTTGCAGATTTTAAAGAGTTCACCCGAGTTAATAGATGCCGCCGAGACGCAGGCTTGGATATGAGCTCTCTTCTTGGTGAGGACAGACGGTGTTACCTTTGGAGCAGGCAGCAGGCCAGTTTGTCGGAGGATGTACAAGAAGCACGCCATTTCCTCTCGGCTACCCTGCACTTGCGTTTAAGGGTGACAAGGTCTGAGTCGTACCAGGTGTTGCACTTGGCTTTGGGCTTCAGTCGGATCCTCATGACAGGGGCAAGGATATCAAGAGTATCAGATATAGCAGAGTGGAGCGCGGAGGGGGCTGTGTCAGGGTGAGAATCGGACAAAGGGGGTCGGGGTGAGAAAGTGGCGGCGAAAGCCTCAACTAATACGCGCTTCATGGGTCAGATGACCGAGAAGGTGGGTGGCAGTGATGGAGGTGGCTTGGCCTATGCGGTAGAGAGGGTGAGGTGGGAAGAAAGGAGAAAGTGATCACTCCAGGATAGAGGAGTGGTGAGAGGGACAGAAAGGGGAAGGTCTGAGGAGATCAGAACATCCAGAGTGTGCCCTGCAGAGTGAGTCGGGCTCGAGGGGAGACTGGTTAGTGAGAGAGGGTCGCAGAGGTCGCCAAGGAGTCCAGAGGGAGGACAGAAGGTATCCAGGTGGATGTTGAAGTCATCAAGAAGGAGGAGTTGAGTGTTCGAGGCCAGGAGTGAGGAGGAGAGGTCCGTCCACTCAGAGAGGAAGGAGTAAATCTGACCAGGTGGCCGATAGATAGTAGCCACAGTAAGTGAATGGCTAGGGGAGAAAGAGAGCCTGCAGACGAGGCATTCAAAAGAGGAGTAGGCCTGCGTAGGGATAACAGAGGCAGGAATCCACTCAGGGAAGATCAAGGCTACACCCCCTCCGGAGCGATTGGTCCTGGGCGCAGAGAGGTTCTTGTAGCCGTCAGAGAGGAGCTTGTCAAAGCTTGTGACAGAGCTGGCTGTGAACCATGTCTCAGTGAGACCGAGGACATCGAGGTCAAGTTCTTTCAGAGGCGGGCGGTAAGGAGGGGAAGACAGAGAGAGAAAGCGTAAGGGGAGCGGGGAACAGGGCACAAGGGCAGCCACAGGCGAGGAACACAACGCAGCAAAAATAAAATACAAATTGCCTCAGAGAGGCTCTCACCAGAGGATGCCGGCGCTGCAACCACCTGCTCAGCTAGGTGGAAGGTTCTTCCAGAAGGTGGCAGATGTCGGAGGAGTGTTTGACAGCTGAGCGAGAGTGGCAATGTGGAGAAGGTTGCCATCCTTGAAGGACTTCCGGGGAGGGGTACAGAGCAGAGGTACGCCCTGCTGAGGTGTGGAAGGAGCCCAAAGGGGGCAGAGAGGGAATGAGAGGGCAAGGTAACTGGGCGGAGGCAGCAGGGGGAGGCCAGGAGGCCGTGGAGAGGGGAAATGGGACAGCAGGAGGAGAAAGGAAATTGATCAGGCGCAGGAAGCGTCTATCAAAGAGGTGAAGGCTGGCCTGAGGGCCTTGGACCAGGACGGTCCCATTAGAATAAACATTAAAAATTACCTTAGAGGAATGGGAGGAGGCCAGGAGGGCATCCCACCGGGTGCCACCATTAATGGGAGAAGAAGAGAAAGGAGAGAGCACAGCAACCATATGTAGGGTCCGTAGGTCTGGCGAGGGAACGACAAAGAGGATGTCGGTGAGAGTTTCCTTGGAGGAGGCACTGGTATAGGTGTCGGCGATAGGGAGGCCTGGGTTGGAGACCAGGATATCCCTTTTAAACTTCTACCAACCAGATTTCGAGGAGAGCAGGAAAGTCAATAGAGAAGCAGTTAGAAAAGATCGGAGAGACAGAGAGCACCATAGATTAGGAGGGGAGAGGAGAGAAGAGGGTAGACGGGAGAGGGGAACACTAGGGAAGGACACTGGGCAAGGGTGCAGGAAGGCGAGACAGCGAGAGCCAAGAGGGTTGAGCAATAGGACAAGACGACAACACTCAGGATTAGGAACTACCCAAAAAAACGTTTAAGACAGGGGGAAAACCACCTAAGTTTGATAATCCTGAATAGAGGGAGAAAGGCCTAGGTTTCATAATGCAATTTTAAGTATTGATAAAGTGCAAATTAAGCAACAGGGGGAGAGAGAACCAACAGTAGGATGACGGGGGTAAGAAAGGAAGTCAGAGGGTTGGTGACTGGCAACTGGCGTCCCCCGTGGACACCTACAGAAACAACCAGGAGCCGCCTAAAAAAAAGCTGCCCTTTGCCTAGGGGCCCTTAGCTGTGGGGCTACCGGGCAGGGGCTGCCCTGGGGAGGTCAGAGATAATGAAGGAAAAGCCAATCAGGGGGGGTGGGCGTGATGGGAGGTGGGCGGGAAGGAGGGGAAGACAGAGAAAGCGGAAGGGGAGCGGGAAACGGCACAAGGGCCGCAACAGGTGAGGAACAAAACGCAGCAAAAATAAAATACAAATTGCCTCAGAGAGGCTCTCACCAGAGAGGATGCCAGCGCTGCAACCACCCGCCCAGCCTAGGTTGAAATGGCGAGCGTGGTCACCAGCGGTGTAGTGCAGTCCTAGCACCAACACACAGAGGAGGGAAGCCAATCAGAGGGGGTGGGCGTGATGGGAGGCGGGCGGGAAGGAGGGGAAGACAGTGAGAGAAAGCGGAAGGGGAGCGGGGAACAGGGCAAAAGGGCTGCAACAGGCGAGGAACACAACGTAGCAAAAATAAAATACAAATTGCCTTGGAGAGGCTCTCACCAGAGAGGATGCCGACGCTGCAACCACCCGCTCAGCCTAGGTGGAAAGTTCTTCTGCACTTACCCTTTCTTCATAGCACTTCACCTGCTGCTCACCATGAGCAACTATCCCTTACCACTCTCCCCTGCACTTGCATGTTCTGAACACTCACAAGGCATGTAGGTTCGTCTTCCCCTCCCCACTATTTTCTTTGGTTTATTTATTTATTTATTTATTTATTGTTGTAATTGCATTTTCTTTCATCCCCTTTACCCCTCCCTGTTGCCCTGTTGGTCACTTTGAAACAGTATTTGCTTCCTGTATGAGCACCTAACAAATGAACAATAAATAAAGAATATTTAAACCCTAAATCTGCACCATTTTGAATACCGCACTGAAGGAAACTACTTATGAAGAAAATAAGAGAAATTAGGCTTTTTCCATACATTTAATACATTGTGTGCAACCTTAACCAGGCCAGCAAATCCAATTTGCGTCATTTCCAGAAGTGAATGGAACTTTAACCAGGCCAGCGGACCCAATGTGCATTATTTCCCAGAGTGAATGGAACTTTAACCAGGCCAGCGAACCCAATGTGCATTATTTCCCAGAGTGAATGGAACTTTAACCAGGCCAGCGAACCCAATGTGCATTATTTCCCAGAGTGAATGTAACTTTAACCAGGCCAGCGGACCCAATGTGCATTATTTCCCAGAGTGAATGTAACTTTAACCAGGCCAGCGGACCCAATGTGTATTATTTCCCAGAGTGAATGGAACTTTAACCAGGCCAGCGAACCCAATGTGTATTATTTCCCAGAGTGAATGTAACTTTAACCAGGCCAGCGAACCCAATGTGCATTATTTCCCAGAGTGAATGTAACTTTAACCAGGCCAGCGGACCCAATGTGCATTATTTCCCAGAGTGAATGTAACTTTAACCAGGCCAGCAGACCCAATGTGCATTATTTCCCAGAGTGAATGGAACTTTAACCAGGCCAGCGGACCCAATGTGTATTATTTCCCAGAGTGAATGGAACTTTAACCAGGCCAGCGGACCCAATGTGCATTATTTCCCAGAGTGAATGGAACTTTAACCAGGCCAGCGGACCCAATGTGCATTATTTCCCAGAGTGAATGGAACTTTAACCAGGCCAGCGGACCCAATGTGTATTATTTCCCAGAGTGAATGGAACTTTAACCAGGCCAGCGGACCCAATGTGCATTATTTCCCAGAGTGAATGGAACTTTAACCAGGCCAGCGGACCCAATGTGCATTATTTCCCAGAGTGAATGGAACTTTAACCAGGCCAGCGGACCCAATGTGCATTATTTCCCAGAGTGAATGGAACTTTAACCAGGCCAGCGGACCCAATGTGCATTATTTCCCAGAGTGAATGGAACTTTAACCAGGCCAGCAGACCCAATGTGCATTATTTCCCAGAGTGAATGGAACTTTAACCAGGCCAGCAGACCCAATGTGCATTATTTCCCAGAGTGAATGGAACTTTAACCAGGCCAGCGAACCCAATGTGCATTATTTCCCAGAGTGAATGGAACTTTAACCAGGCCAGCGAACCCAATGTGTATTATTTCCCAGAGTGAATGGAACTTTAACCAGGCCAGCAAACCCAATGTGCATTATTTCCCAGAGTGAATGGAACTTTAACCAGGCCAGCGAACCCAATGTGCATTATTTCCCAGAGTGAATGGAACTTTAACCAGGCCAGCGGACCCAATGTGCATTATTTCCCAGAGTGAATGGAACTTTAACCAGGCCAGCGGACCCAATGTGTATTATTTCCCAGAGTGAATGGAACTTTAACCAGGCCAGCGGACCCAATGTGCATTATTTCCCAATGTGTATTATTTCCCAGAGTTAATGGAACTTTAACCAGGCCAGCAGAACCCAATGTGTATTATTTCCCAGAGTGAATGGAACCTTAACCAGGCCAGCGAACCAACGTGCTTTATTTCCCAGAGTGAATGGAACCTTAACCAGACCAGCGAACCCAATGTGTATTATTTCCCGGAGTGAATGGAACTTTAACCAGGCCAGCGAACCCAATGTGTATTATTTCCCAGAGTGAATGTAACTTTAACCAGACCAGCGAACCCAATGTGTATTATTTCCCGGAGTGAATGGAACTTTAACCAGGCCAGCGAACCCAATGTGTATTATTTCCCAGAGTGAATGGAACCTTAACCAGGCCAGAGAACCCAATGTGTATTATTTCCCAGAGTGAATGGAACTTTATCCAGGCCAGCGGACCCAATGTGCATTATTTCCCAGAGTGAATGGAACTTTAACCAGGCCAGCGAACCCAATGTGTATTATTTCCCAGAGTGAATGGAACCTTAACCAGGCCAGCGAACCCAATGTGTATTATTTCCCAGAGTGAATGGAACTTTAGCCAGGCCAGCGAACCCAATGTGTATTATTTCCCAGAGTGAATGGAACTTTAACCAGGCCAGCGAACCCAATGTGTACTATTTCCCAGAGTGAATGGAACTTTATCCAGGCCAGCGGACCCAATGTGCATTATTTCCCAGAGTGAATGGAACTTTAACCAGGCCAGCGAACCCAATGTGTATTATTTCCCAGAGTGAATGGAACTTTAACCAGGCCAGCGGACCCAATGTGCATTATTTCCCAGAGTGAATGAAACTTTAACCAGGACAGCGGACCCAATGTGCATTGTTTCGCAGAGTGAATGGAACTTTAACCAGGCCAGCGGACCCAATGTGCATTATTTCCCAGAGTGAATGGAACTTTAACCAGGCCAGCGGACCCAATGTGCATTATTTCCCAATGTGTATTATTTCCCAGAGTGAATGGAACTTTAACCAGGCCAGCGGAACCCAATGTGTATTATTTCCCAGAGTGAATGGAACCTTAACCAGGCCAGCGAACCCAATGTGTATTATTTCCCAGAGTGAATGGAACCTTAACCAGGCCAGCGAACCCAATGTGTATTATTTCCCAGAGTGAATGGAACCTTAACCAGGCCAGCGGAACGCAATGTGTATTATTTCCCAGAGTGAATGGAACCTTAACCAGGCCAGCAAACCCAATGTGTATTATTTCCCAGAGTGAATGGAACCTTAACCAGGCCAGCGAACCCAATGTGCATTATTTCCCAGAGTGAATGGAACCTTAACCAGGCCAGCGAACCCAATGTGTATTATTTCCCAGAGTGAATGGAACTTTAACCAGGCCAGCGAACCCAATGTGTATTATTTCCCAGAGTGAATGGAACCTTAACCAGGCCAGCGAACCCAATGTGTATTATTTCCCAGAGTGAATGGAACCTTAACCAGGCCAGCGAACCCAATGTGTATTATTTCCCAGAGTGAATGGAACTTTAACCAGGCCAGCGGACCCAATGTGTATTATTTCCCAGAGTGAATGTAACCTTAACCAGGCCAGCGAACCCAATGTGTATTATTTCCCAGAGTGAATGGAACCTTAACCAGGCCAGCGAACCCAATGTGTATTATTTCCCAGAGTGAATGGAACCTTAACCAGGCCAGCGAACCCAATGTGTATTATTTCCCAGAGTGAATGGAACTTTAGCCAGGCCAGCGAACCCAATGTGTATTATTTCCCAGAGTGAATGGAACTTTATCCAGGCCAGCGGACCCAATGTGCATTATTTCCCAGAGTGAATGGAAATTTAACCAGGCCAGCGAACCCAATGTGTATTATTTTCCAGAGTGAATGGAACTTTAACCAGGCCAGCGAACCCAATGTGTATTATTTCCCAGAGTGAATGGAACCTTAACCAGGCCAGCGAACCCAATGTGTATTATTTCCCAGAGTGAATGTAACTTTAACCAGGCCAGCGGACCCAATGTGTATTATTTCCCAGAGTGAATGGAACTTTAACCAGACCAGCGGACCCAATGTGCATTATTTCCCAGAGTGAATGGAACTTTAACCAGGCCAGCGGACCCAATGTGTATTATTTCCCAGAGTGAATGGAACTTTATCCAGGCCAGCGGACCCAATGTGCATTATTTCCCAGAGTGAATGGAACTTTAACCAGGCCAGCGAACCCAATGTGTAGTATTTCCCAGAGTGAATGGAACTTTAACCAGGCCAGCGGACCCAATGTGCATTATTTCCCAGAGTGAATGAAACTTTAACCAGGACAGCGGACCCAATGTGCATTGTTTCGCAGAGTGAATGGAACTTTAACCAGGCCAGCGGACCCAATGTGCATTATTTCCCAGAGTGAATGGAACTTTAACCAGGCCAGCGAACCCAATGTGTATTATTTCCCAGAGTGAATGGAACCTTAACCAGGCCAGTGAACCCAATGTGTATTATTTCCCAGAGTGAATGGAACTTTAGCCAGGCCAGCGAACCCAATGTGTATTATTTCCCAGAGTGAATGGAACTTTATCCAGGCCAGCAGACCCAATGTGCATTATTTCCCAGAGTGAATGGAACTTTAACCAGGCCAGCGAACCCAATGTGTATTATTTTCCAGAGTGAATGGAACTTTAACCAGGCCAGCGAACCCAATGTGTATTATTTCCCAGAGTGAATGGAACCTTAACCAGGCCAGCGAACCCAATGTGTATTATTTCCCAGAGTGAATGTAACTTTAACCAGGCCAGCGGACCCAATGTGTATTATTTCCCAGAGTGAATGGAACTTTAACCAGACCAGCGGACCCAATGTGCATTATTTCCCAGAGTGAATGGAACTTTAAACAGGCCAGCGGACCCAATGTGCATTATTTCCCAGAGTGAATGGAACTTTAACCAGGCCAGCGGACCCAATGTGTATTATTTCCCAGAGTGAATGGAACTTTATCCAGGCCAGCGGACCCAATGTGCATTATTTCCCAGAGTGAATGGAACTTTAACCAGGCCAGCGAACCCAATGTGTATTATTTCCCAGAGTGAATGGAACTTTAACCAGGCCGGCGGACCCAATGTGCATTATTTCCCAGAGTGAATGAAACTTTAACCAGGACAGCGGACCCAATGTGCATTGTTTCGCAGAGTGAATGGAACTTTAACCAGGCCAGCGGACCCAATGTGCATTATTTCCCAGAGTGAATGGAACTTTAACCAGGCCAGCGGACCCAATGTGCATTATTTCCCAATGTGTATTATTTCCCAGAGTGAATGGAACTTTAACCAGGCCAGCGGAACCCAATGTGTATTATTTCCCAGAGTGAATGGAACCTTAACCAGGCCAGCGAACCCAATGTGTATTATTTCCCAGAGTGAATGGAACCTTAACCAGGCCAGCGAACCCAATGTGTATTATTTCCCAGAGTGAATGGAACCTTAACCAGGCCAGCGGAACCCAATGTGTATTATTTCCCAGAGTGAATGGAACCTTAACCAGGCCAGCAAACCCAATGTGTATTATTTCCCAGAGTGAATGGAACCTTAACCAGGCCAGCAAACCCAATGTGCATTATTTCCCAGAGTGAATGGAACCTTAACCAGGCCAGCGAACCCAATGTGTATTATTTCCCAGAGTGAATGGAACTTTAACCAGGCCAGCAAACCCAATGTGTATTATTTCCCAGAGTGAATGGAACCTTAACCAGGCCAGCGAACCCAAAGTGTATTATTTCCCAGAGTGAATGGAACCTTAACCAGGCCAGCGAACCCAATGTGTATTATTTCCCAGAGTGAATGGAACTTTAACCAGGCCAGCGGACCCAATGTGTATTATTTCCCAGAGTGAATGGAACCTTAACCAGGCCAGCGAACCCAATGTGTATTATTTCCCAGAGTGAATGGAACCTTAACCAGGCCAGCGAACCCAATGTGTATTATTTCCCAGAGTGAATGGAACTTTAACCAGGCCAGCGAACCCAATGTGTATTATTTCCCAGAGTGAATGGAACCTTAACCAGGCCAGCGAACCCAATGTGTATTATTTCCCAGAGTGAATGGAACTTTAGCCAGGCCAGCGAACCCAATGTGTATTATTTCCCAGAGTGAATGGAACTTTATCCAGGCCAGCGGACCCAATGTGCATTATTTCCCAGAGTGAATGGAACTTTAACCAGGCCAGCGAACCCAATGTGTATTATTTTCCAGAGTGAATGGAACTTTAACCAGGCCAGCGAACCCAATGTGTATTATTTCCCAGAGTGAATGGAACCTTAACCAGGCCAGCGAACCCAATGTGTATTATTTCCCAGAGTGAATGTAACTTTAACCAGGCCAGCGGACCCAATGTGTATTATTTCCCAGAGTGAATGGAACCTTAACCAGGCCAGCGAACCCAATGTGTATTATTTCCCAGAGTGAATGGAACTTTAGCCAGGCCAGCGAACCCAATGTGTATTATTTCCCAGAGTGAATGGAACTTTATCCAGGCCAGCGGACCCAATGTGCATTATTTCCCAGAGTGAATGGAACTTTAACCAGGCCAGCGAACCCAATGTGTATTATTTTCCAGAGTGAATGGAACTTTAACCAGGCCAGCGAACCCAATGTGTATTATTTCCCAGAGTGAATGGAACCTTAACCAGGCCAGCGAACCCAATGTGTATTATTTCCCAGAGTGAATGTAACTTTAACCAGGCCAGCGGACCCAATGTGTATTATTTCCCAGAGTGAATGGAACTTTAACCAGACCAGCGGACCCAATGTGCATTATTTCCCAGAGTGAATGGAACTTTAAACAGGCCAGCGGACCCAATGTGCATTATTTCCCAGAGTGAATGGAACTTTAACCAGGCCAGCGGACCCAATGTGTATTATTTCCCAGAGTGAATGGAACTTTATCCAGGCCAGCGGACCCAATGTGCATTATTTCCCAGAGTGAATGGAACTTTAACCAGGCCAGCGAACCCAATGTGTAGTATTTCCCAGAGTGAATGGAACTTTAACCAGGCCAGCGGACCCAATGTGCATTATTTCCCAGAGTGAATGAAACTTTAACCAGGACAGCGGACCCAATGTGCATTGTTTCGCAGAGTGAATGGAACTTTAACCAGGCCAGCGGACCCAATGTGCATTATTTCCCAGAGTGAATGGAACTTTAACCAGGCCAGCGAACCCAATGTGTATTATTTCCCAGAGTGAATGGAACCTTAACCAGGCCAGTGAACCCAATGTGTATTATTTCCCAGAGTGAATGGAACTTTAGCCAGGCCAGCGAACCCAATGTGTATTATTTCCCAGAGTGAATGGAACTTTATCCAGGCCAGCGGACCCAATGTGCATTATTTCCCAGAGTGAATGGAACTTTAACCAGGCCAGCGAACCCAATGTGTATTATTTTCCAGAGTGAATGGAACTTTAACCAGGCCAGCGAACCCAATGTGTATTATTTCCCAGAGTGAATGGAACCTTAACCAGGCCAGCGAACCCAATGTGTATTATTTCCCAGAGTGAATGTAACTTTAACCAGGCCAGAGGACCCAATGTGTATTATTTCCCAGAGTGAATGGAACTTTAACCAGACCAGCGGACCCAATGTGCATTATTTCCCAGAGTGAATGGAACTTTAAACAGGCCAGCGGACCCAATGTGCATTATTTCCCAGAGTGAATAGAACTTTAACCAGGCCAGCGGACCCAATGTGTATTATTTCCCAGAGTGAATGGAACTTTATCCAGGCCAGCGGACCCAATGTGCATTATTTCCCAGAGTGAATGGAACTTTAACCAGGCCAGCGAACCCAATGTGTATTATTTCCCAGAGTGAATGGAACTTTAACCAGGCCAGCGGACCCAATGTGCATTATTTCCCAGAGTGAATGAAACTTTAACCAGGACAGCGGACCCAATGTGCATTGTTTCGCAGAGTGAATGGAACTTTAACCAGGCCAGCGGACCCAATGTGCATTATTTCCCAGAGTGAATGGAACTTTAACCAGGCCAGCGGACCCAATGTGCATTATTTCCCAATGTGTATTATTTCCCAGAGTGAATGGAACTTTAACCAGGCCAGCGGAACCCAATGTGTATTATTTCCCAGAGTGAATGGAACCTTAACCAGGCCAGCGAACCCAATGTGTATTATTTCCCAGAGTGAATGGAACCTTAACCAGGCCAGCGAACCCAATGTGTATTATTTCCCAGAGTGAATGGAACCTTAACCAGGCCAGCGGAACCCAATGTGTATTATTTCCCAGAGTGAATGGAACCTTAACCAGGCCAGCAAACCCAATGTGTATTATTTCCCAGAGTGAATGGAACCTTAACCAGGCCAGCAAACCCAATGTGCATTATTTCCCAGAGTGAATGGAACCTTAACCAGGCCAGCGAACCCAATGTGTATTATTTCCCAGAGTGAATGGAACTTTAACCAGGCCAGCAAACCCAATGTGTATTATTTCCCAGAGTGAATGGAACCTTAACCAGGCCAGCGAACCCAATGTGTATTATTTCCCGAGTGAATGGAACCTTAACCAGGCCAGCGAACCCAATGTGTATTATTTCCCAGAGTGGATGGAACTTTAACCAGGCCAGCGGACCCAATGTGTATTATTTCCCAGAGTGAATGTAACCTTAACCAGGCCAGCGAACCCAATGTGTATTATTTCCCAGAGTGAATGGAACCTTAACCAGGCCAGCGAACCCAATGTGTATTATTTCCCAGAGTGAATGGAACTTTAACCAGGCCAGCGAACCCAATGTGTATTATTTCCCAGAGTGAATGGAACCTTAACCAGGCCAGCGAACCCAATGTGTATTATTTCCCAGAGTGAATGGAACTTTAGCCAGGCCAGCGAACCCAATGTGTATTATTTCCCAGAGTGAATGGAACTTTATCCAGGCCAGCGGACCCAATGTGCATTATTTCCCAGAGTGAATGGAACTTTAACCAGGCCAGCGAACCCAATGTGTATTATTTTCCAGAGTGAATGGAACTTTAACCAGGCCAGCGAACCCAATGTGTATTATTTCCCAGAGTGAATGGAACCTTAACCAGGCCAGCGAACCCAATGTGTATTATTTCCCAGAGTGAATGTAACTTTAACCAGGCCAGCGGACCCAATGTGCATTATTTCCCAGAGTGAATGGAACTTTAACCAGGCCAGCGGACCCAATGTGCATTATTTCCCAGAGTGAATGGAACTTTAAACAGGCCAGCGGACCCAATGTGCATTATTTCCCAGAGTGAATGGAACTTTAACCAGGCCAGCGGACCCAATGTGCATTATTTCCCAGAGTGAATGGAACTTTAAACAGGCCAGCGGACCCAATGTGCATTATTTCCCAGAGTGAATGGAACCTTAACCAGGCCAGCGAACCCAATGTGCATTATTTCCCAGAGTGAATGCAACCTTAACCAGGCCAGCGAACCCAATGTGTATTATTTCCCAGAGTGAATGGAACTTTAACCAGGCCAGCGAACCCAATGTGTATTATTTCCCAGAGTGAATGGAACCTTAACCAGGCCAGCAAACCCAATGTGTATTATTTCCCAGAGTGAATGTAACTTTAACCAGACCAGCGGACCCAATGTGCATTATTTCCCAGAGTGAATGGAACTTTAACCAGGCCAGCGAACCCAATGTGTATTATTTCCCAGAGTGAATGGAACCTTAACCAGGCCAGCGAACCCAATGTGTATTATTTCCCAGAGTGAATGGAACTTTAACCAGGCCAGCGGACCCAATGTGTATTATTTCCCAGAGTGAATGGAACCTTAACCAGGCCAGCGAACCCAATGTGTATTATTTCCCAGAGTGAATGGAACTTTAACCAGGCCAGCGAACCCAATGTGTATTATTTCCCAGAGTGAATGGAACCTTAACCAGGCCAGCGGACCCAATGTGCATTATTTCCCAGAGTGAATGGAACTTTAGCCAGGCCAGCGAACCCAATGTGTATTATTTCCCAGAGTGAATGGAACTTTATCCAGGCCAGCGGACCCAATGTGCATTATTTCCCAGAGTGAATGGAACTTTAACCAGGCCAGCGAACCCAATGTGTATTATTTCCCAGAGTGAATGGAACTTTAACCAGGCCAGCGAACCCAATGTGCATTATTTCCCATAGTGAATGGAACTTTAACCAGGCCAGCGGACCCAATGTGCATTATTTCCCAGAGTGAATGGAACTTTAACCAGGCCAGCGGACCCAATGTGTATTATTTCCCAGAGTGAATGGAACTTTAACCAGGCCAGCGGACCCAATGTGCATTATTTCCCAATGTGTATTATTTCCCAGAGTGAATGGAACTTTAACCAGGCCAGCGAACCCAATGTGCATTATTTCCCAGAGTGAATGGAACCTTAACCAGGCCAGCGAACCCAATGTGCATTATTTCCCAGAGTGAATGGAACCTTAACCAGGCCAGCGAACCCAATGTGTATTATTTCCCCGAGTGAATGGAACCTTAACCAGGCCAGCGAACCCAATGTGTATTATTTCCCAGAGTGAATGGAACCTTAACCAGGCCAGCGGACCCAATGTGCATTATTTCCCAATGTGTATTATTTCCCAGAGTGAATGGAACTTTAACCAGGCCAGCGGAACCCAATGTGTATTATTTGCCAGAGTGAATGGAACCTTAACCAGGCCAGCGAACCCAATGTGTATTATTTCCCAGAGTGAATGGAACCTTAACCAGGCCAGCGAACCCAATGTGCATTATTTCCCAGAGTGAATGGAACCTTAACCAGGCCAGCGAACACAATGTGTATTATTTCCCAGAGTGAATGGAACCTTAACCAGGCCAGCGAACCCAATGTGTATTATTTCCCAGAGTGAATGGAACTTTAACCAGGCCAGCGAACCCAATGTGTATTATTTCCCAGAGTGAATGGAACCTTAACCAGGCCAGCGAACCCAATGTGTATTATTTCCCAGAGTGAATGGAACTTTAGCCAGGCCAGCGAACCCAATGTGTATTATTTCCCAGAGTGAATGGAACTTTATCCAGGCCAGCGGACCCAATGTGCATTATTTCCCAGAGTAAATGGAACTTTAACCAGGCCAGCGAACCCAATGTGTATTATTTCCCAGCGTGAATGGAACTTTAACCAGGCCAGCGAACCCAATGTGTATTATTTCCCAGAGTGAATGGAACTTTAACCAGGCCAGCGGACCCAATGTGCATTATTTTCCAGAGTGAATGAAACTTTAACCAGGCCAGCGGACCCAATGTGCATTGTTTCCCAGAGTGAATGGAACTTTAACCAGGCCAGCGGACCAAATGTGCATTATTTCCCAGAGTGAATGGAACTTTAACCAGGCCAGCGGACCCAATGTGCATTATTTCCCAGAGTGAATGGAACTTTAACCAGGCCAGCGGACCCAATGTGTATTCTTTCCCAGAGTGAATGGAACCTTAACCAGGCCAGCGAACCCAATGTGTATTATTTCCCAATGTGTATTATTTCCCAGAGTGAATGGAACTTTAACCAGGCCAGCGGACCCAATGTGTATTATTTCCCAGAGTGAATGGAACTTTAACCAGGCCAGCGAACCCAATGTGCATTATTTCCCAGAGTGAATGGAACTTTAACCAGGCCAGCGAACCCAATGTGCATTATTTCCCAGAGTGAATGGAACTTTAACCAGGCCAGCGAACACAATGTGTATTATTTCCCACAGTGAATGGAACTTTAACCAGGCCAGCAGACCCAATGTGTATTATTTCCCTGAGTGAATGGAACTTTAACCAGGCCAGCAGACCCAATGTGTATTATTTCCCTGAGTGAATGGAACTTTAACCAGGCCAGCGGACCCAATGTGTATTATTTCCCTGAGTGAATGGAACTTTAACCAGGCCAGCGGACCCAATGTGTATTCTTTCCCAATGTGTATTATTTCCCAGAGTGAATGGAACTTTGGGAAGTGAACTCTAAGAACTTAAAAAGGTGAATTGAACTGAACTGTCAATTTCAAACAATACCTTTAGTGGTGCAAAGGCCAATAATAAGCAGAGCGTGCAAGTGTGGCACAGAACATTAAGGGGACACCCTCATATTAATTCACCATTGCAGCTGTGTCTTGAGGAAGAGATCCCTGGGATTGGAACTGGTTATCTGTCCTGACGGCGACAACCCAGATTACTTTGGAACTCAAGGTACTCCTAAGACTTTTTATAAGAACTGTTTTATACTTGGGGAAGGGAGCTGAAAGGGAGCAGAAAGGGCATGTATAGGTTTTGGACACAGATTCCTAATTTGAACTGTTGCTTTGGTTGGGAAATTTCACCATAGTATAGGGCAAGATGGGCGTTTCTCCATCCTGACATTAGAGTTAATAAAAGTGTTTGTTTGGAACTTTGAATCTGTTGTCTGTGTCTTTTTCCAAGATGCCATCACAAACCTAAAATCATGGATCTTTGGGAGAGCAGGGATAAAACTTTCAGGGTTGAGCGCTACTAGCCAGGCCTAAAAAGTCACTCACCCCCGAACTGTCCATATTTACGCAAAACACAATTTGTTACTGGCAGCTTCAAGTATCACTCAGCAATGGTTAATTGTGTGAGCATCCAGATACTAAAATTAGTTTTCATGTTTTACAGAGGAAATGCCTATTGCTACAAGAAGGATGAGCACTCTTCAAGATGACTGATCTTTGTCTTACTATGAAAGCAATAAAGCCAACTGGCTACTGGCTTTATGCCAAGCCCATAAAGTGAAGGAATGTTTTTCCTGAATGCTAAAATCTGGCAAATGACCCCCTCGCTTAAAAAGGTCTCTATGGAACAGTAGTATCTGGCCAAATAAGGTCCTGTCACAGCCTTCCCTTTTTAGGTAAATTTTCGGACAAGTGGACAAGTGGCCACATAACTTAAATCAGTTTTGTTTTGCCAAGTAACTTCTGCCCCCTTGCCAACCGGCTTTTGTCTTGACTATGGCACTATGGCACTAAAACCACTTCTCTGCATATCCTCAACAATGTGCCCGCACTTCTCCTCCATCCCCTCCCTTGCACTTGCATGATCTGAATGACACCTGGCCTAGTAGGATCGTTGTATGTCTTCCCCTGTTTCCCCCTCCCTTGCCTCGTTGCGCCTTGAAACACTTTTCATATCATATCATGAACTAGATTAGGGGTGCTGCTGGATCTTTTAACTTATTTTTACGTTATTATATTTATAAAACACCAAAGACAAGGCCCACAAGCTCAGGCGCGCTATCATAAAACAGAGCAGATTTTTATCCACATTTAAAGCTGGAAAGAACTACAGACCCTCAGATCTGGATGGAGATCATTCCAGCTCCTCTGAGCCACATAGGGGAAAGGCCCTTGGGCAACCATGGTCCGCTTGGCCACGGGCACCTGAAGAAGAAAGGAGTTGTTAGATCTCAGCAACCTCCGTGCGGGCTGCCAGGACAGTCTGCTAGATAAATATGCAGGACTACTGCCATAGAGGCACAGCAGATGAAAAGTAATTTTACTGGCAATAGGTAGCCAGTGCAGGCCTTCCTGGCCCCAGAAGTATGATCTCTTGTACGTAAGCCCTCCACATCCCGTTCTACATTATTGTGCACTTTCTGTAACCAGATCATTTCTCTTTTACCCATACCCGTCAGAAGGCTGTAGCAATAGTCCATTGTTGCTTCAATTATAGCCCAGGCAAATGTGGCACAATTGTTGTGCTTTCATGTTTAGCTCTTGATCCACGATTTAGAGTCTTTACTTTGGGAAGTGTGGCAATAGCGCAACAAGCTATCGGAAATTCATGAAAGTCGAGACTCGACTTTCTCAACTGAGCTGCCATACCAGGTATCATCAGCCCAGTTTTTGCATCATTTAAGGCTAAACCGTTATCTGTCATCCAAGTCTGTAACAGAGAATAGACTGAGGTGATGGTTTCAGTGTCTCTGGTGTAATCACCCGAAAGGGGTAAAAGATACTGGATTCCATTGGCGTAATTTGTATAGATCACGCCATTGGATTCAAGCAGTTAGAATAGCGGCTTGGTGAAGATATTGTACAAAGAGGCAGAATGTTAGAGCCTAGAAACCAGCAATGAATGGTCAACCAGGTCAAAGGCGGCTGACAGATCTAAGAGCATAATCAGAGCTGTACCACCCTTCTCAAAGACTTCAAGAATGTTAGCCTTCAGGTCGAGTAGTGCAGGTTGTCTGCTATGCGCACTCTGTAACCCAGATTGTTGTTGACCCTATATGTTCTATTTAGACCGATAGTCCTGTACTTGAGTATAGGCAGCCCGATCCAGGATGTTGAGTAGGAATGGGGCATTGGTAATAGGCCTATAATTCAAGGGGATATTGGGATCAATAGATGGCTTTTTGAGTAATGGTGAAATCCACGCCTGCTTAATACATGCCGGCACAAAAATCTCACTAAAAGCTGAATTGATAAATGTAGTGATTAAAGGAATAGGCTGAACAGCACACGTCTTTACAACCAGTGCAGGGCATACATCCCCCTTGCAATGGGTCGGTTTAAATTGCTTTAACAAATTAGAGTTATAAACAAAAGAATGTCCACACAGCAAACAACTTGATATGTTGTTGTTATTCCTATTTATGAAGAATCATATGATGCGCAAAAAGTCAGAGTATCTAGAGTATTCACATATTGAGTTTATGTATGTAGTGAAAGAGTGAAGAAATGTTTCATATGTTTAGCATACAAACAAAACTTTAAAAACATATTTACATCCACTAAAGGTAAAAACAAGATACTGAATCAAACACAATAATACATTCAAATTTAGCACAATTACACATTTTGACAAAGGAATGAAAAGAAAAAAAGTTGATTAAACACATAAGAACATCATATGTAGGTTACATGTAATCCGAGTTTATCAAGTACTCAGGGGTATTCGAAATAATACCTCGAACGTGAGGCACGATTAATTGATAGTCATGCTGAGTTCTGTAGCCAATCTAAACTCAAATGCAGGTTTGGTGCTCTCAGGTCTAGAAAGTTTTAAGTTTGCCCTAGGCCTATCTAGTGTGGCCCGTTTGTCCATAATCCCTTCTATTTCCCAGCCCGCTCCTTCTGTGTGTTTGCTACCGTTCTCCTTTCCATGGTGGTGTGACGCTGTAAGTCCCACCCACCGCCTCAGCCAATCCATCGGCCCAGACACACCTAGATCACATCCTGCCTGTACTACGTCAGGCTTCGTCCCTGCTGTCTGTGGCAGTCTAACACAGACCCTAACAGCTTCTTTGCACTCGATCGCACAACTACTACCTTCGTACAGAACATGGCAGCGCTGCCTGTCTTCCATTCACCAGCACAACCATCACTGCGTACTACTGGTTCTTTGACTCATACCATTCTGGTGCTGGTAACATTGGTCCTCCTTCCTCCCATTTGTAATATTATGCCACCACAAAGCAATTCATCCACTTCTCAACTTAGCTCTACTCGGAACTATGCCCATCTCATCTATCCTCCATGGACCTCAAACGCTGCACTTATTGATCTCGGCTTATGGAATGCCAGATCTCTCTGTAACAAGTCCTCTGCTGTTCCTGATCTCTTTTTAAGACTTAATCAGGGTTGGATTGGCCCCTCAGCCTTTCGGCCAGTAGCGGGCCGATATCGTCCCTGGGGAGTAGGGGGCGGTTTCTGGGCATGCCTGGGCAGGTTTGGAAGAAAATAAAAATAGGGAAAAAAAAGATTTTTATTTTCAATTTGTTTTTTTTTCTTTCAAAAACCCTTTCATTGTATTGTATTGTGTTGTATTTTTATTTATAACGTGCAACCAACAGGCCCGCAGGCATCAGGGCGCAATTTGTGCAAAGTTACATACAGAGCATATATACATACATAACATTTATAGACAGTAAATAAACAAGTAATTCTATATACATAAATTACAAAGCCGATGAAGGCATGACAGGGCCATAGCAACAGGTGTGTCCACTAGTAGTAGGCAAGTCAGTGGGCCAGAGTCAAGGACAAATCTTAGTGCTGGTTGAAGAGCCATGATTTGGCTTTGGACTTGAATGTGTTAAATGCGTCTTCAGATCTGATTGTAACAGGGAGTGAGTTCCATAGCTTGGATGCTAGGACAGGGAAGCTAGTGCCCCTGGCTTTTTGGAGTTTGAACCTGGGGATCGATAGACAGTGGGTCTGGGCGGTTCTTAGAGGTCGAGATGTCGAGTGGCGGGACAGCCGGCTGCAGAGGTAGATGGGGGCCTTGTTGGCCAGACATTTGTGCGTGAGGGCAAGTGTTTTTACTGAGATTCTCTGCTTGACAGGTAGCCACTTTAGGTTGGTTCTGGATTCAGAGATGTGGTGGTTATGAGGGATGTTTAAGGCAGCTCTAATAGCGTTATTCTGAGTTGTTTGAAGTTTATTCAGGTTCTCTTGGCTGGTGCCTAAGTAAAGGCACTACAATAGTCAATTTTGGCCATAATGAGGGTCCTGGCTAGTGTGACACTGTTGGGAGTGGTAAGAAACGGTCTGCAGGCTGCAATGAGTTTACAAGTGTATGCATATGCAGATCTAACTGCATTTATTTGTCGAGATAAGGATAGGATGGTGTCAAGGTAAAAAGCCAAGGTTTTAGTGTCTTTTGAGACGCGTATAGTGTTACCGTCTATGACAAATGACTGATAGGAGGGCTCTAGTTTGCTGAGGCGTTGTGAGGTGCCTAGGATGAGGAGCGCCATCTTGTCGTCATTTAGGCATAGCTGGTGTTGGGCCATCCAAGCTTGGATGACCAAGTAGACGTCGTTAAGGGCCTTGGTGTCAACTAGATAGTCACCAGTGATGGGAATGAGTATCTGGGTGTCGTCCGCATAGTTCGTATAGGAGACACCCAGATAGTCAAGCACATTAAAGAGTGGTTTCGTGAAAATGTTATAAAGACTAGGTGACACGCAAGATCCCTGAGGAACGCCACAGTGAATTGGAGATGGGTCCGCGGCTGCAGTCGGGGCAAAGACCCTCATGGATCTATTACTCAGAAAGGATTTGATCCAGGCCGTGGCTGAGGTTGAGAAGTGGGTGGCAGAATGGAGGTGCCTGCATAGGATCTGGTGGTTGACCAGATCAAATGCCGCAGAGAGGTCGAGGAGAAGTAGCATTGCTAGATTGCCTTTATCCTTTAATACCTCAATTTGGGTTTTTAGGTCTATCAATGCCGTTTCAGTCCCATGTCTGGGACGAAATCCAGATTGTCGTAGACCTAGAAGATTGTTAGATTCCAAGTAATCTTGGATCTGAAGGTATGCTGCACAGTCTAAGATCTTAAGCAGAAACGGTACAGTGGTTATAGGTCTGAAGTTGGTGGGTATGCTTGGGTCTAGGGATGGTTTTTTAAGAAGTGGGATCACCCAAGCGTCCTTCAGATTGTCCGGTACAATACCTGTTTTAAAGGAGGAGTTAATGAAGGCCGTGATGAATGGGGCCATATCAAGTGCGGAGTCCTTAATGATGGGGGCTGGGCAGAGATTGCATTGGCAGTTGGATGGTTTCATTCTCAGGATGATATTTTCTACCTCAGTAATAGTGAGTGTTGAGAATGCAAATGGTTTGACGTTAGCCGAATCTAGTGGGGGGGCCTTTGCAGGGGAAAGTGGGTGGTTGTCGAGCTTCAGGTTGTCCTGTTTGTTTTTAATTTTGGATTGTAACATGGAGATTTTGTTCAGTAAGGCTGCTTGAATGTTGGCACACTATTTACTGTCTTTAGTGCAGGTGTCGGGGGGGGGGGGAGGTTGGAGTTTCTAGCTCTTTTAGAATCCTGAAGAGTTCCTTTGTGTTAGAGTCGGCTTGAAGAATGCGGTTATTAAGAGACTCTTTTTTGGCAGTGATGATGGCATCTTTGTAGGAGAGGGAGGCACGGAGGAAGCCATCTTTATGCTCGTTAGAAGGGTGGCTTTTCCAACGATTTTCCGCATAACGTTTAGCTTTACGGAGCACTCTTAACTGTGGGGTGAACCAGGAGTTAAGATGTGCTTGTGGTTTGGACTTCCTAAGTTTGATGGGCGTTATGGAGTCTATAGCCGTAAGCATAGTTCGGTTGTAGGTGTCAGCTAGGTAGGTGGGATCAGAGCAAGTGTCAGTGGCAGCATTGAGGGATGGGAGTAGCAGTGGGAGGCGTTTCTCCTTGGTTATGTCCTTTTTGCTTCTAGTGGGGAGAGCTGGGGCAATCTGGGTCGGGGATCGCGGGGTAGCTTCAATATTAAAAGTTATGATATGACGGTCAGACCATAAGCAAGGGGTATTAGCGAGGACATTGATATTGCAGTTAGAGGCGGCTAGCCAGTCAAGGGTCCTGCCTTTGATATGAGTGGGTTCTTGAATGTGCATGGTGAAGCCGAGGTCAGTTAGTACATTCTCCAGGTCTAGTGCAAAGGGATCTTTCGGGTCGCCAAGACCCAGATTAAAGTCGCCTAGGATAATAGTTTGCAAATTAGTTTTGGTTTTGTCGAGGAGGAGGGTGGATATTTCACAGACAAAGGATGGTGCCGGACCTGGGGGCCTATAGATGAGGTGGAGGGTGGCCGTTTGATTAGGCGTTAGTGATAGTTTGACTGACAGCGATTCAGCTGATTCAAGATTTGAGTCAGGTACCACCCTTAGCCCAAGAGAGTTTTTATGGATGAAGGCCACACCACCGCCTCTGGTTTGGGCAGAAGTACGGTCACATCGCGTGATGCCGTAGTCAGGCGGTAGAGCCAAGGATAGTGAGGGGCCGGATTCATCCTTCTTAGGTCGATAAATGAGTACAAACACGGGTTGGGTGATATTGTATGCTTGTTTGTTTGTTTGTTTATTCATTTGTTAAGCGCACCAGACTCGTAAGTAAAAGGGCGCAATGACAAGGAAATGCAAGGCTTACATGATTACACAGGTTACAGACAGGATATATACAATATGAACAATAGGACTGTGGCTAGTTTGCATGAATGCGGGAAAAATACAATATGAACAATAGGGCTGTGGCAGTATAGTATGATTACAGGATATATACAATATGAACAATAGGGCTGGATCAGAGGTGCGTGCACATGCATGGGCAGCAGTATTTACATAAAGAGAGAGTATAGCAAGGTATACTGTTTCTTGATTGCAGGATAGTGTCCTCAGGGAAGGGTGAAGGGTAACTAAGGATTGGTGGCAGTGATATGCTTTATTAAGTTTTTCCTGAAGAGTGGATATGGTTGGTCAGCTCTTAACTCCTGGGGCAGTGAGTTCCAGCTTCTGGCTGCCTTAACAGTGAAGCTGTTGCCCCCGATGGTAGTCAGTTTGTATTTGGGGATATTTAGGCAGTTAGTGTTCCCCATTCTAGTGGGTCTGAGAGAAGTTCTTCTCTGAAGTTTGTCTATGAGGTAACTGGGGGCCGCGTTGTTCAAAGCTTTGTGTGTCAGAGAGAGTGTTTTTAGAAGTATTTTATTGGATGTGGAGAGCCATTTGTGTTGATGTCTCAAGGCAGAGATGTGGGTTTTCTTATTTATGCCAAGGGCTGCTCTTAAGGCATTATTCTGTAGCGTTTGGAGTTTATTAGTGGTGGATTTGTTAGCCCCAATGTAAAGGGCATTGCAATAGTCGATTCTAGAGAGTATAAGAGCTCTAGCCAGGATCAGACAGCTATAGTCAGAGAGGAATGGTTTACCAGCTCTAAGAAGTTTGCATGTGTAAGCCGTAGACGAGGTAAGGGATTTGACCTGTTTGTCAAAGGATAGTGTGGAGTCCAAGTAGAATCCCAGGGTTTTTACTTCCTTGGAGACTTTAATGGTGTTGCCGTCAATATTGAAGGAAGAGTAATCTTGACCTAGTTTTTTAATATTGGCCTGCGAACCCAATATTATTAGTTCAGTCTTATCATCGTTCAAGCATAGGCCGTGTGTGGCCATCCATGCTTGGATGATAAGGTAAATTTTGTTCACTAGGCCCGTGTCCGCACTGTAATCCCCAGAAAGTGGTAGGAGAATCTGAGTATCATCTGCATAGTTAGTGTAGGTGACACCCAGCTGGTCCAGATCGTCGAACAATGGCTTAGTGAAGATGTTATATAGGGTGGGCGAGACGCAGGATCCTTGCGGAACGCCGCATAGGATGGGTGTAGGCTCGGCAGATGCTGAGGAGGAGAAGACTCTCATGGTCCTCTCACTCAGGAAGGACTCGATCCACTTGATAGCGTCCGTGGAGAAGTGAGCTGCAGAGTCAAGGTGCCGACATAAGACCTTGTGGTTGACCAGGTCGAAAGCAGCGGAAAGGTCGAGTAGGAGCAGGAGTACCGTCCTTCCTTTGTCTCTCAGTTCGTCTATCTGGGACTTAAGGTCGATTAAGGCAGTCTCAGTTCCGTGCATTGGACGGAAGCCGGATTGTCTGTTGCCCAGGAGTTTGTGCAGTTCTAAATGCTTCTGTATTTGAGTGTAGGCGGCTTTATCCAGTATTTTTAGTAAAAATGGGACCGTGGTAATAGGTCGATAGTTAGTGGGAATGAGGGGATCAAGTGTCTGTTTCTTGAGGAGTGGTAGCACCCAGGATTGCTTGAGGTTGGCAGGTATAGTACCTGTAGCAAAAGAGGCATTTATCAGTTTGGTTATAAATGGGGAGAGTTCTCTAGCAGCGTCTTTTATTAGCTGTGCAGGGCAGATGTCCCCTTTACAGTTTGAGGGTTTTAAAGATAGGATGATTTTTTCTACCTCTAGGATGGACATTTTTGAGAAGTGGAATGTGGCATTGTGTGCCGGTGGTGGCTCATTGGGCTGGAGAATGTTAGGCAAGTGCTGTAAGTTTAGAGCCTTCTTTTTTAATTGGATTTTGTTCTGAAGTGTATCGATTTTATGCTCTAAGGCTTGTTGTATGTCAGTACACCAGGATTTGTCCTTGGTGCAGACGTCCGGGGTAGCAATAGGGGACTCTAGTTCTTTGAGTATGCAGAAGAGTTCCTTCATGCTTGAGTTTGAGCTAGCAATGCGTTGGTCATATGAGTTACGTTTTGCTTGGCAGATTTCCTTTTTGTAGAGTGAGGAGAGTACAGTTAATTTGGCTTTATTCTCGCTAGATGGGCATCGTCTCCAGTTTGTTTCACTTTTGTTCTTTAGGGTGCGAAGGTCTTTGAGTTGTGGGGTGAACCATTTGTTTAGGTGGGCTATGGGTTTGCTCGGTCTGAGTTTGATAGGAGCAATTTTATCCAGAGTGGTAAGCATAATATTGTTGAATTCCTGAACTAGGCCGCTGGGGTCGAGATTATCAGACAGTGTATTGAGAGTAGGCAGTATGGCGGGGATGATTTTTTCTACCGTAATACTTTTATTACTTCTGGTTAGGCATGGTGGCGCTCGTGGTCGGACCAGTGGAGTGGGTCTGACAGTGGATAAGAGAAAGGAGATCAAAGAATGATCTGTCCATGCTAAAGGCAGGATGGATGTGATAGTGGCAGAGCAGTTGAGGTCGGCTACCCAGTCCAGTATTCTCCCTTTTATGTGGGTGGGTGTAGAGACTTTTTGAGTAAGGCCTAGTGCTTTGATCGTATTGGCTATTTCTGTGGCATTTTTGTCTGTTTGGTCGTTGAATCCTAAGTTGAAATCGCCTAATATAAGTAGTTGGGTGGAGGGTTTCAGGTTGTTCATGATTATATTATGCAAGTCTTCCTCGAAGGTACCAAGAGGGCCAGGTGGTCTGTATATGAGGTGTATGGTAATGGATTGTGACTCATTAATCTGCATTTTGGCGGTGAGGGATTCGCATGATTGTAGAGATTGGGTGGGGGCTAGTCTGAGACCAAGAGCCGTTTTAGAGATGATAGCGATGCCGCCTCCTCGTGTATTATCACGGTCTTGTCTGAGAATGGTGTAGTCGTCTGGGACAGCTAACATGAGGGTAGGTCCTGCTGCAGTATGGAGCCACGTTTCCGTGATTGCGAGAAAATCCAGATTCCCTTCTGTAATTAAGTCGGCAATATCCGTAGCGTGAGCGACTAGTGATCTAGCATTAAGGAGCGCTCCCTTGAGAGGGGGGTCCTCGGGAGTTTTGTTGACTCGGATGGGTTTGTCAGTGGTAGTGCAAGCTTTGGGATGGAGGTTATTAAGCTGGAGGGTGTTCTCATTCGAGGTAAATGTTTGAGTAGGCCGTTTGGAATGGCTAGGCATTCGTGAGCTAGGTTTGTAATTGGTTTTGAGGTTGGAGGCCGGAAGGGTTCTTCTCAATGGTTCATGTAATTTGGTTAGTCTTGCGCGGAGTCTGTTGTTTCTATTAGGAGTGGTACAAGGAAGGGAGGCATATAGTATTGTTTCTTGGGCCTTGCAGAATGTGGGGAGCTTAAGTTGCATATCGTTAGTAGTGAGTTGGCTTAAGTTTGAAGTAGGTATTGGTGACTGAGTAATGTGGATGTGACTGCTGAGGACCGATTGTGTGAATGTAGCCATGATGCAGAGGGCTAATGCTAGGTGTGGCATCCTTCCAGTTCTAGGAGAGAGCTGTCTAATGGCGACCATAGGGCACAACACAGGGCACAATATAGGTTAAATGTGGTCTATTGGCGACCATAAGGCACAACACAGGGTTCAGCATAGGTTAAATGTGGTCTATTGGCGACCATAAGGCACAACACAGGGCACAATATAGGTTAAATGTGGTCTATTGGCGACCATAAGGCACAACACAGGGTTCAGCATAGGTTAAATGTGGTCTATTGGCGACCATAAGGCACAACACAGGGCACAATATAGGTTAAATGTGGTCTATTGGCGACCATAAGGCACAACACAGGGTTCAGCATAGGTTAAATGTGGTCTAATGGCGACCATAGGCACAACACAGGGTTCAGCATAGGTTAAATGTGGTCTAATGGCGACCATAAGGCACAACACAGGGCACAATATAGGTTAAATGTGGTCTATTGGCGACCATAAGGCACAACACAGGGTTCAGCATAGGTTAAATGTGGTCTAATGGCGACCATAGGCACAACACAGGGTTCAGCATAGGTTAAATGTGGTCTAATGGCGACCATAGGGCACAATATAGGTTAAATGTGGTCTAATGGCGACCATAAGGCACAACACAGGAAGTATCACGATAACAGAAATGCAGTTCGCATGCCCACGAGTGGTGGCGTACTAGCGAGATTGTGAAGTCAGTTTCAAACGAGGGCGCTTGGGCAAGTAGGCAGCTCATGCAAGGACACCATGGATCTTACAAAGAAGCTGAGTGAACACAGGTGTCAGATATGGTGTCAGCTAGATTCGAGATCTGTCAGGGTAGCAGGGAAGGCACTACTGCAACTAGCATAGCATAGCAAATGAGCAGCCAGTGATTGTACTCACGTGGTTTGCGGTCCAGTATACTGTTGATCATCCACGTACAGAGCATGCAATTGAAAAAGAAGAAGAGTTCCCCATATGAGGCAATTGTACAGCGCGACCTTTATGATGGTAATCGGGGTCCAACAGTATGTTTCCGTGGCGAACAGGGGCAAACAGGGCAAGCAGCCTTATGGTGGCCTTGAGGTGGCCGCCGGCTTCCGCCTGCCGGCGGATGTTTAGGCTTAAGAGCAGCCTACGCAGGGTTGCTCAGCAACGTGGGACGCTCAGCCTCGCTTTCAGGCCGCGTCGCGCCCGACATTTTGTTTTTCAAAAAGTCGGCGCGAGCGGACCTGGGGGATGTAGAGGCTGCGGGGGCTCCTTTGATGAGGTGGGGTGCCCTGGGGGGGCAGATTGGCTAGATGCAGGGGCAACAGGGATCTGCTTTGGATCCTATGAATGGATCACCGCTGCCGTGTGATCCGATGCTTTCGGCCCAGTCGAGTCGTCTGTATCGATGTCCAGGACGGTGGTGGGGGGCTCCTGCCCACTCCACGGCGAAGGGGGTCTGTATGCATATTTGTTCTATAAAAAAGAGCTTACGCGTAAGTGCTATACAATAACATATTATCATTTGGCCTTGGACGTCTGCTTGGATTCAGAGTAATTTAGAGTACTTCAGAACAATGCTATTTGATGCCATCTCCTGTTTTGTCAAGGGATGAACGTTCGTGTTTCATCGCTTCCCGGGATGTCACTTTGGGTTGGGGTCAAATGACATCACTTCTGGTGATGTCATCAGAGGGCAAGGGTTGTGAGGCGAGGGGTGGCCCACTTTTTTTTGGGTGACTGGACCTATTTCTTGTCCCAGTCCGACCCTGGACTTAATCTACATTTTCTCTGCTTTACAGAGACTTCGATTTCTTCCTACAACACTTTTGTTGCTGCCTCTTTGACTACGTCTCAGCCATCTTTCTGTCATATGTCCCTTAGCCAGGCCACGGGGTATTGGCATTCTATATCACTTTTCCTTTACAATTGCGTCCTCTACTTTATTTCTTCTATTCTATTCTATTCCTCATTTGAATTCTGGTATGCTACTTTTTCTAAAACATATCCTATCTCATTCCTTCGTATCTACCAGCCTTCTGGACTAGTTGGCTCTTTTTGTGAAGACATTGACCTTCCTCTCTCTATTATTCTTCCTTCTACTACTACTCTCATACTCCTCAGTGACTTCAGTCTTCTTTCTTCCACCCATTCCACTCTTCCTCTGCTCTCAATTCTTAACTCACACTTCTGGATCTTGTCTTGATCTTATTATTGTTTCTTCTTTGTCCTCCTCACCCGTCTTATCACTTCCTGGGTATCTCTCTGATCATCAACTTCTTTCTGTATCAATTATTCCTCAAGCCTCTACACATACCTTAGCTTTTTCCCTCAAGCCACCCTTCTATCGTTGCGACTTATGCAATTTCAAACACTCCACTATTAGTTTCTTCCTGTATCTCTCTCCTGACTTCTCACTCCTCTTTTGCAGTTTTGTCTGCTGGCGAGGCTGCTTAGACTCTTTTCTCTTCTCCAACTTCTTCTCTAGAAACGCTTTACCCTACTTCACCCTTTTATACTACCCGGAAACCTTCCCAACCATGTCTCTCTCCTCGTCTCTGTTCTATGCGCTGCCTTCTTCGCCGTCTTGAAAGACATTGGCTTAAGTCCAAGTCTACGGCTGACCATTCTTCATACGTTTCCTATCATGCTCTTTATGATGACTACTTATTTCCTGCCAAACGCTCTTACTTCTCTGATCTCCTACACATGCACTCAACTCATGTTAGGCGTCTTTTTCAAATTCTCTCACGTCTCCTCTCTCCTCTGACTCCTGACTATTTGGCTAGCTCTACTCTCTGGCTCAATTCTTTTCTTCAATGGTGGCTTCTCTTTGCTCCGATATTGAAGCCTCAATTTTTCCAATAACACCTATTTCTCCTATCCCAGTTCCCTCTGTTTCAATTTCCTGTTTCAAACCTACTACCTATATGTAGACATCTCTCCTATTGGCTAAAGCTCATCAACTGCTTCCCCTACTGATCCTATCCCATTGGCACTCATTCCCAAAGTCTATCCATCCCTTGTTTCTTATCATACCTCTTTCTTGAACAGATGTTCTCTTGACGTCAACTTTTCCCTCACCCTTTAAACACACTTCTATTATTCCTGTGATTCCAATTCTAAAGAAACCTACTGCTGACCCCTTGCTTGTCTCAAATGTTTGTCTTATTTCTTTGTCTTATCCCTCTAAACTACTTGAATGGGTCTCAAGTTTCTACTTTTGTTTCTAATTCATCTATTTCATTCGGGCTTTCGCCCCTGTCACTCCACTGAAACTACTCTTGTCTCTGATCTGAATTCTTGGCTTACTGAACGCTATTCTTAACACTCATGTATTCTTATTCTGTTGTATCTTTCGGCTGCATTCAACACTGTTGATTACTCTCTTCTACTGGCTCCTCTCCCATCTTTTGTTTTTTCTGGCTCTGTCCTTTCTTGGTCCCAGTCATACCTGTCCCAAAGAACATTTTCTGTTTTCTTGTGCTGGTAAAACATTTGACACTTTCTTGTTTGCTCATGGTGTCCCACAAGTGTCTGTTCTGGGGCCTTTTCTGTTTTCCCTTCATACTTCCCCTCTCGTTGCGGTTATTTCCTCGTTTGGTCTATCACATCATTTTTTTGCTGATGATACCATTGCTATTTCTTCTGATATTTTACACAGAATGTCTGCTTGTCTATTAGCTATCAAGTCTTGTATGTCGATTCATTAGCTTATACTTAACATCACCAAAACAGAGGTTTTCTTCTTTCCAGCTAATACTCTTTCTCCTCCTATTTCTCCCTCTTTTGTTTAGTTTACCCAATCCCAGCTTTCTATTTGTCCCACTGGGTGCAATTTGGGGCTTCACATTGATACTGCCTTATCCTTTACTGACTATATCACTTGGTCCTCGTGCGCCTGTTGCTTCCATTTATACAATATCTGTAAAGCTCGTCCCTTCCTGACTTTTCAAGGCACAAAATTGTTGATATCCTCTCTGATCTCCCAACTGTTTTATTGTTCTACTGCTCTCTTTGGTCTTCCACTTAGACGCCTTGCTCCTCGGAAATATGTCTTTAATTCTTCCATCCGTCTTCTTTACCTTCTCTCCTTTCATGACTTTATTTCTTCGTCCCTTTCTACTCTTGGTTATTTTTCCAATCTCAACTTAAATGTTTTGTTTTCAAGTCTCTTTATGGTCTTGCACCTGACTATCTCTCCTCTCTGGTTTCATTCTATCTCCTTCCCGATCTCTTCGTTCTTCTTTGCACTTTCTTCTCGTAGCTCCACGTCCTCCCTGTGCTGCTCAGTCTCGCTTTCGGTCCTAGGCACTCCGGGCTCCCCTACATTGGTATGCTCTTCCTTATTCTCTTCGTTCTGTTTGTGTCTATTCTTTATTTCGTAAGTAGCTGGAGTCCCATTTTCTTCACCCTGGCTAATATGACAGATTGCTTTTATTGTTAATGTTCATTTTCATTGTACCGTTTTTATTCTCTGTACAGCGCCTTGGCTTAAGGCGCTATATGAAATACAAATGATACCTTCCTGAATTGTCTTGATCTTATTGATCATAGTGTCTTGAATGGACGTACACCAGACTTTAGCTTTATTGAGCAAAGGAGCAGATGGACAGGGGTCTTCTGGCTCTTTGAGAATCTTAAAAACGTCTTTAGAGTCAGAGGTAGCATTTACAATCCTCGGGCCATATGAACATTCTTTTGCTAGGATAATGGCAGCTTTATGAGCTTTGGCTGCAAGACTATATTTAATCTTATTTACCTCTGAGTTGTTGTTTCTCCACAACTCAAAGGCTTTTCGTTTAACAACCTTAAATTCTTGAGTACCATACCTTAGTATTCATATCCCTGAATAGTCAAGTTTTTTTCTGGGGCCTCTATGTTAACTGCATTAGACAGCATATTTTGGTATGCCTCAGCGAGTTCACCAGCTGAAGCATAGTTGGCCAGATTATTCATTGTTGCTTCTAAATTGACACCCTCGCTCCAGCCTAAAGACATTTCAATACAGTGAAATCTAAATGGCCGATTTCTGCAATCACTCTTTTTCCACTGGAACTTTCCCCTCTCTCCTCAAACACTTCCTTGTGCACCGCCTCCTTACAAATCCTTCTGCCAATCCAACCTGTCCGGCAAACTATCGCCTGATCTCTATCACTCCTTTCCTGGGCAAACTCCTGAAAAAGTTGCCCATCTGCCAGCGTACCCTCCACACTGAATCTGTTGATTGTCTCCATGACCATCAGTCCGGCTTCAGAGCAGCCAGAGGCACGGAAACTGCTCTCCTGAACACCTGTGAGGATCTGCTCACTAATCCCGATTCTAGCCTTCCTTCGGTCCTCATCCTCCTTGATCTTTTCTCTGCTTTGCTTTCGACACAATCATGCCATCCTGTTCAACCGCCTGCTTGTGAACCTGGGCTTCACCAATCAGTGCCCCAGTGTAAAATCGTGATGTGCAAATCTTCTACCACCATTTTGAATGCTATTGTGCCAAATGCTATTCCACATGTGTCCACCACCCCTGAAAATGAGGCCCCCAGTGTAACATCTGTAATGTGCAACTCCCCAAACACCCAAAGCACAATCACCCCCTCCACCTCACCCTCTCTGCTCATGAACCCCCCCTCACCCCCAGCCACTACTGAAACCCACCTGGAATGCGCCATGATTAACGCTAAGTCCATCAATGCCCACGTGCTAGACATCCACGACCTCCTAACCTCCGATGACCTAGATTTACTCATGATCTCAGAACATGGCTACATGAGGCCTCCGGCCCAGCACTCTCCCTCGCCCTACCCCTTGGCTATTCCATCACTAGACAAGATTGCCTCTCCAAAGGTGGAGGTGTAGCAATTATTGCCAGAGACTGCCTCTCTATCAGAAAGGTAGAAAAATCCCTGAACAACAACAGCGACTACCTCCAAGTCAAAATAACCCTCTCTCCCCACTGCACCATTACTGTGCACACTGTCTACCACCCTCCAGGCCCAACAGGAGACTTTCAAGCCTCTCTCATCCACCTCCTCTCTGACAACCTCAAAAAACAGTCTAAAGCCATTCTCCTTGGGGATGTCAACCTAGGGCTCCTGGATAGTAAGGATGTAGCAGCCAAATCCCTTGACTCAGCCCTCAAGGCTCTAGGCTACAAGAACACCATCCTTAGCCCAACCCACACCCAGGGCACAACGCTCGACTGGATCGCACAGCACAACTGCCCACTCGTCATCACAGGAAACACCCCCACCCCATGGTCTGATCACCACATCATCACCTTTAGCATCCTCACCACTAGCTCCCCTGCTGCCCCCTCACCTCAACCGCTCCCAACCTGCTCGCCACAAGCTCCCGCCAGCTCACTAAGGAAAGGCTACTGCCCTTCCTCCAAGGTCCAGCCTTCAGACCACCTTTTTCCTCAGACCCTGAAACACTCGCAACAACCTATGATGCTGCCATCAAAGCAGCTATCAACTCCATTGCCCCTCTCAAACCTCGCAAATCCAAACCCACTACCCACTCCAGCTCCTGGTTCACCCCTGACCTCCTCACACTCCGCAATGAGAAAAAAGCTGCACTCACACAGTGGCAAACATCCCACTCTGACAAAGATAAGATGATCTTTAAAGCCCTATCCACCAAATACAAAAAGGCAATCACCCAAGCAAAAGCCAAATCTTTTGAATCCAGAATCTGGGAAGCCCAATCTAGCACAAAAGAAATCTTCGCAATCTTTAGGGAGCTCGAGACACCCACTCCCGCCCCCCAGAACTTCACCAAAGACAAAGACTGGTGTGATGAAATACAAACGGCCATGCAAACCAAATTAAACCTCCTCAAAAACAAAATACTAGCCACTAAACAAGCCCTACCTAATAAGCATATCCCTGTCCCACCATCTGCCCCAGATTCCCCCCTACCCTTCTCCTTCAAACCCATTCAGGAAAAAGACATCATCAACATAATGAGGAACATCGGTTTATAGTCATAATGTCGACAAAAAAATGTCGACAGACAAAAATGTCGAAAAAATAATGTCGAAAATAATAATGTCGACATTCTATACTTTTAATGTAAAAAGTCATAATGTCGAAAAAAAAATGTCGACATTTTTTTTTCGACAATATGACTATAAACCCTTAACACTATCAACACCTCACCCAACACCCTCCTGCAACCCCCCCACACCCCACACCACCACCCTCCCACCCCTCATATGCAACACATTCTAATTATTTATATATTTATTTATTTATTTTTTCAATAAATAAATAACCAACAAAAAGTATCATTTACTATGGGGGGGGTCCCCCCCCAACCCCCCCTCACCCAACACCCCCCTGCCACCCCACCACACCCCCTAACCACCCTCTCACCCCTCATACTCAACACAATCTAATTATTTATTTATTTATTTTTTCAATAAATAAATAACCAAAAAGAGTCTAATTTACTATGGGGGGGGGGTCCCCCCCAACCCCCCCTCACCCAACACCCCCCTGACACCCCCCCACACCCCCCCAACCACCCTCTCACCCTCATTCCCAACACATAGTAATTATATATTTATTTATTTATTATTCAATAAATAAATAAACAAATAAATAAAAAGAATATCATTTACTATGGGGATGTCCCCCCCAACCCCTCTCACCCAATACCCCCTGCCACCCCCCACCCCTCATACTCAACACATACAACACAACAATAAATATATATTTATTTATTTATACAACATTTCGAAAAAATGTCGACATTAATGTAAAATGTCGACATTTTTGTATGTCGACATTATTGATTTTCGACATTAATTTGTCGACATTTTGACTGTCGACATTATTGATGTCGACATTATGACTGCACACCGAGGAACATCAAACCCTCTAACTGCAAAGGTGATGCATGCCCAGCCTTCATTATCAAAGACTGCACGGAAGCGCTAGCTCCCTTCCTAACAGCCTTTGTTAATGCCTCCTTTACCACAGGAAAAGTCCCTGCCTCTCTCAAGGAAGCTTGGGTACGCCCTCTTCTAAAAAATCCAACTCTCGATCCCACCTCCCCTAACAACTACAGACCCATAACCACTGTCCCTTTCCTCCTCAAAATATTGGACAAAGCAGCCTACCTGCAGGTTCAGCACTTCATTGAAGAGAACAAACTCCTTGGACTCCGCCAATCCGGTTTCCGCCCCAGACACGGGACCGAAACTGCCCTACTTGACCTGAAAAACCAGATGGACAATGGTAGAGACATGGGTAAACCAGCACTTCTCCTACTCCTTGACCTATCCACGGCCTTCGACCTCGTTGATCATGGCGTCCTATGCCACCACCTTTCCTCCACTGCCAAATTCTCCACAGAGGCCACAGCTTGGATCACCTCCTTCCTACAAGACAGAACCATGCAAGTATTCTCTGTCCTAGACGCCGCATCACCAACCATCATACTCTGTGGTGTGTCCCAAGGCTCCTGCCTCTCCCCCACCCTATAAAACATCTTTACACGACCCCTCTTCCTCATCCTCGACACTATGGGCATCTCCTACACTAACTACGCTGACGACACTCAGATCCTCCTCACCCTCACAGGTAACTATGACACTGACTCCATGGCACTGAGCAACCTTTACAACACCATCCAAGCCTGGATGGCAGACAACGGACTATGCCTCAAATCTGACAAGACGGAACTCCTCCTGGTAGGTTCCCCCGACACACTAAAAAATCTAGATGCCCATTTCAGTCACTTCACCATTGACTCCCATCAAAATTCCTGTCTCAGATTATGTCAGAACTCTGGGAGTCTACTTGGACTCCAACCTATCCATGGATAGACAAGTCAACGCAATAGCATCCGCAGCTGCATATCATGCCAAACTTATCAACGCTGTCAGACCCTTTCTCTCCAAAGAGAACTGCACCAACATAGCCAGAGCCATCACTGGCCCCAGGCTAGACTACTGCAATGTACTCTTTCTAGGAACCTCCAACAAAAACTTAGAGAGATTACAAGTCGTACAGAACAATGCTCTCCGGGCAGCCCAAGGCATTGCCAAAAGAGAACACATTTCTGAGGCCAGAAAACTAGCCCACTGGCTCCCAATAAAGGAAAGGATCGTATTCAAAGCCCTGACACTGACCCACAAGTGCATTCACCTCACTACTCCTGCCTACCTCTCACAAAGGATACACCCCGTCTCCACTACCAGGCCGACCAGATCACCATACACCAACATGCTATCTGTGCGACTAGTAAAAAGAGTCTGAGCGGGCGGATCCAGCTTCCCTTACCTCGCACCCACTCACTGGAACGCCCTACCTCCAACTATCCAAGGTGAGGCCTCCCTCACCACCTTCCGCGAAACTCTGAAAACTACCCTCTTCACATAAGCCCCGACACACCAGCACGAATACTTATCATATATGTTGTAATATATGACCAAATGCAATATCTGTAACAACAGTATGAAGTTTTGTAGTATTCATAATGTGTCAACAACTGCTATCATGCCTGTACCATGTAACTAAGTTATTGCAAGTAACAGCACCTCAATGCCCCTGGGCTGCTTGCGCGCTATATAAATATAAATAAATAAATAAATAAGAGCCTGGGTTGGTTGACGACCTTCCACCTGGACCGACCCTCCCAGGTACAACTTGGGTCCTATCTCTCCACCACCTCTCTCTCCACATGTGGTGCTCCCCAGGGCTCTAACCTCTAACCCTGGCGTTTCAACGTCTACTTGCCCCCCTCATCTCTATCACTTCCTCTAACATTCCATGTAATGTGGATGACACTCGGCTCTCCTTCAGGCTCCCCTCAGCCTCCTCTCCTCTTGTTCATTCCTGACTATCTGCGATTCAGGAGTGGTGGACCTCCAACGATCTCTGCTTAAAGGCCAGTAAGACTGAGCTCCTTCTCATTGGGACCCCTGCTCCCGCTTTCACTCTTTCACGTTGGCTGTCCTCCTAGGGTCTTCCTCCTTTGAGGAAAGAAACCCTGGTGTCATCTTCGACTCCACTCTCTCCTTCTCCCTTCACACCACAGACCTCGCTAAGAAGGCCCACTACCAGCCGCATCTCCTCAGAGGTATTCTTCCTTTTCTCACTTTCCCCCAGAAGCTCACTGTCTCCAGAGCCCTGGTTCTCTCTAGGAAGGACTACTGCAACAGCCTTTTTCTCAAACTGCCTTCCTCTACTCTCCGTCCTCTGCAACTAAGCCAGAACAGGACTGCAAGACTTATTCTTGGCTTCAAGCCCAGGGATCGTATCTCTCCAGCCCTGAAATCTCTCCACTGGTTACTGGTGGTTGCAAGGATCAAGTTCAAGACCCTCTGCATTGTCCACAAGGTTTTATGGGGCTGGGTGTCTGCACTACATCCAACTCTCTCTTCCTAAACACCTTCAGCCACCTATAACTCTGAGGGCCAGGTGCTTCTCTAGGCAGAGAGTGGGTGGTAGATCTCTCCCCTCTGCAAGTGCTTCCCTCTGGAATGGCCTCCCAGCCCATCTCTTACTTAAGCCAGAGTACCTGAGGTTCCGGAACAAGCTCAAGACCTTCCTTTTCGCTTCTGCTTTCTCTCTCTCCCCTGCTGACCTACCTATCTGCTGCGCTGACTGGTTGCCTGGCTACCCTTAGAATCTCAATGGGCACCTGGCTTCTCCACGACCAGTAGCCCCTGCACTGCCTCAGGCCCTACCACGCACTTCGGGGCTATATCGGTAACCCTACAGTCCCCCTCTGCCTCCTGCACTTACCCAGAGAGGCACTGTCCTGTCTGCACTTACATAGATATGCAAATTGACAAGGGGGGTCCTGGGAGTCTCTCTGGCAGACATTAGTCCTGGTTGCGAGAGACTTACCCAGAGTCTTTAGCTCACTATCTTTCACAGAGAAGAAATATCCTAAACATATCAGTCTTTGTCCTGCCCTGGGGCAGTCCAGCACCGAAATGCTAGGCAATTCTCCTCTGAACAAGAGTACCAACAGCATCCCCAGACATGTGTTTCGGTCTGGTTGGACCTCATCAGTAGGGTGGATCTGTGCCTCTCTAAGAATAGTGAGCAAGGGTTCCACGTCTGGATTCCCCTAGTAACTTAGGGTGAGACCCAAAGTTACTTAAATATGCAAAAGATATGTTTGGGATATTTCTTCTCTGTGAAAGATAGTGAGCTAAAGACTCTGGGTAAGTCTCTCGTAGCCAGGACTAATGTCTGGCAGAGGGACTCCCAGGACCCCCCTTGTTAATTTGCATATTTAAGTAACTTTGGGTCTCACCCTAAGTTACTAGGGGAATCCAGACGTGGACCCCTTGCTCACTATTCTTAGAGAGGCACAGATCCACCCTACTGATGAGGTCCAACCAGACCGAAACACGTGTCTGGGGTTTCTGTTGGTACTCTTGTTCAGAGGAGAATTGCCTAGCATTTCGGTGCTGGACTGCCCCAGGGCAGGACAAAGACTGATATGTTTGGGATATTTCTTCTCTGTGAAAGATAGTGAGCTAAAGACTCTGGGTAAGTATCTCATAGCCAGGACTAATGTCTGGCAGAGGGACTTCCAGGACCCCCCCTTGTTAATTTGCACTTACTTAGAGCAATGCGTCCCTGATTTCACTTCCCCTCTCCCTTCCCCCCTGCACTTGCATGATATGAATGACACAAGGCCTAGTAAGATATGTTGTTTTGTCCTCCCTCTGTCTTCCCTACCTTGTCTTGTCACGCCTAGAAACACTTGTGTACAGGTGCGTAATAAATAACGAATACCATATCATACCACATATCATATATCATAAATGAGGTGCCATTGTTGCAACAGAAACCTACAAACAAGATTAAAATGAATCAAACCATGGTCTGACCAAAGACAAGGAATCAGCTGCAAGTTGTTAATGGTGACATTATGGCTTGTAACGGAGACACCAGAAGGTGTCTCACCCACTAGTCCCCGGTGTCTGTCATCCAGGTGGCCAGGACACGGCCATCGCTTTTGGATCCAGTTCCTGGGTGTGGACCAGTGCGGGAGGATCGCCTGGGTGAGGGGTCTTCGGGGAGGAGGAGTGGGAGACTGGATGGTGAGCCGCGGTATCCCCTTCCCTGCAACACTTTTATCCCATTTTACCAGGTAGGATACTTAGGAACTCAACCCTCCTCCACCTTTCACAACACAAACACTTTCTCACAGACAGCCCGCTATGAGAGAAAACAGAATAACACTCGAGCCGTATACCTGACGTGTCCCAATACAATGGTCAGGCAGGGTCAGGGAATTACTGACCACCGCGCACACCTGACTTCCATTACACTTCCCCCTCACAGATAAAAGGCTGAGCACGAGAGCAAGCTCTGAGCGAGGCAAAGCACACGAGGAAATGTGTGAGAAACCAGCAATACCTCGAGAATCCCTTATTCAGGTGGCCAAGGAAGGGCTGGCGCTCTCAGATCCCAACCCCGGCGGTGGATGAGCGATGGAGGATCACCTGGGTGGGGGAGCCCGGGGTTGTGCTCAGGGGAAATAACCCAGGTGAAACGCGGTATGAGATCCTTAAGACCTTTGTAGGATACACCAATCCTAAACTCCCTCCTCCCGATAAATCTTCTGTAGCCAAAGCCAATAAACCATCTGTCTTTCCCAAACCCTGTAAGAACCCAAAACCCAGTGTCGTGGGACATCTCATCTCCTAGAATCACTGTCTTCCCATTAAGTACCCAAATACTCCCGTTCCTTCTTTTTCACGTCTCTCTGATTATTATTTCCCACACTCCCAACTGGCTCAGATAAAATACTACTGTTACTACAATCGCCCCAGATTATTTCAGGATCCCAGCTATTCCCGTTTGCCACACAACCCTTACCAATCCCCTCCCTCTGATCATCACTTTCTGAACTCCCAGTTGAAAGGGACCAACAATCACAGTTCCCACAAACCCTCAAAAACCTACCCTTCTGACATGACCTTCTCCCCTAGGACAAAGACTAATTCCTGATAACCCCATATCACCATCCTACTACACAGAACATGTAAAAACTATACCTCTCCCCTTTTCCGACACCAACACTTTGGTACTCCACAGACAACGGACTAGACCTTGCTTTCACGCCAATTCACAAATCAAAGTCTTTCGAATGTATGGGGGTTTGGCTCGACCCTCACATAGGACCACTGCACATTCCTTTGGCGGCCTTTCTATGGCCTCCTGGTTTCTGTAGTTTCTCAATATGGAGCTCGACCAGAGTCTCTGGAGTTAGCACCCATGTGGTGCCGCTTCCCCCTCTCACCAGCTGTGTTGAACCGCCTGGCTTTTGGTTTCTCTGGAGTCAAGGCAGGAACCACGGATGCGGGAGTCGCCTCTGCTCCGCCTTATCAGTATAGGCTTGCCCCGTGCACCGTTGACATCTGCAGCAGGATACTTGCTCTATTGTTTGCAGTCTCTGGGCCCTCTACACGAAGGTTCCGCAGGCTTGGGGTGAAAAGGGCAAGGACGCTTCTCTCCTTGCCACGCTCTCGCTGCCTTTTTACTTGTCTTGAACTGCCGCCTTCTATTAGCCATCTCCTCATGCTGCCCGTAGTATCGTCTTGCTCGTACGGTGCTTGTCGGCTCCTCCTTTTATCCCTGTGGGGAAAAGGAAGGGCCGTCAGGTGTGTGTGATGGGAGTCAATTGCTTAACTTTGCCTGACACTTGATTTGGGACATGTCAGGTACAAAGATTTAACATGGCAAGTCTGTTGTCTGTCACAGTAACACAAAGTATTTGTATTGGAAAAAGAGGGGGTTAGAGGTTTCGAGTGTCCTACAGGGTAGGATGGGGAAACAGTGCTATTGCAGGAAGTGGTTTGATTGGTAGATTGAAAAGAACAGAATGGGTAAAGTTTGTGAAATGAACAAGAATGATCGGAATGGCGGACCGAACCTAGGGGATTGTGGGAATTGTAGTGTTCCTTCCGTGAAGATGGGAAGCGTTGAAAATACTGACTAGAGGGGCGTGAAACTGAATGACCGGGAGTATATAGGTAGGGAATAGGGAAACAGGGGTTTTGAGATGCCACAGGCTCTGGACTCCTAGTTTGTTTACCAGAGGTGTAGGGGTGATTGGGTTTTACTAAGGGAGCTTCTCTGGGTGGAAGGGAGGTAGAAATTGAATAACCAAAGAAAACCTCAGGGAGTTCAACCCCCTCTTCTTCCTCCTTGGGAGAATACTGCGTCTCGCCCTGGTTATTCCCCCTAGCATAACCCCGGGGTCCCCTACCCAGGTGATCCTCCCCCACTGATCCACCCCCAGGAACTGGATCCAACAGCGATGGCCGTGCCGGGGCCACCTGAATTAGGGATTCTTGAGGTCTTGGTGGGAGAATACCCTCGGGTTTTTCACATAACCTTGCCCTATGCTGGTTGGACGGTAGTGTTTCACTGGGAGGTCTTGCTGTGGAACATCCAGACGGCTGGTCCAAGCACTCCAGCATACAATCTATATTGGTATTGCTGGTTTGCGTAAGAGATGGTTAAACAAAAAAGTTCTTCCACCTCTCTTTCTCTCTGTACCATCCTTTCCCTTTCTTGGGCCTCCATCAACTCTTCTTCTAAATTGTCAGGGCAAATCTCCATATTGTGGCCCTACTATCCACGGAATAGATATTGTTCAAAGGGAGAGATTTCTGATTCGTCTAGAGAAACTAGATACTGAACCTCTCCTGTTCTTATTTGGGGGCTAAAATGCATTTTTGGGGTTTTAGGGTTCTCTAGTTTTTGTTCTTCTTGTTTCGTCCCCTTTGAATTTCTTGCCTCGACTCTTATTTGCTCACCTTCTATTTCCACTTCTGAATAGTAAGGATGGGCTTCTGGGAGTTTATTCTCTGAAAAGGGGGCTTTAAGATCCTTTCCTGATGATTCAGGAGGGGGTGATATTTCTAGCTCGGGTTCCCTGGATGTCTCATCATTTTGCGGGGGGTTTTGAGCCCTCCTCCTGGTGTTCTACTAGGCGATCTCTTTCCCAAGGTATCTCTAGGCATTTCATCTTCTAACATTTCCCTTTTCTCATCCTCTGTTGTTTTGAAGACGTTAGAGTTTGGGGTACCCCCCTTTTCATCTTTTCTTTTCCTCTGGAAGGAGCTTGTGAGGAAGTTCTCTAGCAAAGGGGTTTTTTGTTTCCCATACTAAAGATAATGGAAATTTAGTAGCAATTCCAATTCCCGAGGTTGTGGGATTTAGGTCTTCTGGGGTAAGGGAGGGATGATTCATTTGAGACTCTGTCAAATCACTACGTTTGGAGAAGTTCCCTCAAACTGGGAATCCCATATGTTCTTATAAATGAGGGTTCCCAATACCTCAACTCCGCAAATAGTTTTGGGAAATAGAGAAAAGTTGAGTATCACACATTGTGGTTCATTTCCACACGATGAGAGGTGAAAGATCTCTATACGCTGCTTCTTGACGGGTACCACATAAATGCAAGAGGTGGTGGAATAACCCATTTGTAATCCCAGAGAGAACACCATCTTCTCTTTCTTTGGGATGTAAAAGTTGTAGGGGCATCAAACGTAATAGCTATTCCCATCTACTGTTTTCCTGTCGGGAGAAATAGCGTGAGATGTTGAGGGAAAAAATGTAACTCCTATTTTCTTTTCCAAGGATGGGAAGAAACGTGTAATGCTTTCCATTGGTTTCTCACCATTGAGGGCAAAATAATTTTTATTAGGGTTTTTCTATTGATTGCAAAGGGGTATGAAGGTCTCTATTTTGGGTTCCTTCATTAAAGTGGGCACTCCAACTATTATCAACTGGATCACATCCTTCTCCTGATACCACATGTGAGAAACACATGGTGACAGAAGTAAGACATATACAAACGATCACAGTTCAAGGGTGTTTATTGAACAATGAAAATGATAGGAAAATGGAATGCGGGTTGGAAAAACGCCTAATCTAAGCCTACATCTTTGATGAATCCATGTCCTATCCTCAGAAATCTTGGAGAGAAACTGGACCTCATTACGACCCAGGCGTTAAGGGTTAACGCCGTCGTTAACCCTTAACGCCTATCCTGATGTTAACGGCTGCTCTTAGCAGCCGTTAAAATCCATGGCGCTAACCTGCCATGATGCTAATTACGCCACCGTAATTTACGGTGGCGTAATTAGCGCCTTCCCCACTCCCATTATGCCCTATGGGGCAAAAATGGGAATGGGGAAGGGAAAATGGGAAATGGGGATTTACCGCCCCACTCACCTTGGAATGGGGCGGTAAATCCGCCATCCACCATGGTGTAAACGTAGTTTACACCATGGTGGTAAAGTTGGCGCAATTAGCGCCTGGGTCGTATTGACCCCTCAAACTGATCCTATCAGACCCCTTTTTCCATCTAAGGGGAGAAATTTCTTGAGAATATGTTACCACACTTCCAGCCCTTGGAACCGAGAACGGGAGTTCAATTCTTTCCCCTGACCTCTCAAGCCATTTCACCCATCTGAAAGGATGTTGAGGCCAACACCTATTATCTTTTTTATACATAGGATTATTTTCTACAGGGAAAGGACAAGGCTCTGATCTCTGTGCAAATATCCTTTGGGTCGGTCCTTTTTTATGTTGCCTTGTAAAGAAGGTAAGGTAAAAAATATTACCTCTTATCTCCCATGAAGACAAATTAACCTTTGTGTTTCTGAACTTGTCAACAAACCCAGTAAAAATCTATAGGGGATACCGAATAGGAATTCTGGCATATGAAACCCTTTGGTGAACATCCAGAGAGAATCTCCTATGTGAGAATGTAAGGGAAATACCCCTGAGAAAGTATTAGGAGGAAACCTAGAGATCCCTTCTACGAGAACTAAAGCCCCAGAACACCATCCTTATTCCTTAAAGGAAAAAGTAGAAGACGAACAAGGGAGACAGAAGGGGGGAAACCCAAACGGGAATACGCAAGTATTAACCAGGAGGGACAAAACCTGGGGATGGATCATGTCATCAAAACATTTTTTAGCCCCTTGAATAAGGACCGAAGGTCTATATCCACTTTCTCTCTGAGTAATTCACAGACCACCCCAGGTGAACAATGGGGCCACATTAGGGAGATTTGCTCCCACAAGCTAGAAGAAGAGTTAATGGTCGCTCTAGGAAGAGAGAAGGAAATGCAAGAACTCCTAAAATCATCTCCTCCACAAAAACGGAACCGGACAAGGTTGGAAAGCCCCAGCCATAATAATCCTGGGACATTCGAGGGAATGACCATTCTGGGTTCTATGCTGGAAAGCTTGGGACAGCAAACTGGAAGTTCGCCAGAGAAGTCTTTCGGTGAAACCCCTCCGCCCATCCAGCATAGGGGAAGAGCATGTGAGAAACCTGAAGGTGTGCTCCCAGCAAGTCCTCGAGAATCCCTTATTCTGGTGGCCTGCGAAGGGCTGGCGCTCTCGGTTCTCAACCTTGGGGGTGGACGAGCGAGGGAGGGTCACCTGGGTAGGGGAGCCCAGGGTTGTGCTCTGGGAAACACCCCAGGTGAGACGCGGTATACTACTGGGGAGGAAGAGGAGGATGAGATCCTTAAGAATTTTCTAGGATACTCCAAAACTCCCTCCTCCCGATAAACCTTAGCCAAAGCCAATAAACTATCTTTCTTTCCCAACCCCTGTAAGAAACCAAAACCCAGTGTCGTGGGAAACTACATCTCCCAGAATCCCTGTCTTCCCGTTACATCCTTCTTTTCCACGTCTCTGATTATTATTTCCCACACTCCCAACCGGCTAAGATAAATGGTTCCCACAATCCGCCCAGTTTATTTCAAGATCCCAGCTATTCCCGTTTTCCCCACAAACCTTACCAATCCTGTCCCTCTGATCATCACTTTCTGAACTCCCAGTCGAAAGTGACCAACAATTACAGTTCCCACAAACCCTCCAAAACCTACCCTTCTGACATCACCCACCCCCCAGAACAAAGACTATAATTCCTGATAACCCATTATCCCCATCATACTACGCAGAACATTTAGAAACCCTACCTCTCGCCTTTCCCGACACCACCACTTTGGTACGCCACAGAAAACGGACTAGCATACAACCTGTTCACCTGACATGTCCCAACCCCACCGTCAGACAATTAACCGGAATCACACACACCTGACGTCTCTTCCTTTCCCCCACAGGGATAAAAGGTGGAGCAAGAGAGCACAGTACAAGCAAGGCTAGCACGCCGAACAGCACAACAAGACAGCTAACCAGGCGCAGCAGTTCAAGAGAAGGAGAAAGATGGCAGGAATCGAGAGGGTGGTGAGGAGAGCAGTGACCTTGCCCTTTTCGTCCCATGTCCCCGGAACCTTTGTGAACGAGAACCTAAGACTGCGAACAATAGCATAGGTGTCTTGCCGCCGCAGATATCACTGGTACACGGGGCAAGCCTACGCTGATAGGCATGAGCGAAGGAAGCTCCCATGCCCATGGTACCGGCCTTGACTCCATTGACGAGGAAAGCCAAGCAGTTCATCAAAGCCGGTGAGTCGATGGAAGAACCGGGATGTGTTGAGTAAGAATCGCAAAGTGGCAAGTTTTAACCAAGTTCAATGAACTATGAAAGAACTGTAAAAGTGTTAGGGAGAGATCAGCTGCCGAGAGGGGAACCAGCACCATGTGGGTTCTAACTCAAGAGACTCTGATGGATCCCCATCTGAGAGAAACTACAGATACCAGAAGGCCAAAGGAGGGCCACTGAATTAGGTCAAAGTGGTCATACCAAGCGTCAAGTAAAATCCCTGTACAATCAAACGACTTTGATCTACAAACTGTGTAAAAGAGCACACTATTGTAAATGTGAAGTTGGCAAGAGTGAACCCGACTGAGGGATGCTGACGAGAGGGGAAAAGTCAGTAGAAACAGTGTGTTGACAGACATGAACCCGGCCAAGGGGTGTCCACTATGAACTGTTTGAAAAGACATTGAGAAACTAAGGGAAGTGAAAATCCTGCTAAAGAGAAGAGAAAGCCATAATGAACCCGGAGGAGGGAGGCAGAGATTCAAGAGGGGTCCGAGCCCGACCGAGGGAGATCCAGGGGTGAAGCGGAGATCCAGGGGTGAAGCTATCATCCAAATTTCATTGAAAAAAGAACTAATATGTAATTTGTGGAATACGAATTGAGAAGGGTCTGCACTCAGAAGAGGGGGGCCCAAGGGTGAAGCCATCACCTTACGTGAAACTGTGATTAACAATTGAGAAGGATCAGTGGCCAGAATAGGGGAACTTGGGGGTGAACCATTATCACCCTAAAGAAGTTTTATTTGGTTAAAGGAACTTCTGTTTTGTTTTTGGAACACGGCAGGCTTTCGAAGGCAAGAGACTTTCAAAGGAAACAAGACTTGGCCATGGACGGTCCAGAGAGCTGCAATTGGAACTGACGTCTCGTGCTGGAGAAGCTTGAGCGTGTGCTGTGCTCCAAGACCCCACCGTCCCCCATGCTCAAAACGTGTGGAAGGGAAACCCAGGCTATTGCATCCTGACATATTATTTGAGAACACTTTTTCTTTCCTTGAAAACTATCCCACACCCTTTTTGTATTAGTTGTAAGGTTTGGCAATAGGTTTCTTAGTATAGGCCCCTCTATTTGACACGACGCCACTAGGACTGCATTATTTTCATTTGATGGTTGACGCTTGCTCCCATCTTAGATTTACGTTTAGATTAGGCGTTTTTCCAATCTGCCTATAGCATTCCTAATTCAATAAACACCCTTGAACTGTGATCACTTGTGTCTGCCTTACTTGTTGCCAACAAACGGCAGTTCCAAGATGGCAGCTTAACACAAGGAGAAAGACGGTGAAACCGACGGGGATCACCAGGAGGGATGTTTCCTTCACCTTTTCGACAAGGAACCGTTTCTTTTATGAAGCCTCGAGAATAGAAAGCGTAAGACCAGGAAACTAGCCTGAGGAATCCTGCATTGTGCGTCGGAGGTACCCAGGGCCCTCCCACATCAATAATCAAGCCAGGGAGAATCGCCAGCAGCTGTGTTACTGTCCTTGGCTCCAAGAACAAAGCCACGCCATTGAAATCAACACTGCCGGTGAGTTGGGAGGACCGATACCAGACCGGTCTGTCTTGAAGCTAAGGTTGCATGCAGCAACATTGTATGATGAGTGCTGAAACAAACAGTGTATGAAACGCATGTGCTAACCAACGCAAATAAAATTGAATAACAGATGAGTGATTGAACTTTGAAACCAAAACACGTTACCTTTTCCGGAGTGGTCCGGCACCGCGTGTGTGCTCATTCGAAGGACTCTTGTCAGGTATCCAACTGAGAGTTGACAAAGGTGAAAGAGTGGCAAAGAACTGTGCATTGAAGTGGTCCTGCGACGGGTCAAGCAAAGTCCTGTGCACAATCTTCAATTTTGATACTGCTAAGAGCGTTGATGGTAAAGTAGATAAAGTTAGTCCAAGCCCGAACGAGGGAGATCAATTGAAAGCTTTGGGTTAAAGGAAGTTTGTGTTAAAGTGAACTAAATTGGTCCGAGCCCAGTGGAGGGAGATTAATTGAAAAGTTTGTATTGAAACTGATCTGAGCCCAGATGAACCGTGAATCACCCGAGAAATTGGATACGTGAAAATCCTATGAACATTGTGTTAAAGGGGATCTAAGCCCGGTTGAGGTTGATCTGAGGTGAAAATTGAATTTCCGGAGAAATTGAGTATGCGTGAAAGAAAAGAAAAGGATAGAAACTTATTGTTTGTCACGTCAGGCCCTCTGATAGAAGAGACTTTGAAAGGCAAAGAGACTTGTGCACAGAAAGCCCTGATGCTAATGTTTGAACTGCACCCTCATACTAGAGAAGCCCGAGAGTGTGCTAAGCTTGAGTGTGCCGTCTTGTCCCATGCTGAAAATGTGGGGAAGAGAGGCCAACGGCTTGAATAGCTTGATATATAATTTTTTGAACACTTCTTTCTTTTGCATAACATTGTTGCCCACACTATTTGTATTTAGAGGTACAGATTGGCAATAGGGTTATTAGTATATGCCCTTTTATTTTGACAAGACATCACTAGGTCTGTGTTATTATTATTTGTAGTAATAGGTCGTAGCTTGCTCGCATCTTTAGAGTTAGAATTAGAAAGGCGTTTTTTCAAACCCAATTAAAGTTCAATAAACACCCTTGAACTTGTGTATGTCTTACTGTTGATACCATGCCTTCCTTACATAACCCAGTCAATCGTTCTGCCTTTAATAGGAGTTGCAGGATGGAAAAAACCAAGTAAGTCAAAGTGGACTCAGTAGCTGCCATAGAGTTAGAGCTATGAAAAAGTCCAAGATTGAAGTCTCCCGGCATGACAACTTTTGACAATGGCTTGAGCAGAGGAGTCAGTCAGCATGTCACAAAAGTTAAGAGAAATGTCTGACATTGTGGATGGTGGATGATAAATGAGGATTACGTTTATTGATAACACTTTTTGTACACAGAATATCACAGCCCAAAGGGCTTGTGATATCTGCTCATGTATCTCCAAGGAGGCCTCATCAATAATAGCATCTCCTCCACCACAGCCTCATTTGGTGATCTGCTCTAAGACTCTAATAACCTGGAGGAACTGCCAGGGAGAGCGCAGGGCCGGCAGAATCATGTAGCCAAGTTTCTGTTACAGCAGAAATATCAATATGCTTGGTTAGTAAGTAGTTAGAAATGTCAGTGTCATGTTTAATTAAGCAATGGGTGTTTAGCAACAAGCAGTTAAGGGTCCTAATCAGGCCCCGAAAGTCAGAAAGTCCATCTTAAGTACCAGCAGATGTGCATGGGTTAATATTTGGTGTACACATGTCTTTGGCGCTCCATGGCAATCAACAAAATTTACCATGGTAGGCTCCTAAACACACCGCCAATGGATGAGCGTGGAAGGTGTTGTTTTGGAGCAACTTTGGTTCTTCCTGACTGGGCAGTTTCAACTGATTTGGGTTGGAAAGGTGTTCTTTTCCCCCTACTCAATGTTACACGGGGTGCCCTTGGTCTTGATTTTCTCAAACCATGCTATTTAATTTGCAGGAATTGAAATAGAGGGGAGGTGGCAGCTATTTAGCTCCTGCTTGTTGCCTAGAAGAGCCTGGTTAGCTGGATACCGACATCTCCCAGGAGCTACTTTGGCTCCCCAGGCCAACTGATGCAGAACAAACACACCTATGTGAATATACCTCTGCATTTGGGACAATCTATAAATAAACATTAGGACACATCTATACAATATTCAAGGCATAAGTGGTCATAAATAATGAACAAAATCATATCTTTGCATCTCATGTGAAAGTTAGATTTGCGGAACACTGTGCGCTACTCCTTGTTCCCCAGTGGTAGCTCCTGGTCACTGATTACTGCTGGATACCCAGGAACTACTTTTAGCTCCTGCTTATCCAATCTTAATTTTTATCCCTGATTTGTACATGGAACTTCAGGGATATCTGCTATCCCAGTTTGGGGTCTCTGTGCAACCATGTGCGTATGACACCCAGTAGTGCCTGCAGCATAATATCTCCCATCTCGGGTATTGTCTTCAGGGGATCGTGGGATGATAGCTGTTCATTGTTTTGAGGCAGAGCACCTCCAAAACCGCCTTCATCATATTGTCTCATGCTAACCCCAGGGTCTAGGTTCTGTCCTGGCTTTCTGAGCCACTACCTATGTACCCCTCTGATTTTCCTTCTACCGATCTCCTTGGGTTTTGTACTTGATTCTTCTTTTTTTATCCCACACATCTATTATTTGGCTCAGTCAACTATCGCTTGCTTGCTCAAAAGTTCATTAAACGTGTTGTTTATTATCCAAATTTCCCACTTTTGCTTAAAGCTTTGGTTATTTCTATATAGATATGGTTGTCTTTCATGCTGTAGCCAGGTTAGTTGCTGCGGCCCAGGAAGCTTGATCACATTTCTCATATTCACAGACAACTTGGTTTCCTCCGGTTACGGGTACGTATTCAGGTCCAGGTTGTCTGTCTGTTCCGTAGGGTGGTGCATAGACAGACTTGAGTTATGTGGCCAAATACATTGCTAATTTCAGGTGAAATGTTGGGGACTGGGGAGCTGGGATGTTCTCTGCTTTGAGATCTCTAATCCTAGGGGTACTCCTTGCTGAAAAGATTGTAGTCAAGTGCCAGTGTTAGCCAATGGAATGCTCTTCCAGCCGCCTTACATCAGTGTTAGGATTTATTGGTCTTTTTCCAGGACATTGAAGACCCGTTTACGCACTCAGGTATTTTAGGGGGTGTTTTTCAAGCGTGCCATAATCTGCAGAGTTTTATATTTTTATGAATGGTTTTGTAATGGTTCTTTTCCTTGTGATGATTTGTATTATATATTTGGCTGCATTATTCTATATATGTTCTATCAATATTGGTCTATGGTGCATATTGGTGCTTGGTTCGTGCTCAAGAAAAAAAAATAATGTTCCTGGTGTGAGGAGTCAGGAATGAAACTAAGACACAAATTAGGCATGGTTTTGGCTCAAATACTTTATGATGAATAAAAGGGGTTGGGAAAACACTTTGCTGTCCCTGCACTAGCGGTGTCTCCCTACCTAAACTCAAAACTAAGGGTCTGTCAGCATCAGAATGTCCAAAACAAAGCCATCTTGTGTCTAAAGTACCATTCCGACCCTCACATTCTAAGGAAATGAATTGGATAATGTATTTGGCCTTCTGTGTTTTAGAAATGTTCAAATGGGCAAAGGAATATGTAACAACAAAACGTCTCTCAAGGATATTGCTCCTTACTCCAGAGGGTGTCTCCTTTCCCCTGGATCCTTCTTCGTGCTTTAACAATGAGAGTTCTTGTCTTTTCTTTTTGATCAATACCAGAGATCTTACATAATGTTCTTTGAATTGATAGGAAGTGTCAGGATACCTGGTGTACTCTCCTGCCAGGATTTCTCTGCTCTCTTATATTCTGTTTAATAAAGTCCTTATCCTAGTACTAATATTTCTCGTCAGGACCTCTTTATTCTTGGTCAACAAAATTCTGATCCTGACATTTCTTTTCAGAATTTCTTAAACTTTGATACCTTTCTTGTGCCTGCCTGGCATCCTTTTCTGCCAGGGCCTCTTGTATTTGCGAATCATCCCCTTCTAGTTGCCTGGTATACTCTCCTGCCAGGGTTTCTTGTATTCCCACACTTGTCTGTACTTCCACTCTTGACAATTCACTACATTATCCCTTCCGCCTAATTCATTCTGTCCATGGCATATTGCCTCATTAGTGTTTTTCTCGCACGTCCACTCTCGGTAATTTACCACTTTAGCCTTATTGGCTAGTTCACTTTGTCCATTATAAGTTGACTTGCTACTGTTTCTTATATGTATATTTGTATATTTCGTACATATGGGCAAACCTCAAAGGTTCCCTTCTTTAACTGATGCACTTTGACTTTCTCTCTTTCGGACTTATTAAACAGCCTTCTTTCTTTCTCTGTTCTATTTTGTTTAATTACTTGCATGCAGCTTGCCCGTCAATACACCTGGATGTTCCCTTCGCCCCAGCATGGACTCACTGGTTCTTTGTGGCAATCTTTGACCTTCACGTGAAAGGGGCCCTAGGGGTCCCTCGCGTTATGGAAACAAGGCAAGCCACCACACACGATAGATACGCCAGACACGAGGTTGAATTCCCAAAGCTAGGGTTTATTGCAAAGCAAAAGAGTCTCAGTTGGCCAACTCGGTCTCACGCCCCGTGACGTGTATCTCTAGACCTTGAGGGACGCAAGAGAGCGAATTACATACATCAGTTACATATATACAAAATGCACATCTTATAATCAGCTATGACATGTTAACACCGCCCTTTATTGGGTTTCTTTGAACTCAGTGTGATGATGGACAATTTCGATGAATATGAAACCTTCAAATATCTATTCTAGTAACAATATGCAACAATATGCAATTTTGCAAGTGTAGAGACAGACTTCCTTGTTGAACAGAACATCGTGCTTCTGTTCTTGTAAGCGAGCTACATACGGGGGAAGAGTCACATTCCAGACCTTACTATCTTTGAGTTGCTATTCGTGTCCTGGGAGCCGACACGCTCTACAGGGATAGAAAAGGGCCATAAGAGGAGCATGATTCAGGCCTCTAGCTGCCTTATTCTAACATTTTCTACCATATAACGAGACTGGCTGGCAGCTGTGAAATGATTAAACGCCCTGCGGCTCTCCTTCAAGGCTACACCCGGGAGGGAGCTGGGTATTCCTCTCTGGGCTGCCCACGTTGTGTTTCAGCGAACTCTTTATTAGTCTCGCGGCCTTGCTCTTTCACATTTTAGACAACAATGTTAACAGTCAGCAGAATAAGCAGAATTGGCAAACCGAAGCTGCGAAGCAGTTTGAACAGAAAGCAATGAGCAATTGTTAAAGAGCAAAATGGCGATTCTTGTTACATCAAAATGGCCGCTCATTGGTCAAACTTGGAAACCTGTATTTCTATCGTTATGTACATGAGACGGTTGGCCCACGGCCACCAAAATACGTTTGCCGTAAATCTTGAGAGGTGTCAGTTTTTCTAGACCGACAAACCCTCCTTTTGGCCGTATGCCAAACGTCTCATTCATTCATCGTATCCTCCTCTGATGACGATGTGTCTGAAGTACCTGAGGCTGAATTTTGCATACTACTATAAGCATCATCATCGTCATTAATATCTATATCCATTAATTCTTTCACTGTTTTCATTTCATTCGTGTCTCTGTCATCCCGGTCATAAGTTTGTTTTCTTTTTGTCATCATATGCATACATCCCTTGGTACATCCCTCAGTTATCTCAGTGCAAACTATCGGTAGGCAATATATGCAACAACAGCACATTATGAATATTCCAAACACTACTACTAATATCGCAATCAACTTCCATCCCCAAGAACGCAGTATTCCCCAAAACCAGGACCCTATTCCCCAGCCCCCTTCTCCAGTAGGGAGTTCGGAACTTAGGACATGCATTTTCTTTATTGCTTCAAAAATCGCAGGGGAGTAGTCATCTATGAATACGCAGCACGCTGATCCCACAATCTTGCAAATTCCCCCACGATCAACCAGGATTACATCGAGCGCCATTCTATTTTGCAGAGTCATTAACCTAATTCCCTTTTCTTCTAACTTCATGTTGAAAAGTATATCTGTCGTTATATTTATCGTATCCTTTAGTATTCTAGACAGCTGCCTTATGTTATAGGTGTTTACTATCTGGGAGAGGAATGGTACGAAGGATTTTGCTACGTCCGTCGCCATCAAAACACCTTCGCTACTCCTTCTGTGTCTAGATCTGGATAGTCTGGCCATGTCTGCTGTTTCCAAGAGGAACACTCCCGGGTACAGCAGACCTAGGTAACATGTACCTTCCCAGTTTCTGGGCAACCAAGGATCTTTTACATATACTGGTTCTGTTTCCCATTTTAGTACCGCTGTATTCATGCATCTAGTAAATGTTCCTACTGAATAGGAGCCTTTCTTTTTTAGACAAAAAGGGACAGTTCTCGGGTTGTAATTCACTGTGTAAGAAGGGGGGATTGCATCTTTGTTCCCATCTGTCCTTACACGAAACATCATTACAGATGTTTTCACTGGAGGGGACAATCTATCTTGTCTATTTTGTCGTGTTATTTTTCGCGTACTTTTAGCCGTAGGTTCTGGGATCATCACTCGCGGTTTATGGAGTATGGAACAACCACAGGCCTCATAATTATTTCCTCAAACTCATTCATGTTTGTTCTGTCTAATTGACCCGCACCAAAATTATTTCCTCAAACTCATTCATGTTTGTTCTGTCTAATTGACCCGTACCACTCTTATTCCATTTCCCATAGAACATTGCACTTAAAGATGCACTACATGCAGAACTTAATGGTAATGGCTGTACATACCAACCTATTCCTTTCCCAGCATGCTGCGGTAAATGGGCACATACCCAGCAATTATTTTTCTTTAGAATTGCATGTGTCATATTCATAATCAGTAATAATGTATTGTTCCCATACCCCTCTCTATGTCTCTCTTCCATTGGGGACAAGGTACCAGTAATCACATTAACCGGGCTTTCAGTAGTGGATACATTAACTATCGGTAAGAACATTCCCAATGGGTGTATAGACTCCACATAGCATAATACTAAGGCTATCGTTATTGGTACTACCACACTCATGAAGCACATGATTATTGTCAATGCCAGCATACAATTTTTTTTTACCATTCGTTTTCCTTAAGTTTACAGTCTTTATAATTAACGTATTCTCAGCAGCGGTGCAGGAGGAGGCTGGAACCGTACCCGACATGTTTCTCATCGTCCTTCTTCTTCCTGATTAAAGTTTGTCGTGGATATCTCTCTTCGTTGCACTTGTCCTGATGTCAATAAGTTCAACAGAATTGTCACAGTTCAGTCTTCCAGCCCTTTATAGCCTGGATTTTCTTATTTGTTTTAGGCAAGATCACTTGTCCTTTCTCATACTGCTCAGAGGACTTCTGATCAGTTATCTATTGCCTTAGTACCATGTGCGTCCAGCTTGTCCGCTCTGGTTCCGGACACATGTACTTTTATGATCACGCCGAGGAGCCGCGATTCTTGAATTGTCCGATTTGCACAATTCTCACGCTTCTCTCCTCTACACCTCTAGTTCCTTCTCCGTCCATGAGCGGAACCAGAGGTTAACATAAGCACCAAAGAACTGTGGATCACTTTGTCTTTCAAGGCCGTAAATCATATCGCCTCACTCCTGGTATTGTGTGATCCGTGAACAGTGCCGGTGCACTTCCAGATCCAGGCTCAAAGTCAGCCTGTGGCGCTATGGCAGGTGCTGGTGTGTGCCGCGCCAGTGATGCAGATTCGGTCTTTGGCATGCTGGCAAGTGCTGGTGGGTGCCAAAGGGGTACACGTTTAGTGTCTGCCGGTATTTGCAATGCAGATTTCGTGTCAGCCAACATTGATGTAGATTCTGCTGGGCAACGTTGGGGCACTCTTTGCCCTTCCCCCTTTTTGGCAATCTTTTCAGGCTTCGTTTTGAGTTTCACTTCGCGCTCGGGCAGATTTGGTGGCAGTTTACTGACAACAGATTCTTTCGTTTCTGGGACCGCTGTCTCTTTCCGATCGTCTGGGTCAGGCAAGTCTTTCAGCGAAGATGGGATCTTTTTGGCATGGGTGGCATAGATCCACGCCTTCCGTCCATCCACCCATATCGCCGTCTGCGTTGCCAAGAGTACTTGATAGGGGCCGCGCCACCTGGGTGCTAACGATGATTTTCTTTCAAAATTCTTAAGCAGCACCCAGTCGCCTGGCTCCAGCGCGTGCCTCGGACCGGTGTATCTCACTGGTAGAGCCTCCTGCACCTGCTGATGAATCAAACTCAATTTCTGCATTAAAAGGCCACAATAAGTACTAAGCACAAGATGTTGTACCTCGCTAAGTCGTTTTGGCTGAGGTGCGCACCAAACATTTGCCGGCCTCCCCATTACGATTTTGTACTGGGAGAGCCCAGTTCTAGCCTGTACAGACGTACGCATGCATAATAGCGCTATTGGTAATGTATCTACCCAACTCAACTTGCTTCCTGCACATATCTTGCTTATTTTTGACTTGATGATCCTGTTGTGCCTCTCCACAAGACCGGCCGAACTCGGATGTCTTGAACTATGAAATCTCTTATTAATCTGGAGACCTGCACATATCTGTAATATCACTGCGCCCACAAAGTGTGGACCGTTGTCTGACCATAGGACACGGGGCAAGCCAAAACGGGAAAAATATTCTTTAAGTATTACTTTCGCCGTACTCATCGCTGTGCAGTCTTTTAAGGGATATGCCTCCACCCACTTGCTGAATGCACAGATCACCACTAAGACATATTTTAAGTTTTGGCATCCCTCCATCTCTATGAAATCAAAATGGATTACCTCAAAAGGCATAGAGGGCGGGCCAAAACTCCCTACCGGAGTCACTATTCCCTTTCCTACATTGTGTTGTAAACACGTGATACAGTTCTGCACCAACCTCTCAGCATTCTTCTTTATGTTTACATTCTGCCATACCGTAGATAGGTGCTGTATTATTTTTTTCGGACAGATGTGAGTAGGGCTGTGAGCCATTGTGACCATTGCAGTCACATAAGAATTTGGCAACATCCAGTTTTTAGTTCCCTTGTCCACCCAACAACCCTCCAGATCTAATTCAGCAGAGCCCTCAGCCCACCCTTGTATTTCATCGGCCGTGGCTTCGGCCTGTATTTCTTTGACAGTGGCAATTCCATCTTCTATCATGCAGGGCACTTCCTCAGACTGGACTGTCATCATCTTAGTATTTAAATCAGTGTCAGTTTGTTTCGCAAATCTGTCTGCAAACGCGTTTCCCTTTCCTACTTTGCATGTTACCTTTTTATGTGCCTCGCATTTCACTATTGGTAGGCGCTTTGGAAACATGAGTGCAGACAGCAATCGTACAATCAAAGGGCCATGTTGAATTCTGGCACCATGTGATGTCAAGAAACCTCTCTCAGCCCAGAGTCGACCAAAGTTATGAACCACCCCAAAAGCATACTGACTATCAGTATATATATTCACATTCAAATGTTCAGAAATCTCGCAGGCTCTGGTGAATGCTATTATTTCTGCGGCTCGTGCCGAGTTGTAGGGGATTATTTTGCTTTCTACAACGCTCTCTAGGGTAGTGATAGCGTACGCGGCAGTTGTCGTGCCATCAGGTAATTTGAAACAAGAGCCATCACAAAATAACTCTCCGTCCGGCTCTTTCTGTGGGGTGTCTGTCAAATCAACCCTTCCCTTCGTTTCTTCCTCAGTAACCATTAAACAATCTTGGGAAGGTGAATCGTTGTCACCAATTTCCTCTGTGGGTAGTGGCATGAATTCTGCAGGATTCAATGCGCTACATCTCATAATTTGGATATGGGGCGCGAACAAGATAATCTCATATCTTGTCAGTCTAGCAGAGGTGAGGTGTTGCGTCTGTGTCCTATTTAATAGAACGTCTATGGCATGTGGCACCATCAGAATTAAAGTGTGCCCCAATACCATACCTTCCGTTTGTTTCACTGACGCAGCAGCCGCTGCAACAGATCGCAAACATCGTGGTAGTGCGCGCGCTAGAGGGTCCAGCGCGGAAGAGAAATAGCCGCACGGCCTATTTCTTCCACCTTGTTCCTGTGTCAAAACCGCCAATGCACATCCTTCACTTTCACACACAAACAGTCTAAAAACCTTTTCATAATTTGGTGTGCCCAAAACTGGAGAAGAACACAATGCAGTTTTCAATTGATCAAATGCTCTCTGACATTCCTCATCCCACTGTAAAGGCATGACCGCTTCCTTTCTAGTCAAGTTCACCATCGGTTTCACAATTAACGCAAAATTACCGATCCATTGTCAGCAATACGAAGCCATGCCTATTATGGCTCTGACACCTTTCTGTGTCTTTGGAATAGGCGTACAAGAAATACTTTTTTGAAGGCGTAGCCAGCCCAAATAGGCCACGTCCTTTCGATTATACTGAAATTTCTTCAGACTAGCTTTATGGCCGTGTGCCGCAAGGTTTGACAATAGTAATACAGTGCTTTCTTTACAAATCTCCTCTGTGTCAGCAGCTAACAACAGATCATCTATGTATTGCAAGAGTACGCAACTCACTGGTAATTCTAGCATGTCTAGCTGCTCTTTCAATGCTCTACTGTAAATACTTGGACTTTCCGTGTATCCTTGCGGAATCCGCGTAAATGTAAATGATCGTCCTCCTAATGTGAACGCGAACAAATATCTGCTGTCCTTGTCCACCGGTATGCTAAAGAAAGCATTTTTTAGATCAATTACACTAAAGTATTCTGCTGAGACAGGTATCATTGTCAATATTGTAGTGACGTCTGGGACCAAAGGAAATTGTGGATCTACTACTTTGTTCAGCGCACGCAAATCAATGATGAAACGGTATGGTACTTCATTGCCTCCCTTTTTATAAACTCGAAGAATCGGACTATTGCATGTACTGCCTGTAATTTCTTCAATCACCCCTAATTTCACCAAATCTGTAACAATACTCTTCAATCCTTTCTAACCATCAGCCGAAATTCTGTATTGGGGAATTCCCGGCAGTGTAACACCCTCTTTCAAAATGATCTTTACTGGCTCTATTTTCAAGCATCCTACATCATTATCATGCATTGCCCATATACAGGTTGGCACTTTACTTAACTCTCCTGGTAAAGCTTCAGACATGAATTCTGACACATGGGCATGTTGTGGCCAAATCGTCAGGAACACCCCGTCTTCTGTGCAATGTATAACTGTACCTAACTGTTTCAACAAATTTAATCCCAACAGGTTCTCCCCACAATTTTCTGTTGGGAGAAAAGAACAATGTTCAGTGAATGGTCCTATGGTAACTGGGACTGGTTGGGACACTGGGTTCATGACTGGTGTACCTGCGAACCCTATGGAAACATTCTTTTGCCCTGACAGTGGTATATCCGGAACCAAGTGATGGTCTATTGAACACTTTTGCACTCCTGTATCTACAAGGAAGAGGTGCTCCTCATTCCCGACTCTCATTTCTACGTAGGGTCCTTTCTGATTCACGGGAATAGACACTGGTTCCGACCCCTGTCCTGGGCTGTCCTATTGGGGAAATAACACATCATCTGATGTGTAATCACTACTATTACTGTAATACGTATTTGGCTGTGTATCGAAAACGTTCCCACTCTTCCCTCTATTTCCCCCACTCTGGTTTCCATACTGTTGGTTTTGCTGGCCCTGATTCTGGTTAGGAGCACTTTGGTTTTGGGCTTGGTTTTGATTACCTCCATTATTGTGGTGCTGCTGCATACTATTCCTATTTGGTCCATTCGCTCCTTGGTGCCCTCTGTGCTGTCTTCTCTGACCAGACCCATTTCTATTCTGCAGATGTGGACATTGCGCTCGCCAGTGTCCTTCCTCCTTACAGTACGCACACTGATTTGGTCCCAATGGCCCCCCATGCATATTTGAATTACTCCTTCCTTGTGCATTCCTTCTCCCTCTATTATGTCCTGCTACTTGCACCTGTGTCTTTAGTATGCATGCTTTCAAGTCTTCCCCCACCTGTTTTAACAACAATAATTCGTCCACCATCGCCTTTCGCCCCGGCGATGGTAACTGTTGCCATTGATTATGTGGCCCTAGCATTTCCTTCCTATCTCCCGATATCCTTACCCCTGTACCCATGTGCAGTAAACATTTCAGCATGATCATTATCCAATTCATTGGTTTTATTGGCAAATTTTCAGAAAAAGAAACAATGACAACTCCGGGAGCAATATGAAAATCACATTTAAGATCATCATCAAACCCCCGTGGTCTCCTTCCCCTCCCGCCCCCTCTCCCCCATCCCCAACTCCACCCCTCCCCCAGATCAGTGTCCCATCGAAAAAACCAATCACAGGAGTTGTCATAGGTACTCGTAGTTCGGTGCCTTGGAGCTGTGCTATGCGTTCAAGTAAATGCTGGCTTAGACGGATCCGCTGTCTCCTGGGCCGTGGATTACACCATTGTCCTTGAGTGGTACTCTGGGCTCCATCGCCCTCACGCCCCCTGTTGTCTACATAATGTCAGTGAGCATCCCACCCCCATGCCTGGTAAACCCCATACCAATTTGCCTGGAAGGCGCTCGATTCGTTGTTTACCATGGCCGTCAGTTTGTCCATGAGGAACATGTTCTTAAGTTTTTTTAGCCAGTCTTCCTTAGAGGGGGTCTCCGGACTCTTCCACCTTTGCGCTAGGGCCACTCTTCCTGCTCGCAACATAGTCTCCCACATTCTTGGGTATACATATATTTCCACCTCCTCCGGTGGGAGGCCCAACAACATCGTCAACGGATTGAGTGGGAGTAGTTCCTCGGTGACCTCCGCCATCCATCCCCGTACCTTCTCCCAGAACCCCTGTACCTTAGGGCAGAACCACCACATGTGACCCCTCGTCCCCACTTGGCCACATCCTCTTGGGCATCTGGGGACACCCCCGAGAACATCTTGGATAATTTCAATGGGTCCCTATGCCATCCCTGTAAGATCTTAAAGTTGTGCTCCATGTCAGACGTAAATAGGTTCCCATGGAAAGCTATTTTAAATACCCTGGACCATGCGTCCTCCGAGAGAGCCTCTCCGGCCAAGTTATTCCAGAACCCACAAAACCCACTCCTCCCTTCCAAGTTAACAGTGTTCAATATTTGGTACATTTTGGATACTACCCCCTTCCTTGTTGTGGCCGTGTCCAGTAACTTTTTAAAGGGGGTCAACTGTCTCCGCAAGTTCAGGCCCCAAGTCTGGTCACAGAGGATGCCCTTCAGGCGCAAATATTCAAAGACTGAAAGAGACCCCCCCCCCAAGCGCATCTCGCAGCTCCTCGTATTCGAGGAACTCGCCCTCCTTGAACAGTTGCCCCGCCCATTCCAACCCCCCATCCGACCAGGACTGGGCATTCCTGAATCCCCTGCTACCTAGTTTGAGCGGGTGGCCCCAGAGCGAGGACATCGGGGAGGGCCATGAAGTGAGGTGTGCAGTTGTGGGTCCTTCTTTCCAGATCGACCAAAGTATTCCCAGGGTTGGGTGGGTCTGCAGCCTATTTGGGATGTGTTTACGCGGCAACCACAGAAGGTCGCGTACTTTCAGAGGGTGGGCATCCATCTCCTCCAGATAAGACCAATAGGTGCCCATCCCCTCCTTCATATGCTCCAACAGGACCCTTAGCTGGGCGGCCCGGTGGTAGAGCAGGAAGTGCGGCAGCCCGAAACCACCCTCCTCCCTAGGTAACGTTAGAATGGCCTTCCCTATCCTCGGGTTCCGCCCTTGCCATACAAACTCTCGGACAGCCCTCTGTAGGTCTCGAAACATCTGGTCGGGGACCCCCGTTGGGAGTGCCGTGAAGAGATACAGCAGTCTCGGGAGGATGTTCATCTTCACCGCCGTCATGCGCCCATACCAGGATAGGATCATACCTCCCCACCTCCTCAGATCCGATTTAATCTCCGCCATAATGGGCCCATAATTCGCTGAGGCCAATTTTGAGAGATCTCTCGTTAGGAGCACACCCAAATACCTAATGGAGTCCCTCCACCACAATCACCGCACACCTATCCCGGTGGTCCCGCCCCGGGTCATGAACCCTCATAGGGAGTAACACTGATTTAGATGCGTTTGTTTGTTTGTTTGTTTATTTGATATAGCGCAAAACCAAACCCGCAGGTAGCCGGGCACGAACATTACAAGAATACTTGAGAACTTGGTTACAGTGACACACACAAGAGTAAGCGGTAGGAACAGTTCATCAGCCTTATAGATTGCATGTGCTTATACAGTTAATGCCAGGTTTTAGAGCAGAAAGAGGGTGGTGCAGTTCACTGAGGTTTACAGTTTGAAAGACCTTATGCAGTTGAATGTCAGGTGTCGGAGCAAGAGGGAGTTTATTTTTAGCCCCGAGAATTGCCCAAAGGTCGTCATCAGGGACAGGAGGGGGGGAAGCGAAGAGCTGGGTTCCACCAGGTATGCTAGAATATCGTCAGCAAACAGAGAGAGCTTGAACTCCACTTCTCCTCTTTTAATCGCTTTAATGTTGGGGTGGGCTCGGACCGCTATGGCCAGGGGCTCCATCATCAGGACATATATTAAAGGGGAGAGTGGGCATCCCTGCCACATCCCCCACGTGAGAGGGAATGAGTCGGAAAGTTCTCCATTCACCTGTACTCTCGCCGTTGGGGCCCCGTATAGGGCGGAAACCCAGTTCCTGATGTGAGCCTCGAAGCCCATTCGACGGAGGAGGAGTTGCATGTACCTCCACTCTACCCTGTCAAAAGCTTTCTCGGAGTCCAGGGAAAGCAGACTTGCTTCGAGGTCTGATTCTTGGGCATGGTGGATTAGGTCTATCGTCTTCCTGATGTTATCAGAGCCTTGCCTGCCCCCTGTGAACCCCACTTGATCCCCGTGAACCAGCTTGGGCATTATCCCCTCCATCCGTTTACCTATCACCTTGGCCAGGATCTTAACATCTATATTGAGGAGGGAAATCGGGCGATTTGAGGAGCATTCAGTGGGGTCTTTGCCCTCTTTGAGCAGAACCACGATTATGGCCCTCATCATGGTATCCGACAGAGAGCCCCCCTCTAACACCACGTTAAACACCCTCACCAGGTGTGGGGCTAGGATAGCCCAAAACCTCTTATAGAAGTATACGGAGAAGCCGTCTTCCCCCGGGGACATTCCCACCTTCATCCCACTGATCGCGTGCTCCACCTCCTCTTCTGTCACCCTGCCCTCTAGACCCTCCGCCATTTCGCCTGTCAAGCATGGGATCTGGATGGAGTCCAGGAAATCCTCAATCTGAGTGTCATCCCCGTCCTATTCTGACAAGTATAACTTTTCATAATAACGGCGAAAGGCTGCTCCAATGCTTGGGGTGTCATGATCTAATGATCCCCGATCATTCTTCACTGCCTTCACTGTTCTGTTCCTCTGAATCTCTCTAAGCTTCCAGGCCAGGATTTTGTCAGCTCCGTCCCCCTTCTCATAATATTTTTGTTTCACTAGTTGGAGGCTCCGCTCAGTCTTATGTTAACAGGAGGTCTTTCAACTGGAGTTTATAGTTTTCTGGGGAGGCAATCTGATCCCTTTCCAGGGGTGCCTCCGGGAGGTCACCCGGCTGAAGTTGGGCTATCTTTTCCCTCAGGGACTTTTCCTGGTCCTCCCTCTCCCTCTTTTTCTGGGCTTCCATTCTAATGAGGACACCAGGTAAGGTCGCCTTGAAGGCGTCCCACAGCACGTGTGTGCCCACCTCGCCATTGTCGTTCAACTCGAAATACTCAGAGATGGCGTCCTGCACTGTTAGGGAGAATTCTCTCTTTGGGCTGAATTTCCTAACCTAGTGAGTCCCCCGGCAGCTTTGCTGGATTTCTGGAGTTTGTTTTTTTCCTCCTGCCAAGAGTGAGACTCTTTCCTCCCACTCTTGGACATGATTTATGGTATTCCTTTGACTGGTAATGTGTTTTATGGGCTATGGGGTCATTTACTCTATAGGGTCTTATGCGTTTTTCCTATGTGTGTTACACAGCACCCTCCGTGCAGTAACACAGGGGTGTCCTAATGACACCCCACCATAGACTCCATACCCTGGGACTGACTACTGTCTCCCAGGGCATGTAAAGTCACCATTGGCTTTACTAGTCCCAAATTATTAACAGAAACCAGTACATACCATCATATTGTGGACGTACTCGTCGGGGCAATTCGATTGCCCCGGGGTCTGTTAGTCGAGGGGGCACGTCTCCGTCCCCCCTGATTGAGTTGTGGCTGGTGGCAGTGGAAACTACTTTTTATATTCGACCGCGAATATTTTCCTATGGGATTTTCCCATTGTTCGAGGCTACCAACTTTAATTATTTAATTCTCATAGCCTCGAACATACCGCCGGTTTGTTTAATTAATATTAATTCTCCGGTTGGTATTTTTTGCCAAGACTTGATTCTAAAATGGCGTTTGTGTTCTCTTCTGTGACTCCAACCCAAGTCGAGCCCTTTGTTCCACTTTTTGGCGGGCTTCTCCACAGAAGCCTCCAAAAGTGGTGCCACTCTGTCTGGGTACCACAGGGGGTGTGGAAGGGGGTTTAGGCACCCTGGACTGAGTTACTGTGGTAACTCAAATCACACTCTTGTGTGATTGGCCCAAGTGGTGAGCCGGCCGGCTCACCACTTAGCATGTTTGAGTGACAGCTAGGCTGCGTGAATGGGGGTTTTCTGCATAAAAGCAGGGCTTTGGGGACTGGAACTTCAGAAGTCGCCACATGACCTGAGAATCCGACGAGGGAGAAGCTGAGCCGACCTACCACGACGACACCACCGGTGGAGCCCTTCGGAAACGACTCACCACTTCCCGACGACAGAGAAGATCTCCCGGCTGGAGAGGCTTCTTCCCCTGACTGGTGGGCAAAACCAGTTTGCCTTTCTTTCTTCGCACCCCAGCCCGGTTTGTGGTCGAACTGCCCGTGCCAAGGACCCCGGCGGCCGGATAGCCACTCACCACTGAACCGCGAATCAACGGACCGCTCCTTGTACCTGAGAAACTCCGCGGCTGGTTTCTTTCTTCGCAGTGCAACGGGCCCCTGTCTTCCTCCACGACGAGATCCTCTCTTCCCCCGGACGAAGCACCGGCTTGCACCCGCTGCCAGGAACAACTGCCCCCGCTGGAGCGTTCTCACCACTTTAAGGTACCGTGTCTGCCAGGCCTCCCTTTCTAAAGATTGTAACAAGGTAATAATAACTCCTTAACCTTCTGGACTGGGCTAGCCGCCTTGACCCTCTAACTGGTCCCTTTTCTTTGATCCAACTTCTTTTTGAACCATTACAAGACTTTTGTGCACTGCAACCATGTGACCTTGGACACATTTTGTTTGGATCCTCTTAAAGCGGATCCGACCTACTAACTCTGAATTCACGGTTTTACTTTGCCTTCCTCTCTTGCTTTGTTCTTGTAAAAGTGTTGGGATCTGTTTCAATTTGTTCTCTGCTTTTCTCTCCCTTTTTAAAAACGAACTATTAGAGTGCCATCTACGTTAAGCGCTCACCGCTGTCTGAAAATAAGTGGGGCTTTACTTAAGACTTGTCTAATATTCTTTTAAGGGCGTGTATATCTTTTAGTGACCGTGTTTTTGAATTGCTTACTATTAGTGCCTGTGTGTTTTTCTAGATGTGGTTTTAAATAAATAATTATATCTCTTTTACACCAAGCCCTGGTCAGTGTTTACTTGTTCTATTGTGTGCTCTTGACCTATTGTGAATACTCTGTATACTGCCTAACTCTTCTTGAGGGAAGTCTGACTGCTCAGCCACAGCTACCAAGTGAATCTGTGTGGTACAGACTGCTACCAAGTGGGTTTACTGCCAAACACCTGTAGTCCTAAATCTTTTGCAGTGGTCCCAGAGGGAACTGCACAGGTTTCTGCCTAACATGCACTTCCTGTGCCAGAACTTCGTCCTTCAACAGGGAGTCATTACATTTCCATCGCCCTCTACTGCCACTCCGCCATCCCCCTACTATGGTGGTACGGACCAAGTCGTGGTCGGAACAAGGGACCGGGTCAACCCTGTGGCCAGAGACATGTGGAAGAAGGGGTTTGTCTACCAGGATGTAGTCTATACGGGAGTATGATGTGTGGATTGCTGAGTGAAGGAGGGGAGCCCTGTCCTGGGAGTCGGAATGGTGTCCACCAGGCCCAGCTCCGCGTTGACCCTCTGGAAGGTACGGGCCATGGTTTCATCTGCAGCCCTAGTGGGCTGGGGCCCCAAATGTTTTCTATCCGCGGTTGGGTCTAGGACCATATTAAAATCCCCCCCACCACCAACATCCCGTGAACAGACCATTTAAATCTGTCCTTCACTCCCTCCCAGAATTGCGCCTGGCCTTCATTGGGGCCGTACACAACTGCCAGAGTCAGAGGGTAGCCCCGCAAAGAGCCCCTTGCCAACAGATATCGGCCCTCTGGGTCCTTCACCGTGGCTTCCACTTCAAAGCCAACATCCCTTGCTAGCAGTATGGCTACCCCCCTTTTCTTGGTTCTGTGGGATGCGCTGAGGACCTCCCCGATCCCGCCTCCTCGCAGTTTCGGTTCCTTCCCCCGAGCCCAGTGTGTTTCCTGAAGAAAGAGCAGATCAAGCTTTGCCCTCCTGAATTCCCTGCAGACTAAGGATCTCTTGGTTGGGGTGTTCAACCCCCGCACATTAAGGGAACCCATGCCCAGGGCAGGCAGATCCTCAGCCATTGTCTAGGATCAACATCTTACTGGATAGCTGACTCATGGCACTTTTCCTTTCCAGCTCCTTTTGTGTTATGACCTGATCTCCCTTGCCCCCCCTGCCTCCCAGGTAGCCAACATACTTGCTGTTCTGGGAGGCCCCTTACGTCCTTGTGCCCCATGGTCCTGGAAGTCAACTCGTCTTTGAGCCAGGCCGGACGTTGTGATCGTGAACTGAGTTATTTGCCCGGTTTCCCCGTACCCTTTTTCACTTCCACATTGGTGTTTCAGCTACCAGACTACCCCAGGCCCGACCGGCCCGCTCCTCCGTGTCCGGGGTCGGCGTCCTCCCTGTCCGTCGTCGGGGACGGCGGGTTCAATTACTTAAATTTCCGTGGACCCGTCTTCTTTCTCCTCTCTCCTTGTGGCCTGCGTTCTCTGGCTCCTTCCGCTGCGAATCCCGTGGGTTCTCTCCGCGGGGTTGGGTCCGACACATACTCTTGGATGGCTCCCCTTATGTCCTCCTCTGTAACCGTTGACCCTCGTACTCGAACGTGAGGGAGAAGGGGTACCCCCATCTATAGCGCACCCCCTTCTCTTTTAACATTTGTGTTAGAGGGCGGCACATCCTGCGTTTGGCCAGCGTGTACGAAGAGAGGTCCTGGAAAATGGACACTTGTGCATTATTATAGGTTATCTCCTGTGTCTTTCTGGCCTCCTCCAGAACCTTCGCTTTCTCAGTGTAGTAATGAAAGCGGACCAAAATTGACCGGGGGCCCCCAGCTCTGCCCCCCGCTCTGTGGACCCGATCAAACGTTGATTCGGTCGTCATCTCGTCCGAGAAAAGGAGGTTGATGATGTCCCTCACCACCCGGTTCAATTCTCTTTCCGTTTCTCCCTCCGACTCCGGCACCCCAAAGATTCTGAGGTTGTTCCTCCGTTCCCTATTTTCAAAATCGTCCATTTGCCTGGCCCTTTCCTCGTCTCTCTTTTCTAGAGCAGCTATTCTCGGGGACATGTCCATCTCTTGGGTCGTTGCTGAGGACTGGTTGGTCTCCAGCTGCAACAGTCTGTCCTCGACCTTGTCCACCCTACGGTCCATGTTCTCCATTTTCTGGGCAATGTCCGCCCGCATGTCTCTGATCTCCTGCAGGACCGAGGCAAAGCCCTTTTCCATTGTAAGGGTGGGTGGGGGCGAGGTCTCGGGCTGGGACATTCTGGTCATCCGTTCCGGGGCGCTATTCTCCCTTCTGGCGTCCTGGTAACGGTACTCCTGGAAGGTGTGGCGCCAACTCATCCGATCTCCCTTCCTTTCCTTCCGGTCGGCGGTCCTCAGGGCCAAGAGCGATGACCCTGCTGGGAGACTGCCCTCTCTCCTTCAGGCAAAACCGTTCCGTGTGGAGCTATCTTTGAGCGGGCACACGCCCCACGGCCTCTGGTGGGGGCCTCACACGCTTTACACGCCCTTTTCCCACTGCTTGTGGTCGTCTGTCCCTGTGGTGGGGAGGTGGCGACGATGTGTGTCAAATTGTGATCGGATGAAGGTCCAGGCTAGGCCCCCGGGGAAGGGGGGCGCAGCACCCACGGCGTGCTGATTAGATTCTATCGGCCATGTTTTCTTCAGAGTTCGTCTCCAGGCGGGCACTCGCCCTGGGAAGGAGCCCAGGGGCCACCACCTGTGTAAGTCTCCTCCCGCCTGGGCCTCTCACCTTCCTCACCAGCAGTGTCCCGCTGTTGTCCGCTGTCGACCGCTCTGATGGCCCTCGCCAGGGTCCGTTGGACGGGGCCTCGGCGCCCCTGTTGCTCGACTCCATGTTCGGGAGCTTGGGTCAGGCGGGCTGCCTATCCTTTGGCGGGTCCGGATCCGCGGCTCGAGTCGCCGCCACCTGGGGCTTCCGCTCCGCGCTGGTACCGTCCTCCTGTGCCGCGGGGCCCTGACCGTGGAGTCCCCGCCGGAGCGCTGGCATGCTCTGTGACTGGGTTGGGGTGGAGAGGTCAGGCATGCTTGCAGGCCTCAACGGCTACCGCGCACCACGACTCCCCATGCAGCTCCGGAGGTGGGCGGAGCCTCTTGGGGATCCTCTCGTTGGGCCGCAAGGCCTCGTTCTCGGGCACCCGAGGGTCTTTCAGCGTCGCTCTTTTGCCCGGGGCGGTCCCCCGGGGTTAACCACCAATGAGAACCGCAGATGTTCCGTTGGGAGGTTGCGGGGGGGGGGCTCAATCCCTCACCACACCCAGTTTCGGCGGGAGCAGCGTCTTCAGGCAGCCATCGCCTGTTCGCCCCCTGGTGGCCTCATCCAATGCATTTTTAAGTTCAAAAAGTCCATATACATGTTCCCTTACTTCTTCATCTCTTTCTCTACAGCGTGCTAATGCATTCAAATCTAACAATCGCTGTGGTGGTTATTTCCCAATTAACTGTTTCCATCTCTCCACCAAATATTCACCCATACATTCCAACACTACCTGTCTTTCGTTGCTTCTTCGGAAGTTATACATCAAGGCCAATGCTGCCGTCCCATCATTCCCGTCTATATACATCTCTGGCTGTTGCTGCAATTCCACCTTCCTTTCCTTGCTGAACCCGCTGCGAGTTACCCTTGTGCATCTACTTTGTTCAGTCCCGCCTCTCGCCCCCGTGGTTTCAACTTCATCCCTGGGAGGGACGGACGATACCGAGTCTGTATCTAAGGCGGGAGGTGCGGATGGAACAACAGGAGCGGGGAGTGTCTGCTGTGGGCCTGGTTGGCTAATAGGAAGTGTTACGTGCGCAGTCTGTGCCAAAGGGAGGGCTTGAGCTACGGGAGGGGCTTGAGCAGTTGTTACTGGCGTGTTTGGCCTCGCTTCTGATCTTGAGCCTTGTTTTGTATGGATCAATATGTTTTCTATCAATTCATCTGCTATGTGCAATTCTCGTTGTGGGTATATTTTTTCTATATTCAACTGGTCACGTCTACCTGACCTCCTTAGACTCTTGTCCACTCCTCCTCCTCCTTTTCTTCCGCTACTTCACCTTTCGATTTATGCCTGCGCGCATGCTTCGCTCTACTTCTAAATAGGAGCATTGCTTCCCTTCTCCAGTCCTTAACGATATCAAATGCTGCAGGACGCGCTTTCTTTCTTATCAACACCCTTTCCAGGTTATCTATTCTCGCTATCTCAAAACTACCATTTATCGGCCAGTGATGGTCTTGTTGCTTTCTGGTTTGCCTATGTCAAGTCTCACAGAATATTATCGCTCCCACACCATACTTCACATACATCTCATACGCCGGCGTTCCCCCAATTGGTGCAATTTGGCCATCTTCCAAAGATTGTCTACCGCAGCGGAAAAACCCCGCTAGGTTGGACAATACCCCAGGCATGTTTCAACCTCCCCTTGGTTAATCAACCTTAGCTAGGGCGTTTGATTTTGCAAAGTCAACTCAACCAATATCAGGGTTATTTTGAATCGGGGTATGACTCACCTGATAAATCAATTTGTCCTCCAGGACACAATTCGTCTGTATACTGACGCAACCAATGACATCGTGTCTGCATTTCATGGCTTCTGCCTCGTTTCGGGACCTTCGCCTCCTTGTTCTCTAGCCAGGTACGTCAGTCAGGGATGAGATGTGTGCAGATCTGCAAAGGAATCTCTCAACACTTCTACAGGGCACCCCGAACACCTCTTGATCCGGGCTCGATCATCCCTTCCTCGCCGTTCTCTGCCTTTACTCAATTAAAACGTACACGATGGAAGAAGTGGGGGAGGGTCCCTATTCGGGTGCCATCTTGAAAGGGGCCCCTAGGGGTCCCTCGCATTATGGAAACAAGGCAAGTCACCACACACGATAGATACGCCAGACACGAGGTTGAATTCCCAAAGCTAGGGTTTATTGCAAAGCAAAAGAGTCTCAATTGGCCAACTCGGTCTCACGCCCCGCGACGTGTATCTCTAGACCTCGAGGGACGCAAGAGAGCGAATTACATACATCAGTTACATATATACAAAATGCACATCTTATTATCAGCTATGACATGTTAACACCGCCCTTTATTGGGTTTCTTTGTGATCATTTTGACAAATATGACACCTTCAAATATCTATTCTAGTAACAATATGCAACAATATGCAATTTTGCAAGTGTAGAGATAGACTTCTTTGTTGAACAGAACATCGTCCTTCTGTTCTTGTAAGCGAGTTACATACGGGGAAGAGTCACATTCCAGACCTTACTATCTTTGAGTTGCTATTCGTGTCCTGGGAGCCGACACGCTCTACAGGGCTAGAAAAGGGGGGCCGTAAGAGGAGCATAATTCAGGCCTGTAGCTGCCTTATTCTAACATTTTCTACCATATAACGAGACTGGCTGGCAGCTGTGAAATGATTAAACGCCCTGCGGCTCTCCTTCAAGGCTACACCCAGGAGAGAGCTGGGCATTCCTCTCTGGGCTGCCCACGTTGTGTTTCAGCGAACTCTTTATTAGCCTCGCGGCCTTGCCCTTTCACGTTTTAGACAACAATGTTAACAGTCAGCAGAATAAGCAGAATTGGCAAACCTAAGCTGCGAAGCAGTTTGAACAGAAAGCAATAAGCAATTGTTAAAGAGCAAAATGGCGATTCTTGTTACATCAAAATGGCCGCTCATTGGTCAAACTTGGAAACCTGTATTTCTATCGTTATGTACATGAGACGGTTGGCCCACGGCCACCAAAATACGTTTGCCGTCAATCATGAGAGGTGTCCGTTTTTCTAGAGCGACACACGCAGCTTCCGATAACATTCTTCGGGTAATTTCTTCCTCGTCCAGCTCGGCTTTCCACGTCACTGCTTTCCATGGTTGCAGCTGGGCTTCTCTGCTTTGCATGCGTCTCCGGTAAGTATCTTGCTGCTTTTTTCTACTGCCGAACACCCACGTGCCCTGCACTGGCTTCTGGCATTTCCGCCATGAGTGGTCTTCCTCGTACAGCTTTCCTCTTCTCAGGACTTGAGCCAGTTGGCTCCACTGTCTTTCTCTCAACCCATTGTTCGCACAGAGGAGCAACCCGCTCCCACCAATGTCTACCATGGTTTCTGGTGGTCCTGTTTTATATGTCCTGGGACCAGGAGCGTGCTCCCAACAACTAGAGCATTTCCTGTGCTCAAGGCTTCTCCTGCTCTGCAAAACTCCACTCCTCTTCTTCGTCGTAGTGTCGAGGTGTTTCTGGGAATAGTAGTCCTTTTTAGTTTACTTGCACGAAAACATTGGAGGAATGCTTCTAATAGATTTTGAGGACAAGTCAGTGTTTGAAAGTTGGCCTGTAGATTGAAATTAGAGAAATTTAGCATTCTCCTTTGATTGAGCAGGGGAAGAATCACAACAGGCCATTAGAGTGTTGCAAATGGTGGATTCAGCCTACAAGGGAAAAGGGAGATACCATGTTTCATCCGATGGAGCCATGGTATGTCCCGGAGATTGTCCCGCTGCCCCCCATTTGATCCTCCCTCATATAGCCGCCCCCAGGGCCAGGATCAGGTAGCGGCTGCTGTCCGCTGGCCACACGGGAGGAGGTCACAGCCGGAAAAACAGTGATGACTCCATCAGACTATTCATGAAATGAAAATCAGCCGCCATCTAATGGGGGATTTCTCAGCTCATATGTTTTGCATGTTTAACCAGGACATATAATTAAGGCAATTAAAGCAGTTGAGCTTACCTACAGGAATGCCAGATAAATAGAACAAGATATGCAAGGACTAGGATATATAACCTACTAAACCTATGCTCAAATCTCTGCATACCTTATTCACCCTAAAATCCACACAACCGTTTCTCGGCCAGCAAACCGCACGCACTTCACCACGCCGCAACAACAACAAACAACACATAAACCGCACCAACAGCACACAAGGTCTTGCATCGGTCTGATACCCGCACCAAAGCTCAGCGCACGGTGGAAATCAAACTGAAGCTGCCAACAACACACCACTTCTCTCACTTTCCTACTCCCTCTTCACCCGCCTCTTGTTCAATTCCGTTGGTGACGGTGCGCAGTATAAATACCTTTAACATTCAACAATAGACGGTATCATGTTAGTAATATATAATGCAGTATCACAGCTTCGCTAATTACTTTATCACTAGTTGGTGATTCAAGTTCCCACTGCAAATAATGTAAATCTTGTATTGCCTTCGACTCCATTCAGGAGACACTCTTCCATTCCCTAATAAATGTATTAGTTCCTCCACTTTTTTCGTGGCTGCTATTTATATTTAGTAGGAAAAAAGAATTCAAATGGGCAGTACCTGTTGGTACTTTTTAGATCTCTCACTTGCTAAAAAACATATGTGACCTGCGGGTTGCATATCTTTCCACCAGCGGATCTACCTAATGAGTTTTACCAATTTTTTATTATTGCCTGACAAACCGAACACATTCATAGAAAGCTGGAAACGCTTCCACGTCTGCACTTTCATAACTTGTGTGAGTTTATGTGAGGACATTTACATGGTATTGAACAACTAGTCCACAGGGATGTGGAGCTTCTTTCCTGTAGATTAGATATGTATATTTGCCTCTGCTGCAGCAGCTCAAACCACTGAGGGATCAGAAACGCCTTGGCGCACTCGCTCATCCCTCGGCTTCAATTCTTTTGACCATCTGACCAAACCCGTGGCAAATGGCTACCAAAAACATATTGTGTCTCTCCTACCCGACTCATCCCTGCATACTGCAACACCATAATGTCTACTCATTCTCCGGTTCTGTTTTTGCTCTAGGAACAAAAATGACTGGTAACTCTTTCAATGCATGAAATGGGATAATTGAGAGACCTGGACAGTAGTTACTGATAGCAGGAAGGGGCCAACCCTTGTTTCTAAGAAGACAGTTTACTACAACATAAATCTCCCTACCAACACTGCATCTCTGATGTTACTTTACTGTCATAAACCTGGAGACCTGAGAAATTAAACTACACCCACCTATAGACTGCAGACATGAGGCACTCAAATGGCCAGCATTAATGACCCAGGACTGTACGCGACTGAACAAGAGTTGCGATGGTATAGATTATGCAATATTATACATTATATTTCTGTTTCTTTGTAAGGGTTTCCTAAAGTTTGCTCTTTCATGCGACTAACATTTTCATCTCTGATGTCCTGTGAATGCTCCAGTCTCGGAAGAATGCAAAACATTTGTATGTTTAATGTATGTCTTTGGATATCAATAACTGTTTCAATGTTGTTTCATCCCACCATTTTTAAAGTTGACAGTTTGGTCATGGCAGTTTCACCTTTGTCATATAATTATTTTCTTATTATTATGGTGGTGCCCCCCACTCTGCCCCTTCATCCTTGTCGCGCACCCATCCATGCGTATTTCTCTTATGTTGTGGAGAACAAATTATCACGACCAGTTGACTATAAGCATTGTGGGAGGAAACCACTGCAGACCCAATAACTTCCTATGAAACTGAAAATAATAACACATTTGCTAATCAATCTGGTTGTACTTCTAATCAGGAAAAATGTAAATTTCAAAATTTGCTAGTTAACCTTTAAAAACTAATTGGTCTCGTTGAACTTTGTGTCCCTGAAATCTGTTGTCTTATTTCAACAGCGACTCCAACCATGGAAAAAAGGGAGGTTTGGCGGGATCTGGCGGAATCTGGTTCCACATTATTGAGGAAGGATCAAGGCACACCTCTCCAGTATTCAGAGACAGTCTTTGTATCCAAAAGAGCTAATGCTTTTCATCGGGAGCTGATGCAAAATGGCTCGGATGAGCTTACAAACTGCGAAGAAGGCACACAACAACTCCTGTTGGGTCAGTCTTCCTTCCAAAGAAAATGCTCCGGCAAATTCATTCTGCATGCTGAGGGACGTGCCAGAAGCTCTGTGTTAGGTCCGCCATGTCTCTTGGAAGGTGGTGCAAGTGAGCATAGCCTGGATCGTTCAACTGATAGCAAGATTGATGTCAGTAACTGTATACTAGATCTCTCCTGTGACCGTGAAAGGAAAGCTAGAAAGTCTGTGATGGATTACTCGCCCGACTCTGAAAGTCGTGCCAAAAATTCTACACTGCATCACCCGTCTAGAGGTGCTAGCCCTTCCATTCAAGAACAGTCCTCGGACTGTGAAAGTGAGGCTAGCTACTCCATACTCGAACAATCCTCTGACTGTGAAAGTGGTGGCAGAAACTCTGTAGTCAATCAGTCATCTGACTGCGAGGAAAGTGCTGCACTCTGCATACCGGATCAGTCCTCGGATGGTGAAGGAGGTGAAAAGCATTTTATTCTAGATCTGTCCTCGCACTGTGAAAGAAGTCAAGTCAGTTCCGTGAATTCCTTCATACAGCAGGAGGACTGCATGGAAGAAGGCCCATACTTGTGCACAGAAACCTGGAACAACTACAGTCCCTTCATACAAAAAGAAAATAACATGCAGGAGGCACCATACTCATTCATGGAAAGCTGGAAACGCTTCAAAGAACAGTCTGGACTTTCACAGAATCCCAGTAGTCACTTTGGTCAGAGCTCCTGTGAAGGACGACGTAATGACAACAGTTCCATCGCCAAAGCAATCAAAATTCAGCATAAACGTGACCCTCATGTGGCTCCTCAAAGCGCTCCGACTGTGGAGAAACCGTATAAATGTGCTGAATGTGGTAGGTGTTTCCGGTTCAACTCTGCTCTTGTGAAACACAACCGCATTCACACAGGCGAGAGACCATATGCATGCAACGAATGTGAAAAGAGCTTTAGTTACAATTCCTCGCTCCTTAAGCACAGCAGAATCCACACAGGTGAGAAACCCTATGCATGCCACGACTGCGGGAAATGCTTTAGTGTCAGCTCCACTCTTATAACACATCAGAGAATCCACACTGGTGAGAAGCCCTATACGTGTAATGACTGTGGCAAAAGTTTTAGTGTAAGCTCCACTCTTATAAACCATCAGAAAATTCACACGGGAGAGAAGGCCTTTGTTTGTAACGAATGTGGTAAAGGTTTCAGTAATAAGTCTGCAATGCAAAAACATGAGCGAGTTCACACAGGCGAAAAACCGTACACATGCCATCTCTGTGGGAAGTCCTTCAGTGAGAGTTCCTCGCTTGTCAAACATCTGCGGATCCACTCTGGTTTAAAAACCTATGTGTGTGAAAAGTGCAGCAAAGGTTTCAGCAATAAGTCCTCTCTTGTAAAGCATCGAAGGACCCACTCAGGCCACAAACCCTACACATGTACTGACTGTGGGAAGTGTTTCAGTGTCACTTCCACTCTTTTGACCCATCAGAGAATTCATACCGGAGAAAAACCCTATAAATGTGAAGACTGTGGGAAAACTTTCAGTGTCAGCTCAACTCTAATAACGCACCAGAAGATTCACTCTGGTGTGAAAAACATATCGTGCAAATACTGTGGCAAACTTTTCAACAATAACTCCTCCCTCTTGAAGCATGTGCGGATTCACACTGGAGAGAAGCCTTATTCGTGTGATGAGTGTGGGAGGTGTTTTGCAGATGGCTCCTCTCTGGTGAAACACAAAAGGATTCACACCGGGGAAAAACCATACATGTGCAGTGACTGCGGCAAAGGGTTCACTAACAACTCTTCTCTTGTGAAACATCAGCGTGTCCATACCGGCGAGAAACCCTACTCATGTACACAGTGCAGTAAGCGGTTCAGCCGGAGTTCGCAGCTGCTGACACACTGGAGAATTCACACCGGTGAAAAGCCCTTCTCATGCTCTGTGTGTGGCAAGGGATTCAGCGAAAACTCATCCATGATCAAGCACCACCGGATACACACTGGGGAGAGGCCCTTCCCCTGCTATGAATGTGGGAAGAACTTCCGGTACAACTATTCTCTCATGAAACACCAGAAGACTCATATGAGAGTGAAAAACTACATTTGCAGCGACTGTGGGAAGACATTCAAGATGAGCAAAGGTCGAATTGCATTGCACAGAGGGAACAGTAGCAGGAGTCACTACAGATGCAGTGAATGTGAAAAGGCTTCCGCAGCAGAAGGTCAATTGCAACCGGAGTCACAGTTAATTGCCTCCAGTCCCACAGCCACATGAGTGCTAGAATGTGCACAACTGTGTTTTGTGTCTGAGTGTGGAGAGTCAATCAGGTTGTGACTGGTCCCTTGCTTAACTTCTCATGAAACATGTTAAGCGATTGCAGAGAGAGGAAGAACATATGATGGTGGTTTCCTTCCTTTGCGGACTTCAGATGCCAATAAGCCTAATATATTTATTTTTTATACAAATGTATGCAACATATTCTAGTATTTTGTATGCCTTTTGCAGGCAGATGTCACCATCCCTGGCAGCATGGGTGCCTGAGAGCCTTGCTGTTGCATTGCATCAACATGTCTCTTCTTCACTCCTCAATAGGAGGCTGTTAAAGTGAAGCACAATGATTGTCTGCAATATTGTCAGCGCAAGTGTATCTATTGGTCAAGCGCTGAAAGCCTATCACAAGCATGACACTTCAGGGCCATACTTAGACTAATAGAGCAATGAGTCGTTGCAGATTTGATTAACAGTATTTGTTCATGTGTGCCTCCAGAAATGGGTTTAATGCAAATAGTATGGACATGTGCAGTGTATGTATATTCTTATAATCATGCGCACTGAGTCCTGCAATCATAGACCGTGGCTATATCTCTTGGTAGGCAAGCTTAAAAAAAGGAGAATAACCATTAACACACTCCTCCCGCAAATGTAAACCTCAAATAATCAAGGAGAATCTGATGCCTGTACATCTAGGAAAGCAAGATGTAGGGCCTCTGTACAAGGGATCACATAATCCAGAGGGGTGGGATCTACTAGTAGGAGGTGGCACGTCTCTAACGTAATATATTTTTTAAATTACTGTACCACTCTAGACTAAGATGGAGTAGAAGAGATGGCTGCCTTCTGCTTGGCTTTCATAAAGGCCTTGAACATGTTTCCACATTGGAGAATCAGAGGCAAGCTAAGCAACCTGGCCTGGGTCACAGCTTAAAAACTAGTTTAGGGACCTTATAAGTTACACAAGACAAAGGGTGCATGCTTAGGGAATTAGCAGCAGAGTTCCAGGGCCCATTCCCTTTAATTCTGTTATCATCGGCATAGCAGAGGGAAAGCCAAAGAAGAGGAGATGTGAGGCAAATCAAATATAATGTAGCAAAGTGTAAAGCTTTGAATGTTGGGCTGAGACTGCTTGGAACAGCAGTAAAAGGCAGGGAGAGAGAGGGCACAAGAGATGGTTACTTAGTGTGACTGAGGCCTGAACGTTCACATTGACACCTCTTTTAAGCACTTTGAGGACATGTAGCACTTAGAAAAATACACCTCTTAATAATTAAATATTCAGTGATCTCACATCAATGCAACAGGGTAATATAATGTCCCAGAAGGGTTTTGGGCTTATAGAGGAGGTGGCATCCCAAAATAAGATTCAAAAGGTAGTTGGGCCACCACTGTATCCATCGTTTTCTGTCTCGCCTTGAATATTGTGCCCAGTGCTGATGGACATGTCTGGAAAAAGGTTAAGACAGATTGGACACCATCCAGAGGAGATGAGCTGCTATGATGGGGGCCTGCACTATGCCACTTGTGATGTGAGATGCATTGTTGCATAGTCTGGAAGAGAGCACGAGTGGGGGAGTAAGAATACGCAACCAACACATTTAAAGGCATGCAACAGACTGGAGAGTGATCAGAAAGTACATGCAAAGAGTGAGCTGGAGACTACCTAGAGTCACTGGTGTAGCAGTCTTACCTGTTATTAACATCTATGTCGCTGCAAAAGGGGAATGATGTGCCGTTATATTGTAACGGAAATAGTGTAGGACACCAGGTCATGTATCATTTCTTGATGACCTTTACATACATGTCACCTACACCTGATGTCACGTTTCCTGTTGTGGCGTTCAGTCCAGCACAGAGAACACTCGCACATTGTGGGTTCTGCATCTGTATGCGACGGAGTGGTGTGGCACATCACAACAGACCAGAGTGAGTTCTCCTGCTGGCGTGCCCTGCTATTCCTCACAGGCTTCAAGCACAGAACATGTGTGACACATCACAACAGACCAGAGTGAGTTCTCCTGCTGGCGTGCCCTGCTATTCCTCACAGGCTTCAAGCACAGAACATGTGTGACACATCACAACAGACCAGAGTGAGTTCTCCTGCTGGCGTGCCCTGCTATTCCTCACAGGCTTCAAGCACAGAACATGTGTGACACATCACAACAGACCAGAGTGAGTTCTCCTGCTGGCGTGCCCTGCTATTCCTCACAGGCTTCAAGCACAGAACATGTGTGACACATCACAACAGACCAGAGTGAGTTCTCCTGCTGGCGTGCCCTGCTATTCCTCACAGGCTTCAAGCACAGAACATGTAAGAGGGTTAACCAACATTGTGGTATAGCTTTTTAAATGCTAAGAAGTATTCTGATTGATGTAAAATGTCTGGACCAGACTTATGTACTTATATGTAAACTATATATATTTATCTATATATCTAGCTATATATATATGCGTATGTATATTGAATTTCCATTGTGTTTCGCTGGTTTATTCAGTCTCTTGCCTCTTGTTTAAGGTCACACTTAGTGGTTCTCGGGGTAATTTGCAGGTAGCTGACTCACTTTCTTTCTTATTTGAGGTTTAAAAACACCTGAACCGTTTCCATTTTCTTTCAGAGTTTTTTGATTTACCTGGGGTGGTCTCTTAATATTTTGCGAGGTACGGACAAGCTGACCATTTTGTGTCCAATGCAGCATACGCTGATTTGGAGGATGGGCGACCAAGTCTATTTTTAATAATCTATCTTCTTATCTTTGATTGTTTTTCTCTCGTCACTTGTTAAAGGCCGCTTTGTTGGAGTACATGTCGTGAGCGTTGGTGAGAAAGGCAGTCCGCCTGTGGTTACTGCCCCTGACCGTCTTCTGTGGGAGATCACCATGAATGGAGGCTCAGGCTATGACTAGATCACTGCAGCTGCATTCTCCTCTTCTCATCTGCTTGGGTGAGGGCGGCCAATCAGATTCTCTTTCTAGCTGCCTGTGAGCTACATATGCATACACGGGAGCTACCATTAGGAGGCAGGGTGGCCACATTCTCTTGTTCATCTTCACCAGATCTTCTTCTCAGTTGAATGCCTTTTTTTGCCAGTGACCCAGAGATTTGAAACACAACCTACACATTTATTTGTATCATTACAAAAGCGGTCCAACTAGAAGTTATATAATTCTAAATGTGGGATATTTTTTCCTTGAAAATCAAAGTCTCTGGGTTTCGAATTCACAATTTGGGGGGTCCTTTCCCCGAGGCATTTTATCATGTTTCACCCCCCCCCCACATTAGCTTCTTGGTCCAGGCCGTCTGCTTCGTGTTCTTGACTCCTGGAAAGGCCACTCCCCTAGGTATAAAGGGCCTACAAGCGCCTGCATGTTAGATTGGTTTCTTCTCCAACCATATAGTATAATATACCCAGGGCACAAAATGTGCACTAGCCATTGGCTAGTGATAATTGACTCTTGGCTAGTAAGAAATGGTGTGCTCTCTGTATATTGTGACGGGGTGGACCACCAGAAATAACCACGCTGACTCTTATAGTAAGTCCAAGGGTGTTTATTTAAATATAAAAAGTTAGAATGGCTTCCGTTTTCAAGGTTCTTAAGGGCCTACCGGGTCCTCTTAGGACATTTGGTACTAGGGCCATCCCTCTCTCACAACATACCCAGCCTTATCGCACTTGCCTATCCCAAGCGTTCCTAATGGGTGTGTTGGTAATATCGAAAGGTAACCACTACTGTCTGAGTTTCTTCCTTAGGCTAAAAAGGGTATCCCTGAGACAATGGCTGGCTAACGCCCAAGGGGTATTTTAGTTGTCCCTGACCTAGCCCTAGTTAGTACTCTGTGGGCATATGGGTTGGTGCTTCCATCTACCCAGTTCCATTTGTCCTCCTTGCACGCACAGTCTGACCTGATGCTTCTCTACACTGGGCCCTGGGATGTTTCCCCTCCCGCTGTACCACTGTTCCTCCGCTCTCACACTCCACCTTCCAACCGCCACTGTACTACCACTACCTCTAATATCGCCTTCCTACATCCTCACTACTACACCACCTTCTATTCCCTCTCTACTGTTGCTGTGCTACCACGACTACCTATCTCCTCGTTCCTACTACTCCTACAAACCCTCGCTCACTACTGTCACTCCCAACACAACCACTACCACTGACTACCGTCCACTACTACCAACTACTTCTACTTTCAAACACTCTACAGACCCCCTCTCACTGGTAGCCTCTGCACTCCTTTTTGCCTCCTCTGGTCTCTTGGACGTCCTTCTCCACCGCCTGTCCTCACCCAAGTAACCCACACTGCACAACTCACATGCACCTTCTTAAACACCCAACCCTTCGCAGCATTGGATACTCTCCCTGCCCAATGACTTATCTGGCTCTGGGTAAGGGGGGGGGGCTTGTACTCATTCATGTGGCCACGGGCTAGTAGCATTGAGCTTGACATTATGCATCCTAATATGCTCCTCCTCTCACCTCCTCTCCCTCGTACTGGCTACCTCTCTCCAGCCTTTGCTTTCCTGCTGTGCCTCCACCAACTCCAGGCACTTTCTCCTTCCCAAAACATGCTCACCGCTCTCTCCATGTGAACTTGGCCACGCCGCCAGCTGACTCTCGTGCCTAAAGGCATTCAGGTATGCATTATAATTGTATTGCAGCACTGAGAAGCAAGGATTTGTTTTGGGGCACAGCATGTCTGGGACTCTAGTTGCCCTACCACTGAAGATGAGATTAAGCTAGGCCGTCTCCTTGCACTTGAAGATAGTGGCATTGCTGATCCCGAGGTCCAAGAGCAAGAGAAATGCAATATTCCTGATGCATGGTCACCTGTTACATTGAAGGGCGCATGCTGAGTCACACTGAAGACATGCTTGTTTGATCCTAGTGTTCTTCTGGCAATTATTATTTTTTTGTTTTATTGTATTTGATTCATATAAAACCTTTACAAAATTCACATACACAATTCAAATACAACGTAGCCACTCCTATACAATATTAACAATAGCGATTTATATTCTATGAACTGGAGACACTGAATGCTACTTTGGTGACTCCAATGATATGTGATGGTGACTCTGGCCTGTACGATGTCCCACCATCATATCTCATGGGAGGTGCGTGTGCCGTGACAACCTTAATGGTCAGATTCTTAGGCAATGGGGCCACAGGGTCGTAGGTAAGCCTACTCCTCTTTGGGGTCTCTTTAAGGGGGTAAGCGGGCATATGGTGGGCCAACGTGGCAAGCCCCCTGCCAAATTGTGAGATCTTTTTTCAGTTCTTTTCCTAGTTCACATTTCTTTATTGATATCAGTTAATATTAGCAACTTGTAAACATAACTAGAAATAGAGCTTTTCATGATGGCATTTGAGGAAGTTGTGTGTCTGGGAACTATATTGGTCTAGCGCTCTAGGCCAAAAATGATCATGCGACCCGGATGCTTGCTGGGCAGAGCTGGTCCCACTAGCATAGGTGGTGCTTGTCCTCGTGCTGTGCAGCCGGATTTGGCTGTAATTTGACCCATTCCAAGATGGCACCCGTGGGACGTCATGCACAATGTGTCGTGACGTCAAGCACCCAACGCAAGATGGTGCCGCCCTGGTGTTTGGACACACTTCACTTTGGATGATAGTTATCAGCAGGTAGGCTATTCCAGTTCAGCGCCTCTCAGCACTTCCTAGCGGACGCTCCTCTCCTGATTCCTGTGGGTTCCTAGCCCTGCCACAACCTCTTATACTCCTCTTTGTTCCCTTCCTCGTTTCTGTGTTCCTTCCTGATTCTTCACCCTGCTGCATTTTCCTGGCCTGGTGGAGCCCTTCACACTACTACACCCGCCTGGGCATCCAGTACGGATTCAGCCTCCATATTGTTTCCACACTGCTCCTCCTATTCCCTGACCTGTCGGAGGTTTTTCTCCCCTGTGAGGGTTTTCCTTTGGCTGTCGCTATGGGGTTCATGTGTTCTCCAGTTGTAATCCTCTGGGAACATTGTGGCTTCCAGTAAAGACAGACCATTTCTGTCTAAAGACCAACGACACGTGGAACGGATACGTCCAATCGCTGACAGAAAATAGAAGTTAAAAAGGATCATCACTACAGACAGTCATGCAATACGCTTGGAGGTACCACAGGATTCTTTTTCGTAATTGTAGATGAAGGGTATCAGTTGAATTCACATGTAGGATTATGGTGGAGTGTTCAGGGGAATCGCAGGCTTTGAGATGATCAGCCGTCTTTGACCAAAGACTGGAACGACATTTGACTTCAGAAGTAGATTTACTAATGAGAATGCTTTCGCATTTCTTGTTACAACATACTTCTGTCCACCCTGCAACATGATATTGAATCTTTTCCAATTTTCTGGATTTCTTTTGATGACAGTGCCAAGAATGATGTCAACATTGGATTTCTTATAGTGCTCACGGAAAGTGCTTCTGAAACACAGATTACAACTTCACTGGACGGTGGTTGCTAAAGGGATGCAATTTCTTGTATACAAGACCTTACTTGTTGCTAGAAAGGAACCAAGTTGGGGCATACAAACACCATATGTATGAGGGCACTGGATGTTACGTTAAAATGTCAGCTATGTTGGTGTCAGTCTGCTTTGTCCTATTCCGCTTTACATAAAGTAATTTATGCCTGAGAAACAATTTAGTCTATGTAATTGATGCTAGGTGAGAGACATTTGTGAAATACTGGTCCAAATCCTTTTCCACCGAGTGACAGTGAACAGTTTCTCAGTGGCTTTTTCCCAGGTCTTGCCACTATTTATCATAGACAGTTGGGTAGTACTGTAAGGAAGGCATGGTATCAACAGTAAAACAGACACAAGTGACCACAGTTCAAGGGTGTTGATTGACCTTCACAGGGGTATGATAAACACCTATCTAATCCTAAATCTACCGATTGAATCAAGCTATGACCATCAAATAATAAGGCAATCCTAGTGGCATCTTGACAAAATGAAAGGGCCTATACTAAAAAAAAAACTATTGCCATTCCTTACCTCTAAATACAAATAGTGAGGGGTAGTATTTGTGAAAAAGAAAGAAGTGTTCACAAAAATGATATGTCAAGATGTTCACGCAGTTGGTGTCCCTTCCCCACGTTTTCAGCACAGGACAAGGCGGTTCACTCGAGCATAGCACACTCTCTGGCTTCTTCGACACGAGGATACAGTTCCATAACCAGCATCAGGGCCTTCTGTGCCCAAGTCTCATTATCAAAGTCTCTTGATTCAACGGGCCTGATGTACCAAAACAAACACAAAGTTCCTTTCCTCTTCTAAGTACTTCAGGTGATAAACTCTTCACCCTGGACCCCCCTCAGCCAGGCTCAGATCCCTTTTATACAACGATTGATACTTTGGATCCCCCTCTTCTGGACTCAGATCCCCTTTTCAGAGAATATTCTTTGTCTTTCTCGGATGACTCACGGTTCACCCCGGATCCCCCTCAGTCGAGCTCAGATCCTTCCTCTTACACAATTAGTCTCCCTCAGCCGGGCTCCGACCAATTTCAGCTTGCATTAACTATCGAAGACTTTCGAATGTGCACAGGGTTTAGCTTGACACGTTCTAGGACCACTTTGATTTCACAATTCACAATGTACATTTGCCACCACTCAGTTGGATACCTAACAGATACCTTCGATTGAGCACTACGTGGTGCCGGACCACTTGTATATGGTATCAATCTTGGCTTCAGAAGTTCAGTCACTCCTTGGATGTTCAATTTATTCGCGTTGCTCATCACATACGCTTCACACACTGTTCTCTTCAGATTTCTTCATACACTATTGCCGCCTGCAACCTTGGTTCTAACACAGACCGGTCTGCTATCAGTCTCCCCAACTCATTGGCTGTGCTGAATTTACTGGCGCTGCTTTGTTGTAGGAGCCAAGGACAGTGGCAAACACTCCTCCCTGCCTTGGCTATCGACGCGGGAGAGCCCCGGGTACCTCCGACACACGATGTAGGTTTCTTCAGCTTTAATTTCAGGCCTTATGGCTCTTATTCTCAAAGACTCGTGAAAGTAACAGTTTTCCTCTGAAAAGGTCAAGGGCACTTACCCCCTTGCAACCCTCTTTGGTCTTGCCGTCTTTCTCCTCGTATTAAACTGGCATCTTGGAACTGCTGCTTCCTTGTGTGCTTTGCCTTGCTCAGAGTGTGCTTTCATGCTCTGCCTTTTATCCGTGTGAGGAAGTGTGATGGAAGTCAGGGGTGTATGTAATGATCAGTAATTGCCTGACCATTGTGTTGGGACATGTCAGATATACAGCTCGGTGTTATTCTGTTTTCTCTCACAGTGAGCTGTCCGTGAGAGTGTTTGTGTCGGAAAGGAGGTGGGGGGGGGGTTGTGATCCTAAGTATCCTAGGATAGGTAAAGGTGTTACAGTGAAGGGGATACCCCATCTCACCATCCGGTGTCGCACTCCCCGAAGGCCCCCCCCAATCAGGTGATCCTCCTGATCTTGTCCACCCCTAGGAACTGGATCCAAAAGCGATGGCCGTGTCCTTGCCATCTGGATGACAGATCCCCGGGGACTAGCGGGTGAGACACCTTCAAGTTTCTTCCAGTACATGTATTCCCAATACAGAGACTGAAAAATAGATGTGATAATGTGACAGCGTCCTAACCCTGTCCGGGGGAACAGGGACCCCCGTGACCTGGGGTGGGCGGCCTACCAAGGTGTATGTCATAGCCGATTCTAACCCAGAGAGGGAATGAAGGAGTTAGGGTGGGCACCTACCCCCTCCCCTGCCCGAGTATGTATTGTGCCGACTAGACTTCCAGACAAATCGTGGACACGTAGTTCGAGAAGAATCATGAACACATAGGAGAGGGTCATAGTGTCTCACGATCATACCTCGATCCAAGGAAATCAGGGTCGAGATTTGTTTGGTGAAAGTTTAATTTGTTGTTAGAATGTTTCATCTGTGGTTAAAGGGGGGTTATTATAATGTCATGCCACAGGGTGTGTAGAAGGCCGGGACATGACGTAAAGTTGTAATAAAAGCAACAATCCTTCTGAAGCGGGCATTCATATTCTAGCACTGTGCCCGGATTATTCCTAAGGTGAGGCCTCCCCTCACACTGGGCATATAACAGTGATGACATGGTATGTGAGGCAAGCGAAGGCTTGCGCAACATCTCGCATTCTGGCATAGAGCTGATAGTGCCAGGGTGCTGCACATAGATCCCACCCCCTCCTGCACTTCATATGCCTAACTGCTGTGTATATAGTTTTTGTTCCATAGCAATAGAGCAAGTTATTTCACCAGCTTTGTCTCATCATTGCGTCATTGCACTGCACACACAGCAGGGACGAGGGATACAGTACCTCGTACTCTGTAATGCAGGGAGCATAATTGCTAGTAGCAATGCATGTAGATGGAAGGGCAGAGCAGGCAGTTAAGGTGCACGGAGCCATGAAGCCACCACCATTCATGGCAAGCCCAGGGTGCACTCCCATTCAATGGAGACAGTCACTTTTTTCCCAGTTTAATACTTCCAAGGAGGTGATGGGAGATCGAAAATATTAAATACATGCCACCAGATTTCCTGGGCATCGTGGGCTAGGTTTGAATGAGGCCTGACCACCCTCAGGAATGCGAGATAACATAGTGTTCGAAGAAGAAATGTGGAGACCTTGTAAAACCTTTCAAGTCAAAAGAAATGTCCTACAAAATAGTAAAGGTTTACACAAGAACCCAAGGTGCCAATGACTGCAGACGACTGCGTGGTAAGCATGCAACTTCAAGGAGCAAAGTGAAGCCATGATATCCCACGTGCAAGTACTGCACACAACAGAACCCAAACAGCAAAACATAATGGTCCAAAAGGAGGGAAATGTCCAATAAAGGTTCTATAAAAATAGATATACTTTAATAAACCACACCATCTCTGAAATAGCTAAATAGAAAAACACTACACAAAACCCACCCCTGAGGAAAGAGCAAAGACGGAGGAAGGATAGCACAATGCATCACTCTTGAGTTATGAATCAGGGGTGTAAGGCAAGTAAAAACCACAATGTTCTTTAAAAAGAATGTTCCTTGGATGCAAAAAGGCAATTGGTGACCTAACCAGTCCCTAGGGCCCAGAACTGGACAAAGGGGTAGTTAATAGTCAGTAGTACCTGTTTGCAGTTCTTGGGTCTGCAGCAGCACTGAACCAGACTTTTTGGTGCTGGGCGAGCGATTTTAAGAATATCGGGGAAGTGGAAAAGGCAGCACCGGAGGGTCCGGGTGGTTCGAATGTGTTGAACAGTTCTTGAACACACAGCTACAGGCAGTTCAATGGTGAAAACACTAGAATCCCAGTTCTCTTGGCACTCGTTGCTGTGAGTCCCAAGCCAGGGCAAGATTAGTCCTTTTCACATGCTCCCAAACACGCGGGAGGCTGGCACACAACTGCAGGGTTCCTCCAACACGGTGAGGTCCTGGGTGCCGCTTTGTCTGGCAGAGAGGCAGGTGCTTGTTGCAGCAGCAGTTCACCCCCAATAGTCCATGGGGATGGTTAAGGGGATAGAGCTTTCCTTTGCATTGGACACTCCGTCTTCACCTCACTGGCGGAGGACTTTGGAAAGATCGACTCTCCCAAAAGCAGTCCAATGAAATCTTCTTGAAAGGTTGAAGTCCAAAGGATGATTCCAAGATGATTCAAAGAAGTGGTGGTAGACCCCTTCTTTCAAAGGCAAAAGCCTGCGGCAATTGGACTGAAACTAGCCTGCCTTAGTGGTTCAGCCCTGGTGCTTGAAAGAAGTGGGCTTTGCCCTTCTGACATTCCACCCAAAGTGCTTTGCGCTAGAGGAAATGGAGGAGGCAGGAAGGAGAGAGGGAGGCCGAGGGAAACAAGATGGTGGAAGTTTTCCTACACTGTACAGAGCCATCATGTCTACTCTAACCCCAACCCCCTTCTCATTAGGATCAAAGGCCTTTAGAAATGCAGCACCCTGGTGTTATGTTATGTTATGTTACTTTGCATTTATATAGCGCCTTATGTACCATTGGTATGGTCTGAAGGCGCTCGTAGGTTGAACGCCCTTAGGAACCGAAGTTCAAGACATTAGAGAGAGTAGAGAGTCAAAGGTGCGTGTGAGCACCGGATATGTGTGCAGCTGGTGTGGCATTTGTGTAATAGCTGCTTTTTAGCGGTAGGTGTGGTGGTAGAGAGATCAACAGTATGTGTTCGTTCTGGCAGGATTTATCCAGACCGATTGTGGCTGCGTTAGGTCTGAGAAGGACGCCTGGCTGGGGGGTGTGTAACCAGCAGTAGAGTGATGGGGAGTATGAGAACAGCTATACCGAATGGTGTCATAGTATCTCTGTGTTCTAGTTGAATGGTGGTGTAAAGAAGAGAGTAAGCGTAGTGATGTGATATGATGGGTTACATGCTCTTTCAAATGTGTCATGCAATCCAAACCATTCCATGTTAGCCGCGCAATTCCATGCACTTCTGTCTGCTCTGTGCACTCCAGTCTGCTCCGTGCACTCCAGTCCGCTCCGTGCACTCCAGTCCGCTCCGTGCACTCCAGTCTGCTCTGTGCACTCCAGTCCGCTTCAAGCACTCCAATCCGCTTCAAGCACTCCAAACCGTTATACGCACTCCAATCCGTTCATGCACTCCAAATCGGTCCACGCACTCCAATCAGTTCCATGCATTCCAATCTGTTCCACGCACTCCAATCCGTTACACGCACTCCAATCCGTTCCACGCACTCCAATCCGTTCTACGCATTCCGATCCGTTCCACGCATTCCGATCCGTTCCACATACTTCCCTGTAATTTTCACTTATTACACCAATATCTTCCACACACTTCATCCGTCTCATCCACATATTTCACCCGTCTCATCCACATATTTCAGCCGTTCCATCCACATACGTCACCCGTTCCATCCACATACGTCACTAGCTCTATCCACATACGTCATCCACCCGTTCCGTCTGCTCTACGCACTCAACAGTTCTACGTACTCATTTGCTCTAGGCACTCATCCGCTCTAGGCACTCATCCGCTCTAGGCACTCTTCTGCTCTAGGTATTCATATGCTCTAGGCACTCATCCACTCTACATGCTCTAGGCACTCATCCGCTCTAGGCACTAATTCGCTCTACATGTCCTATGCACTCGTCCGCTCTACATGTCCTATGCACTCTGCTCTATGCACTCATCCGATCTACGCACTCGTCAGCTCTGTGCACTCGTCCATTTTATGCCATCTCACGCTCTACGCATTCACCCGCTCTACGCACCCCTCCGCTCTTACGCACCCCTCCGCTCTTACGCACCCCTCCGCTCTTACTCACCCCTCCACTCTTACACACTCATTCGCTTTTACGCATTTGTCTGCTCCATACACGCGTCCAATCTACCCACCAGTCTGTTCTACGCATTCATCCACTCTACACACTCCTCCGTTCTTGCACACTCCTCTGCTCTACACACTCCTTTGCTCTCGGCACTCTTCCGCTCTGCGCACTCTTCCGCTCTGCGCGCCCATCTGCTCCGTGCACCCGTCCACTCCACGCACCCCTCCGCTCTACGCACCCGTCCGCTCCATGCACTCATCCGCTCCACGCACTCATCCGCTCTATGCACTCGTTCTTTCCACGCACTCATTTGCTATATGCACTCATCTGCTCTACAAAGTCGTTCGCTCATACGCACTCATCCGCTCTATACATTCATCCGCTCTATACACTCATCCGTTCTATACACTCATCCGCTCTATACACTCATCCGCTCTATACACTCCTCCGCTCTATATACTCCTCCGCTCTATATACTCCTCAGCTCTGCACATTCATCTGTTCTATGCAGTCATGTGTTCTACACATTCTCCAGCATTGGATCTTTCATGGATTCACATGCTTAGAATATTCCCCGTCGTCAGGCTGGGAATCCCCGGTACATTATATAGACCCTTTCCCATAGGAAAACTTTTTGACGCTTATGCGTCCTATCCACCTCGTCTTGTATCATGCGTGCCCGCGCCGTCGGGACGCCATGATATAAATACAGGTCCCGCCCCCGCGCTCCCTCAGATTTCAACCGTCTTTCAAAGTAGTGGGATCCTCGCGGTTACTGCTAATTGAAGTTAGGTTGTGTTTTCGCTTCGGCGAAGTTCCGTTCTGAGATAATATGTCCGGAAAAGCTTTATTCCGTCCTTGTGCGACATGTGGACTCAAAAAAGTCTATGAGGGTGATGCCCACATGGATTGTATCTACTGTCTCCACCCGCACCACACGGCGGATACATGCGAGATATGCCAGGGTTTCTCCCAAAAAACCCTTAAAGATTGGAAAAGAAGATTGGTCGACTGGCTTAACGACGGAGCGGGTGCCTATCCGGAGTCAGAAGTTGGATCCACGGCCTCCAGGAGCAAGTCGGAACCTCCCTCGAAGAAGGCGAGGCCTGTCGAAAAATGCCCTGCGGACAAGCATGTGGGGAAGCATGCTGGGTCTTCCTCATCACACAAAAAGTCCTCCTCCTCCTCATCCTCTAAGACGGAGAGGCAAGCGGCATCAAAATCCTCCTCTGGGGACCGTCCTAGGTCTTCCGTGATTCGAGACGCTTCAGCAGGGAAGTCGGCAACGAAATCGGCTACGAAGTCTAAAGGCTCGGTGCCGGCGACTGGCTCGTCGACCCCGGTATCGCTGACGATGCCGATTACTATTCAGGCAGCAGCGGTGGGGATTCCTTCGTCGACGGGGACTCAGTTTATGGCCTGGCAGCCAGAGGTTTGTGAACCGGCCCCCCCTGAGGTCCTGCTGCAAGACCCGGCTTTGCCGGGGTCGTCGGTGGAAGGAGAAGGTGACATGGTTATGCAGCCGTCGGACTTGGGCCTACGGCCTTCCAATACGTCGACGACGAGTGCGAGTGGGGGTGTGGTCCCTCTATCCTCGACGTTGCTGACCCCCCAGACGGTTTTGTCTCTGGATGTGCTTAATACACTTCAGAAGCTCCTGCAGCGTCTGGACACGCAGATTCCTCAGCCTGGCACTTCATCGTCGATATTTTCTGCACCTTCCGTCGACGAACAAGCTCAAGCAGCTCGCACGACGACCAAAACCCCTTCGGCCTCCCAGATGGCGAAGGATCGTCCTCGGTTGCAGGAGGAGGGTGAGCTATCGGAGTCCGATTCTATACGAGGTGACTCAGGGTCGGACATCTCCCTGTCACCGTCGAGAGACCCAACATGGAATTCGGATGTAGAGGCAGAGTCTACGAGGAGCCAGGCACAACCATCTCCTCCGGATGATGTGGGAGCCTTCCATGCAATGATGGGGAAAGCGTGTTCCGAGTTCGGCTTAATTCCTGAGGAGCAGAAGAAAGATTGCTTTCTTTTTGATCACATGGGTCAAAGGAGGAAATCGGTATTTGCCATCCCAATCCTGGACCACGTATGGCAAGAAGGCCTCAAGACGATGCGTCATCCGTTCTCGGAACCGGCTATTAAGGGGCGTATTGAGAAAAAGTTTAAAGCTCCGGAGTCCACTCCAAAATGTCTAACATCACAACCACTATCAGACTCTGTGGTATCGGCGGCAGCGGCTAGGAAGGCCAGAGTACAGCAAAAATGTTCAACCCCTCCAGAAAGCGAGGCAAGGAGACAGGACGCCTTCGGGAAAAAGGTACTCTCAGTCGGTGCCACAACGGTGAGAGCAGCCAACTCCTTGGCGATTGTATCGCGTTACGATAGGGAGATGTGGCATAAAATAGCCCCTATCCTAGAACACCTGCCGGAAGAACATCGCAAAGCAGCCATGTTACTAGTACGGGATGCTGAGGAGGCCTCGAACCATGCCATTAATATTGCGGTGGACCTAGCAGAGTCGGGGTTCAAACAAATCAATCATGGCGTAGTACTTCGTCGACAAGCGTGGCTCAAATGTACTACTTTTAGACCTGAAGTCCAGTACAAAGTTCTAGACATGCCATGTGAAGGAGAACATCTGTTTGGAGATAAGGTTGATGAAGCCTTGAAGGGGATGAAGGAAGACACGGATACCGCTAGGTCTCTTGGCGCCCTACAGACAGGTAGAAGTTTTCGCTCCTTTCGCCCCTTCAGGGGCGCCTCCGGAAACTCCCGCTTTGGAGCCTCTAGGGACCGTGGATTTAACAGGCCCTCATACTCTTCACAAGGCTACAGACGGGCATCCCAGTCGGCACGTAGAGGCAGCGATTATCAAGCCTCCAGACGACAAGGCTCGGGTCCCTCGTCGACGAAGGACAAGCAAACCAGCAACCAATGACGGCCTTCGGAACGTCCTGGGGGGTCGAGTCTCTCATCATATCGACCAATAGGAGTGCATCACCACAGATCGATGGGTTCTGGACACGGTTCGCATGGGTCATGCGCTGCAATTCAAAAACAAGCCTCCAAGTCTTCCGCCAGTGTTTTCGGCCCAGCCCCACCTTCGAGTTCTAAGACAAGAAGTGGCGCTTATGCTACAAAAAGGAGCGGTAGAACGGGTTCCTGTGGCACAGGAAGGACAAGGGGTTTATTCCCGGTTCTTCGTCGTCAAGAACCCAAATGGAAAATGGAGGCCCATCCTCGACCTGAGGGTACTCAACAAATGGCTAAAGAGCTCAAAATTCAAAATGCTAAAGCTCCAGGAGGTTATCAGGTCAGTGCAACCCATGGATTATCTGTCGTCGCTAGATCTTCAGGACGCATATTTTCATATCCCAATACGTCCACGACACAGGAGATACTTAAGGTTCGTCGTCGGCCAAAAGCATTTTCAGTTCAAGGTCCTCCTGTTCGGTCTCAAGTCCTCCCCCAGGACGTTCACCAAGTGCTTGGCCCCCATAGCGGCCCATTTAAGGAAGGACGGTCACCATGTCTATCCATATTTAGACGACTGGCTGGTCAGAGGCTCGTCCATGGAACAAACACGAAACAGTCTGGGGGCCACGATGTCCCTTTTACAGGAACTGGGCTTCGCGATAAACTTCAGCAAGTCCTCCGTAGAGCCCTCGAGGACCTTGGTCTTTCTAGGAGCGGAGTTTCATACGCACACAGGCCTTGTAAGACCATCCAGCGAAAGAATACTGAAGCTACAAAGCAAGGCGTCGGAATGGAAATGCGGTACCAGGGTGTCGGTGCGCAAATACATGTCCCTGCTAGGGACCATGTCGTCCTGCATTCCGTTGATAAACAACTGCCGCCTGTTTATGAGACCGTGCCAGGAATTTCTAGCGGACCGTTGGATGCAGAGCCAAGGTCGCTGGTCCGACAGACTGGTCATCGACGAACAACTGGTACAAGCACTCCACTGGTGGAGAGTTTCTGCTCATCTAACGAAAGGAATGCCTCTGTTGGAACCGGAGTTCCAGAAGACGGTGGTGACGGATGCATCACTGAGCGGATGGGGAGCTCATCTGGAGATGTTACAAGTGCAAGGCCGGTGGTCGTTACAAGAGTCCTCCCTGCATATCAACCTGCTAGAACTGAGAGCAGTGCGATGGGCTCTAAAGTCTTTTCTTCCTCAACTGAGAGACTCTGTGGTGCGTGTCATGACGGACAACACGACTACAATGTTTTACTTAAGGAAACAAGGAGGAACACGTTCCAGGTCCCTGTCGACGGAGGCACAGAAAATCTGGCATTGGGCCCTGCAACACAACATGCTAATCTTGGCGTTCCACCTACCAGGCGTGAGAAATGTGGAGGCAGATGCCCTCAGCAGGGAAATGAACGAGGTTCACGAATGGCTGCTGAACGACCAGCAACTGCAACATGCATTCAAGAAGTGGGGACATCCTTCCATCGATCTGTTCGCGACGAAGGACAACAAAAAATGCCCACAGTACGCAAGCAGATGGCCTCAGCAAGGCTCACTGGGAGATGCGTTCTCCTTCCCATGGACGAACAAATTCCTGTACGCATTCCCTCCTTTTCCTCTTATCCGGAGGACGTTGCAATGGATCCTCAAGTACCCATGTCGGGTGATTTTGGTAGCCCCGTATTGGGCCAGACAGGTGTGGTTCTCAGACCTGCTGCACTTGGCTGCAGCGGAGCCAATGAGGTTCAGGAAGATCCCCAACCTTCTGTCTCGACAGGAGGGTATCATCTGGCATCACGACCCGGACAGCCTCAAGTTGACAGCCTGGCTCCTGACTTCGCCGAATTCGGCCAGCTAGCGATTCCGGAGGAGTGTCGTCGTATTCTGCAAGCGGCAAGAGCACCTTCCACTAACACTTCATACTCATACAAATGGAGGAGTTTCTGTCAGTGGTGTGGGGATCAACCAGGTTTGGATCCGCAGTTGATTATGCCGGAACAGCTCCTCCCATACTTGCTGTTCTTAGCCCAAAAGGGCTTATCGGTGTCGTCGATAAAAGTACACCTGGCCGCCATCTCCAGGTTTACACGTCAACGACATTCCGCACCATTATTCAGCGACCGCCTGACTAAGCACTTCCTTAAAGGGTTGTTCAGGAGTTTCCCTCCCGAGAAGAGATTTCCTCCGGTGTGGAGCCTCAATCTGGTGTTAGCGTCTCTTATGAAACCTCCTTTTGAACCAATGTCATCGTCGTCTCTAAAGTTTTTGTCCTGGAAATTGGCCTTCCTGGTGGCCATCACTTCAGCCCGACGTATTTCGGAAATCCAAGCTCTAATGGTAGACCCACCATACTTAAGATTTTTTAAGAACAAGGTGGTCCTTGCCACTAACCCACAGTTCATACCGAAGGCGCCTTCAGTGTTCCAGAAACATTCCTCTATTGTCTTACCTACGTTTTTTCCAGAGCCATGCTCAGGAGCGGAGCGCACGTTACACATATTAGACGTGAAGAGGGCTCTTAAGTTTTATCTTCATCGCACGCAACCTTTCAGGGAAACGAGGCAATTGTTCGTGGCCTATGGTCTGGGTGCTAAAGGCAAAGCCATTTCAAAGCAAAGACTGTCAAGATGGGTATCGTCTACCATTTCGTACTGCCATTCCAAGGCTGGGAAGCCTCTTTTGCGACGCCCAAGAGCTCATTCCACTAGAGCGGCGGCATCGTCGACGGCGCTGTGGTCTGGAGTCCCTCTGGGGGACATCTGCATGGCGGCTACCTGGGCGGCTACACACACTTTTACCCGCCATTACTGCCTGTCACAACAACATGCCGAAGATACTCGGATGGGACAGGCGGTGCTTCGACACCTATTCCAATAAGGTAAGCCCCGGTTGAGGGGTTAGATCTGGTTGGAAATTATGATTGAATATTGTTCGTTCTCTATGTTAACTATTGCTGATGGGTACACGACCATAGAGAACTGGCATTGTGAGGAAAGTATGTGAGTTTGCATGCACGCCTCCTCTCTTCGGGATGGTACTGCTATGTAATCTATTCTAAGCATGTGAATCCATGAAAGATCCAATGCTGGAGAAGGGAATAGTTTCTTACCTGTAACTCCATTTCTCCAGCATTGGTATCTTTCATGGATTCACATGCGCCCGCCTGCCTCCCCTGGCCATGCAAACTGGTTCCCCCACTACTTTGGGGGCCGAAATCTGAGGGAGCGCGGGGGCTGGACCTGTATTTATATCATGGCGTCCCGACGGCGCGGGCACGCATGATACAAAACGAGGTGGATAGGACGCATAAGCGTCAAAAAGTTTTCCTATGGGAAAGGGTCTATATAATGTACCGGGGATTCCCAGCCTGACGACGGGGAATATTCTAAGCATGTGAATCCATGAAAGATACCAATGCTGGAGAAATGGAGTTACAGGTAAGAAACTATTCCCTTCCTCCGCATTTAGGCATTCATCCGCTCTACGCACTTGTCTGTTCTACACAGTCATCCGCTCTACACTCATCCCTCTGCACATTCATCTGCTCAACACTCATCCGCTCAGCGCACTTACTCATTACGTCCATTTCATTAATTTAAACCTCATTACTGTTTTCGTACGATTTTATTCTTTTTTTCCGCTACACTGCTTTGATCTACTTTACTCGTTCTATTCTGTTTGTCCTTTTAATTTACATTCACGGCTATGAGTTGTCTCGCATGGATCTTGATGTTGTATTGTTATTTGTCTTCTGCCTTCTCTCTCCCTCTCCCCTGCTAAACCTGCTAAACTCCCCACTGAAGTTTGCACTAAACCTGCATCTGGGCCACTCTGTGACCTCGGTCCAGGGCCCAGCCACTCTCCACTTGCACTGCCTCCCTGGCTCCCCCTGCACTGTGGGACTGTCACTGCATCCCTACAGCCCCCTTCCCAGCACTTGCTCTGCACTTACCTCGCACTTGCCACCAGCTGGCCCTTTTATTATTATTTATTATTTTATTACGCTACTTACCTTGTACTGCACTTTCCCCCCCACCTCCTCCCCCTGCACTTTCTCCTTTTCCCCTTACCTCTGCACTTGCGCGATCTGAATGACACCTGGCCTAGTAGGATCGTTTGTCTGTCTTCCCCTTGTTTCCCCCCCCTCCCTGCCTCGTCGCGCCTTGAAACACTTGTGTATAGGCGCGTTACAAATACCATATCATATCATATCATATCATATTGTTATTCAAGATCTAGTAGTTTGTTGGGTTGGTGTCATTGAGATGCTGTTAATCAGTTTGGGTTAGTTTGCGTACGGGTTGGTTTTAGGGGAAGAGCCAAGTTTTCAGTAGTTTGCGGACAGACATTAGATCTTCAGTTAGGCGGATGTGGGGTGGGAGTGCGTTCCACAGCGTGGGTGCCAAGGCTGAGAATGATGATCCGCCTTACCTGACTGAGTTTGTTTTAGGTATAAGCCGGCTGAGCTTGATCTTAGAGTACATGGAGGGTGATAGGGTTTTAGCTTGTCTTGAAAATATTGAGGTCCGGTTTTATGCAATGCTCGATGAGCGATGCATAAGGTTTTGAAGGTCACCATTCAGGCCACTGGAAGCCAGTGCAGAGTTTTAAGGGCTGGGGAGATGTGGTCTCTCGGGCCGAGCGCTAGTAGCAGTTTGGCTGCAGCGTTTTGTGCTCTTTGGAGTTTATTCAGTTGGTAAGCGTGGACTCCGAGGTAGAGGGGGTTAGCGTAGTCCAGTCTTGATATAACAATTGATTGGACTGCAGAGAGTCTGTTGGGAAAGGAGAGATAAGGAAAGATGCACCTAACAGTTTTAAGGTGGTAGTGGCAGGACTTTCAGATGTTGTTGACTTGGCGCGAGACTGTTAGGTCAGAGTCAAGGGTGCATCCAAGGTTTTTTACTGAGTTAGCCGGAGTCAGTGAGTTGCCCATGGCAGATGGCCAGGGTAGTGGGTGTGGAAGAAGTTCAGAGTTTCCACATACCATGATTTCAGTTTTGGAGGGGTTTAACAGGAGGTGGCTTTGGGTCATCCAGAGCTCTATGTCGAGGAGGCAGGATGCGAGGTCAGGTCGGCAGTTGGGCTTTGAGTTCAAGAGTTTTAGAATTAGTTGAGTGTCATCAGCGTAGTTGTAACACAGGATGTTGTGTGAACGAATTATTGGTGGGAGGGTGATCAAGTAAAGATTGAGCAGGAGGGCAGATAGGCATGCTCCTTGAGGAACTCCTGTATCAACTGGTCGGGCTTGGGAGGAATAGGTGGAGAGTATCGTTATTTGGTACCTATCTTTGAGGAATGAAGCTATCAATTTGAGAGCAGTTCCACGAATTCCTAGGGAGTGGAGAAGGTCAAGGAGGATTGAGTGATTGATTGTGTTGAAGGCAGCGGATAGGTCAAGAAGGATTAATGCGGCGCATCCTGCGGAGTCTGCCGTGATTTTAAGGTCATGCCAGATTGAGGTTAGGGTGGTTTCAGTTCCGTGTCAGGCTCTGAAACCTGATTGTGCGGGGTCTAGGAGATTGTTGGCTTCGACAAAGGCATTTAGTTGGGAGTAGGCGGTTCGGTCAATGAGTTTGGCAAGGAACCTGGTGTTTGAGATGGGTCGGTAGTTTTTGGGTTCGAGAGGGTCGAGGGAAGGTTTTTTTATTAGAGGTTTGACATGAACCGTTTTGAATGCGTCGGGAAAAATACCCGAGGAAAGGGAGTCATTTATGATGGGTCTTGCGTGTTCTCCTGCGCAGGTAGAAGCGAACATTTATTAGAGAGTTGTGGCCGGGCAAGAGTCTAGCGGAGAGCCGGATGGTTTGCGGGCAGAGAGAAGTTTGAGAAATTGGTCGGGTGATATTGGACTAAAGGAGTCGAACGTTGGTTGCGCAGTGGTCGCAGGTGGTGGGTTGGCCGGTATGGGGGGAGGATTGCCTTGGTGATTTAAGAGAGTCCGTTTGGTGGTTAGCGCATTTGTCCTTTTGAGAGCCGTGGCGTAAAAGTGGAGAGAGAGTGAGTCGCATAGTGATTGTGACGGGGTCGGGACGGTGGTAGTGCATGCCGGTTTGGTGAATTCGGTGATGATTTTGTGAAGTTCTTTGCTGGGGTTTTTGCAGTTTAGGATTCGGGAGTTGTAGTGGACTTTTTTTGCTTTCCGGATTTCGGCCTTGTACTGATGAAGGTGTTGGGCGATGGTGGTTCTTGTCTCTTGGATTTTGTCTTTCTGCCATTTGCGTTCTAGGTATTTATATAGTTGTTTAGTGGTCTTCAATTTAGGTGTGAACCATCTAGGGAACAGGCCACGGCGGGCTGATGGTTTGCAAGGGGGTGTGAGCTGCATTAGTGAGGTGTTGAGCCATGAGTCAAAGGCGTCTAGGGTTAGATGTTTATTGAGTTGGCAGGTAGGTGGAGGGGCCTGGAGGAGTGTGTCGGCTAGGTCAGGAATGATTATTAGTTTTTTCCAGCATTTGCGTAGATTTGGGGGTTCTGGTTCGAGTACGGGAAGCGGGTCAGGTGAGCGAATGGCAAAAGAAACAATGAATTGATCGGACCAAATGATAGGGGTAGGGGGTTTTAGATGTATTCGGTTGTGGGAGCTAAAGATGGCATCAAGAGTGTGTCCTTTATAGTGAGTCGGGCCGTTTATGTGGGGTTGGAGGTTAATCGCGTCTAGGCCGTCAACCAGAGAGTGCGTCATAGTGTTGGTGGGGATGTCGAGCCATATGTTGAAGTCTCCAAGAAGGGTGAGGTTGGGCTGGTTAAGTTGAAGGGTGGCCATAGAGTCGCAGAGGTTGTTTGAGAATTGTCTATCGTAGCCAGGGGGTCTGTAGATTATTAGGAAACTGTGTGAGAACGACGGGGAGATGGATAGTTTAACGAAGATTGATTCGCAGGAAGGAATGGAAGGTTGTTTGTCTTTGATCGAGGCGTGGAGGTGAGACTTGAAGACAAATGCTATTCTCCCTCCTCTAGAGGGACGGTTCAGTGGGATGAGGGAGTAAGCGGGGGAGAAGGCTTCATTGGCAATTGGGGCGAAGTCGTCAGAGAACCAAGTTTCGGTGATGAAAACCAGGTCAGGTTTGTCGGAGGCGAGGAGGTCAAAGATGCTGTGCCTGTTTTTTGCTACGGATCGGGCATTAAATAGGATGCAATTCACTTCGGTAGGTGAGGTTGGTGTTGGAGCTCGAGCGGAGGGGGGTGGGGGGAGATTGTGGAAACTGGGGAGGGAGAGGGGTGGGGTGGTTGATGATCGATGGAAAAGTGGGCGAGCAGAAAGATTGGCGGGTTTCGGGTGGTATTGGATGGATGCGTGTGTTAGGGTGATTGGGTTTGGAACGAGGGATTTGAAGGTGGGGTGTGGGCAGTTAGGAGTTTCAGTTGCGGTCGGTGAGAAATCGAGGGATAGGGGTTTCAGGAAGGGTGGAGCGATGGGGGATGGTGGTGATTGGGGGAGTGAGGAGGTGGGTCGAGACAGGGGTGGCGATGAGTGCTGAGAGATAGAGGGGGACCAGGTACGTTTCCTCTTTAGTGTTTTTGTTGCAATTGGTGTGTGCAAGAGGGTAGGAGGGTCAGAGGAGGGTCAGAGGGAGAGAGGGATGAGGCTTCTGTTCTTGCTAGGGCTAGGCATGTGGTTTTTAGGGAGGGGAAGGGTGTGAGGTTACTCTCTTTGAATGGGTGTACTTCTTTGATGCCTGGGCCCAGGGCAGCTACCTTATGAAAGGCTGTCTCAGGCACAGGGCGTTACCTGCCCTCACAAAGAGATCAAAGAAGAGGCATGGATATTCAGGTTCCTGTCCTGTCATTTGGAGGGCTCATCCCCTTCCACAGCTGAGCTGACTCACAGGAGCTGACACGTGTGACATGAACTTGGATGTGGCTGTAATGAACACATGATTTTACACTGCCATCATCATGGCTACTTATGATCATCATGGTTTTGGTACAGAGGGGCATACCTTAAATGTAGCCTCTGCCCTGCAGAGACTTGGCTGTCAATGCAGCTGTCAAATGGGCAACTGTAACCTCGGAACCTTCTCTGTGCCACTTCCTTCTCTCTCCACCCAATATTACTCTGCTGTCCTCTCTACTTCCACCCTCTGATCTTACCATCTCCTACTAGACTCCACACCACTACTACTCTCTGCGCCACAGAACTACTACCTCCTCTCCTACACTAATACTACTCCCACCTCTACACTACTCCCTTCTCCACTCTATGATATGGTATGATATGATATGGCATTTGTAACACGCCTATACACAAGTGTTTCAAGGCGCGACGAGGCAGGGGGGGGAGCAAGGGGAGACAGACAACGATCCTACTAGGCCAGGTGTCATTCAGATCACGCAAGTGCAAGGGTAGAGAGGAAGGGAAAAGTGCATGGGGGAAAGGGAGAGGGGAAAGTGCAGTCCAGGGTTATTAGCATACAGCGTACAGGATAAATAACAAGGGCCAGCTGGTGGCAAGTGCGAGGTAAGTGCAGACAAGTGCTAGGAAGGGAGGCTGTAGGTTACAGACACAGTCCCGCAGTGCAGGGGTTGCCGGGGAGGCAGTGCAGGGGGGAGAGTGGCTGTGCCAAGGACCGAGAACAGTGAGTGGCCCAGTTGCAGTTTCAGTGGTATTAGCAGGGGAGAGAAAGCGGAGGCAACGAGGAAGGTTTTGAGGTGCTTCCGGAACCGGAGATGGTTCTCCTCAAGTTTCAGGGAGGCAGGAAGGCTGTTCCAGAGGGAGGCCCCTGCAACGGAGAGAGATCTGCCCCCAACTCGTTGTTTGGAGAAGCGGCTGACCCTGAGGGAGTTGGAGGCGGATGAGCGAAGAGCTCGAGAAGGAAGATATTTAGGAAGAGAGAGTTGAAGGTATTTTGGCCCAAGGCCCCAGACGGCCTTGTGGACAATGCAGAGGGTTTTGAACTTGATCCTCGCAGTCACTGGAAGTCAGTGTAGTGATTTCAGTCCTGGAGAGATACGGTCCCTGGGCTTGAGGCCAAGGACAAGTCTCGCAGTCCTGTTCTGGATGAGTTGCAAAGGGCGGAGAGTAGAGGCAGGCAGATTTAGATAGAGGCTGTTACAGTAGTCCAGCTTCGAAAGAACCAGGGCTCTAGAGACAGTGAGCTTCTGGGGGAAGGAAAGGAAAGGAAGGATACCTCTGAGGAGGTGTAGCTGGTAGTGTGACTTCTTAGAGACGTCTCCATTCGACTACTCCCCTCGCCATTCTACTACTCCACTCAACTACTGCACGCACTCCTTCTTTTCCAGTCATCCTGCTTTCATTCTTCCACTCACCTTACCATAGACTGCCTACTCTGTCAATCCCAATCTTACACCATTCAAGCACGCTCACAGCCAAGTGCCACTCGTCAACCCATACCTCACCTTGCACAATCCTTCAGAAATGCTACCCTGTTCTTCACCATCTTTCTTCTGTCTGGTCGCTAGGTCTACTGCCTCCTTGACCTCTCCCACATAACCCACACTTTCTTGCTTCCTGTCTTCCATTTTATCCTCCCTCTTCCCTTTCCATTGGCTATCTCCCTCACCTGGCTCCCTGGGCCAACCACTAGCTTCCTTTCCTCCCTTCCCCTCCCAGGAGGTGTTACAGGTGAGTGAAAACATAAAATAAGTTTTGCTGTGCCCCTTTCCAACACGCAGGTCTGCCGGGTGTCGGCAATGGCGTCCCGCTGTAACAACAATCACTCTCAGTGGCCCAGTTACTGTGCAGGCTTTCTGACTTGTTGAAGAAGCCGGGTTGGAAACCGGACCGTTCCATGCCAATGGTACAGGTAACAGAATTGTACTTGTGTGGGTACTCATTGCATGCTGACCAAGTGTTCCATGGTATGCAGTTGGGTATTCTTGGACCACTTGCTCGTTCTTCCAATACGGGGTCTCCTAGGAGATGTAGTTTGTGAGGAGCAAGAGAAACAGATGGGTGAGCATTGTGCATAGAAGCAAGATTAGGTGGTACTTGTAGCTTGCAGGCAGCCACAAAGAGAAGGGATAGGGATAGGGACCCACCCAATGTCCACACCCCGCCTCTAGGGCAAGACTGGCTGTGGGATCCCTCGTTGGTGGCGTTGCACCCCCGGCTGAGAGGGAGTCCCCAACCCCTCTTGACCCCTGTCACAAGCATGATCATACTTTAGATAGATGCCTAGATACCTCTGGGTTTTGTGCGCCATATAAATAAATAAATAATGTATATGTTTGGCTGCAAGTTCCTTCTTCTGACAGATCACAACCCCCTGATGAACATGCTTGCACAGGAGGCCCCAAATCATCTTGGCCGAGACGGGCACCTCTAGTAGCTTAACACCAGGCATACACATTCACAGGCGAACATGTGTTGGACTTGAAGAACAGTCAAGCCAAACGCATGTTGTGACTATCATGCAAAGATCCTGTACCTAACACTTTCTTGAAGGATGGATGCACAATGGCCTTGTTGGAAGATACTGTCAGTGATACAAAAAGGGTTAGGTGAAAGAGAAAGGATCCAAGATACAATTAAAAGACAAAGTCCTAGAGTAATTGCAAGATTTATTTTAAAAGATGAGCCAGATGTGATGAGCGATGCCTACCCTGGGGCTATAACCACCCTGGCAAGTTAGCTCTGATCTATATGACACAAAACATGCAGTGTCTGGGGAGGACTCTCACTCACCAAATGCGGGACAAGGGAGCCATCATGGCGACCTCAGGTGGAACTACTGTGGAGAAAGCGGTTAATAAGGGCAGAGACAAGAAGTTACACGCCATGGAAGCATAACTAAAATATGTGAAGACCATAGAGACACTATGGCTCAACGTAGGATTAGATCTTGTATGCCCTCACTGTGTAGGCAGCTGCTATGGCACAGTTATGATGGTTTAACTGGCCAAGTGGAAAGAACTTCTCTTTGTCCCTAATATAACCACAGGAACTATATGTGAAGTTTTGAGAGACATTTTCAGAAGATGTTTTCCAAGAGAAGCAAGTGATAACGTTCAACTAGGGGCATGTGAAATGACAGTTTTCTTTAAGCAATATCAGTGCACACAGCTTAAGTCTTCCTTATACCAACCACTTTTCTGAGTTGGAAGCACCCAGTGATTCCCCTATTTTTAACTTTAGATCGGTTTCAGTAGTAGAGTTGAGGGCAATTCTAGCCAAGCTCAAACTCTCTTCCTGTAAAGGAGATATTTTTCCGGCCACTGTTATGAAATCGTGCTCGGACTCACTTGTCAACTCTTTGACTAAAATTGTCAATGCCTCGCTTTAAGAAGGTTGTGTTCCCACCCGTCTGAAACAAGCATGGGTGACTCCTTTGTTAAAGAAAAAAGGCCTTGACCCTTTGAGTCCGGCCAACTATAGGCCCATCACTAATTCCCTGTTCCTTCTTAAGATTTTGGATAGGGTTGCCCTTAGCTGGCAATCCCATCCTAAAGAAATATCATCAGGCTTTCGTCCGGGTTTTAGTATGGAGTCAGCGCTTTTGGATCTTAAATCCAATATGTTGAAAAGGATTAATGAAGGGCAGAGCACAGTGTTAATGGCCTTGGATTTGTCAGCAGCGTTTGATTTAGTGGATCACCCGCTGCTCCTCCGTAGACTTCGGGAAGTCGCCAGTTTTAGTAACGAAGCCTTTGCCTGGATTGACTCCTTTCTGGGTCACAGATCCATTAGGTTGTCTTTGTATGAATTAGCAGCTGGACCTTTTTCTTGGAGTGCTTTGATGACTCTATTTTCAAAGGTAAGGATTTCAGGGCAGATGGTGTTACCCAGTGGATTAAAAGAGGATGGATTCTTGAGTCCCGTCAAGTTGAAAGGAGGGTCATATGTGTTGTTTCTAAAGAAATACTTGAGCCTAATGTGCCTGAAGAATTTTCTAAGTTCAATTTCTCTCTCAAAAAGGTTGGCACTTTTCTTTGGCACAAAATGTAGACCTTTTTTCAGGATACTCCGGATACTGAGGATACAGAGTCAAAAGTCAGAGGGAAGAACTTCTCTTTGTCCCTAATATAACCACAGGAACTATATGTGAAGTTTTGAGAGACATTTTCAGAAGATGTTTTCCAAGAGAAGCAAGTGATAACGTTCAACTAGAGGCATGTGAAATGACAGTTTTCTTTAAGCAATATCAGTGCACACAGCTTAAGTCTTCCTTATACCAACCACAGGCCAACAGACAAGTGGATATGGCCACCAGACTCATCAAATTGTGCCATACTCTTGCAGCACTGTCCAGCAAAGACATCAGTCTGTCCTGAAAGCATTGGTAGCAGACAGACTGATACCTAGCTCTGTCATAGGAATATCTCCATTCCATTTCACATAAGGAGGGGAACGAGTTTACGATACTTGGATTCTACCCTGACTGCCTGACATCAGGGCGGACAGCAATGTGTCTGTAGAAGAAGGGATAGTATGGCGAGTATTTTCTAGTTGTATTTATTTGTTATTTATTAAGCGCTGAAGTGATATTATGGCGAGTATTTTCTAGTTGTATTTATTTGTTATTTATTAAGCGCTTTACACCAAAGTGTTGGACATTATAATGGTTACAGTACAATCACATGATATTTGGTAGCTTCACAGAAGTGTTTCAGGAAAAGACAAGATACAGTCAGAGTTAGTGAGGATAAGAGCTGCTGGAAGTTACGATTGTAGAAGATACGACTGTAGAGAAGTACGAATGGCAGAGTAGGAGGTAGTAGAACGCAGAAGGAGGGGGGGGAGAGTTCCAATGATAGGGAGCAAGAAGAGAAAAAGAGCGGAACTGGGATTGGGCACAGTGTACTGCAAACAACCTTTGTGTGAGGGACTGAGCAAGAACTGAGATTGTGACCGAAGAGAGTGAGCGGGCACATAGAAGGAGACCAAGGAAGAAAAAAAATGGGAGCAAGACCGTGGAGGTATTTAAAAACCATACATAGAAAGTTGAATTTGAGCCTAGAGGAAAATGTCAGCGAACCAAGCTAAAACAGAGATTGAGAAATGGAGTTGCATGGAGATAACTGATAGAGGAGACATATACAACATTCAAATGTATTTAAGGTGGGCCAGGTAGGAAAGGGGAAACCAAAGAGGGTAGAGGAACAGTAAAAAAGGCGAGAGAAAATTAGAGATGAGATGAGAACTTTGGTAGCACCAAAAGTCAGAAAAGGACAGGCTTTACAAATGTTAAAGAGATGGAAACGGCAGGACGGAGAGACAGTGGAGATGTGAGGGGAGAAGGCTAAGGCCATATCAAAGTATAGGCTGAGATTGCGAGCAGTAGTAAAGAGTGGTAAAGAAGAAGGGGGAAAGGGGACAGAGGGGGGAGCGGGACGATTCAAGCTGATGCAAGCCAATCAAAAGTGCCTCTATTGCGGTTCATGTACCAGATATATATCCATGTGACAGACTCCATGTGAGACTTAAGCACAAGGACTGAAACCTCTTGTCTAGATGCAGTCTGCTGCTACAAGGAATCAGAGTATGAAGGAGCTATGTCCTCAATGAAGAAATCAAAGTCTAGAATATGAAAGGGGTATATCACCTTGGACCAAGCAGGAACAAGAAAGAAAAATTTCAATCAAGGCTGTCCTGATGGTGACACGACAGATTCCAAAGAGGCTGAAACAGTAAGAGGGTACAGGTCTGGCATGGAAGGGCAAACCACCCATCACAGAGCACCGACAGCCCTGGATTGGGTAGACTTGGTACTCTGTGGCAAATCTCTGCAGGGATATCCTCACATCCTAAGCTGTCCAGAAAGCACACTGCGACGCCCAACAGAGAGCTGACCTCCATTGAGGTCCATAGACCTTGAACTGTGTTCCTGGACGATCAACCTGTTTGTGTAAAGGTGAGGTGGACTGTCTGCACTTACTTGTACTCCTACTTTAGGTCAGTCGATGATGCTGGGGTGAGAGAGAAATTGGCCTTCTGGAATGAAGCTGAGCGTGGTAAAATTCTGAACCCGGCTCGCACCACCCCAGGCTTTCATTTCACATGCTGCTGAGTGGCACTTGCAAATAGTTCCTGTTGACATATGTAAATTACACCCCTTTTTGGGGTTTCTTTTGTGAGGCACATGTTCTTTTTACCATATTGGGGAGGCACCAGAATGAAGGGTACCTCTAGCTTGTGTGCCGCGTGAGGGCCCCTTCAAACAAAAGCAGAATAATATTACAAATGTTGCAGAGCGGCAGGCCGTTACATCCGTTGGTCCCGACCCTCACTGTGGAACATGTCTGGGCTAACTGACCCCTGTCTGGATCTGACTATTGCAGCGCCAGGTGTTCCAGCAGGGTAATGCTTCTTCACCGCCATGGCTCCTAGAGCAGAGACTTCCTATGGTACCCCAGCTCATCAGGGGCCAGAGCCCATGACAGACATTGACCAGGCAACCTTGGCCAGGCTTTCTGCAACAAGTAAGGACCCTTTAATCTAAAGAGACTATATATATACAAAATAATGCCCTTGTGCAAGGCATAGTAAAGGCTAAGATGAAGCCTCATGGTTTTCTAGAAAATGGCTCTTCTTAATAACTCTTGAAGGCTTGCATGAACACATCAGAAAATATTTAACATATTTCAAGGCAGCGGACTGTGCATGCAAAATGATTTCTACATCCCCTATTTTTAACTTTAGATCGGTTTCAGTAGTAGAGTTCAGGGCAGATGGTGTTACTTCATAACATGGGGGACTATCTGGTAGCGGCCTCACCTCCCTGGCCTTGCGGGAAGGAGCTCCTCCCATGAGAGCAGTGACAATACCCTGTGCTTCGTCACAGTACGCAGTGGGGGTTAGTGCCTAGGTTTTAGATGTAGACTGGTGCACTGTAATTCAAAAAGCTATGATAGAGAAGCTTAAAAATATTCTAAGCAGCATTGATCAAAACTGTACAACGTAATCTTCCGCCTGCCATTGAGGCTGCCCCATCCCAAAATTCTGAGTTGGACGCACCCAGTGATTCCCCTATTTTTAACTTTAGATCGGTTTCAGTAGTAGAGTTGAGGGCAATTCTAGCCAAGCTCAAACTCTCTTCCTGTAAAGGAGATATTTTTCCGGCCACTGTTATGAAATCGTGCTCGGACTCTCTTGTCAACTCTTTGACTAAAATTGTCAATGCCTCGCTTAAAGAAGGTTGTGTTCCCACCCGTCTGAAACAAGCATGGGTGACTCCTTTGTTAAAGAAAAAAGGCCTTGACCCTTTGAGTCCGGTCAACTATAGGCCCATCACTAATTCCCTGTTCCTTCTTAAGATTTTGGATAGGGTTGCCCTTAGCTGGCAATCCCATCCTAAAGAAATAACAGGCTTTCGTCCGGGTTTTAGTATGGAGTCAGCGCTTTTGGATCTTAAATCCAATATGTTGAAAAGGATTAATGAAGGGCAGAACGCAGTGTTAATGGCCTTGGATTTGTCAGCAGCGTTTGATTTAGTGGATCACCCGCTGCTCCTCCGTAGACTTCGGGAAGTCGCCAGTTTTAGTAACGAAGCCTTTGCCTGGATTGACTCCTTTCTGGGTCACAGATCCATTAGGTTGTCTTTGTATGAATTAGCAGCTGGACCTTTTTCTTGGAGTGCTTTGATGACTCTATTTTCAAAGGTAAGGATTTCAGGGCAGATGGTGTTACTCAGTGGATTAAAAGAGGATGAATTCTTGAGTCCCGTCAAGTTGAAAGGAGGGTCATATGTGTTGTTTCTAAAGAAATACTTGAGCCTAATGTGCCTGAAGAATTTTCTAAGTTCAATTTTTCTCTCAAAAATGTTGGCACTTTTCTTTGGCACAAAATGTAGACCTTTTTTCAGGATACTCCGGATACTGAGGATACAGAGTCACTCAGCCCCTGTCCAGCCCTGTGCGCCTCAGTGAAAAGTCCTGCAGTTAAACTCCTACCTAAGGTGTGACGAGAGGCTCAGATTTCTGCCATTTGCAGCGCTGGGTTTGGAAAATTTAAGGCTTTAAGCCAAATTCTTCCTTTGCTTCCCCCTGAAAACAGAACAACTCTGGTGACATCCACCATAATCGGCTCGCTGGATTATTGTAACTGCATCTATCTGGGACAACCTAAGTATCAGATCCAGCGGTTGCAAGTCCTCCAGAATGCTGCAGCCCGATTGCTGCTTAGGGTGCCTCGGCTGACTCCCTCTTTAGCTCTGCTACATCGTTTGCATTGGCTTCCGGTGTCGGCTCGTATTGGGTCCCCTCTTTTTGAAAAACAAATTGGAAAGATATTGTCCTCCGAGAAATTTACAGTCAGAGTCTCACCAGCTTCTCAGGATTCCAAACTTTTGCCGGAAACGCCTGGGTGGTCATTCCTTCTCTGTCCTGGCGCCCAGCTTTTGGAATGCCTCTAGAATTAAGAACTTTGGCTGACTATCTTCCATTCAGGAGAGCCCTGAAGATGTATCCATTTAATCTGTTTCTTCCTCTCTGTTAGAGCATTTGGTACCAGAGTACTCTAGTTTGGCCCCCTCCTGCTAGCGCCTAGACACCCATGGGTCTTAGTTGCACTTTAAACATTTTTATAATATTTGTCTCTGCCATAGTTAAACTGTGTTTGGATAAATTGAAGATTGGTATTACCATTGTGATCTTCCCTGTTGCAACGAAAAGCTCTCGTTACTCTACAAAATGGTGATAAAATAGACATCAAGCCAGCCGACAAAGGCGGCGGGATTGTTCTGATGGCCATTCAAATGTATAAAACTAAAGCACTCGCTCTGCTCAACAATATGCAAAACTATGAAAAACTCAAAATTTCCAGTGCTATCCTGACGACACAACTCATTATCAGACTGCCCTCGGCCACCTCCTCTCCTTCCCTCATCTCTGATTGCCTAACTGCCATACAGAATTGGTATGCCGCCAACAATCTTTGTCTACATGCCAAAATGACTGAGATCCTCCTCATCGATACACCTTCAACATCCTCTCCCCTTACTCTCTGGTCTGCGAAGCTAAGAACCTTGGGGTCATCTTTGACTCCACACTTTCCTTCTCCCACCACATCTCTGACGTTTCTAAAAAGTCAAACTTCCTACTGCATCTCCTCAGAGGCACTCTGCCCTTCCTCTCCTTCCCCCAGAAGCTCACTGTCTCCCAAGCTCTGGTTCTCTCTAGGTTGAACTATTGTAACAGCCTCTTTCTAAATCTACCTGCCTCTACCCTCCGCCCTTTTCAACTGCTCCAGAACAGGACTGCAAGACTTGTTCATGGCCTGTTACGCTCACCTGGTATCCACGGGGACGCCTCCCAGCCCTGGTTGGATGATTTGCACTCTCGAACCCTCTCACGGTCCCTTGGTAAGGTCTCTGGTTAAAGATGGGTCTGCAATATAGGAGAGCTGGATTCAATACCAGATTGTCTTTTTGTTGTCCCACCTCCCTTGGCCTCAACTCCTTCTGCCTCCCTTGGGCCATCTCCTCACCTTAACATTGTAAAAGGTGGATTCTCTGTCCTGCTCCTCGTGGCAGGGGCGGCGTGGGGCGGTAGATGTGGGCGGCGAGCAGCAACCAAGTTACTTCACTGGTGCAAGCCCCCCTGTGGGAATCCAGGCCTGCTGCGACTCCTTAGGTTTGCTGCTTTACAGTCTTTATATGCAGTTCTTATGTTCCTTTTAGTTCGAATAATAATGTCTTGCTTCTTTCCTTTTTAGGTATGGAAAGGTATTTTGGTGTTGTCATGCAGTTTGAAGATGAGCATGTGCCGGTAGGCGAAAGCGCGGTGTGCGCGATGCTGTCCGGTGAGTAATGCGCGATGCGCGGCGCTGTTTCCCCTTTTATATTGCTAACCTGTGTCTTTTCTCTCCTTGCAGGTTGCGATGTTCCTCGCCGAGCGCCGTAATGTTCCAGCAATGATACTGACCAGGAGATGACTACCCAAGTAAGAATTGTGTGGCTTTCTTCATTCGGGAGGAAACGTGAGTAAATGCTTACTAATGCTGTGTTTCTTTCTCCTCTTTCCAGGTTATGGTATTCCAGGATGCATACGGTGCTGGATGATGGAGTTCGTACCTTCAGGTGAGAGGAACTGAAGTCGGCGATGGATTGAAGACAGGATACTGTTCCAGGTAAGTTTCGTAGTGTTCTTTCTGTCTCTGCAGGTCCTTGGTTTCAGGTAAACTGGCATCAAAGAACTGGACACGGTGAGCATTACGCTGCCCACAGCAGAATAACGCAAAGCATGTTCTGCTGTTTGGGTGCGGTTTAAATAGTCTCAGGTAAAGTAGTCCAGGTAAAATAGTCCCAGGCCTGCCACACCCAAAGTAGTCCAGGTAAAGTAGTCCCAGGCCTGCCACACCCAAAAGACTAGACGGCATAGCTCAGTTGCTTGTAACTGAGCTATGTGTGTGCCTCCATGTTGGCTGAACCCCCCCAAGTTAAATAGTCCCAAGTAAATATTCCCATTCTAATGTTGGTCTTCATGATGGTTATGAGCTTGGCGCCAAAGGCGCCAGGACTGACTCCAAGAGAGTCTTGGATGAGGTTTTAAGGCCTTTGACCTGGCCCTAACTGGAAGGCTGACTTGCCAGTGAGGGCCAGGGGCAAGGGTCATGACAGGCCTCAAGCCCTGGGATTGTTTCTCTCCAGCTCTGAAATCCCTTCATTGGCTCCCAGTGGCTGCAAGGATTAAATGCAAAACCCTCTGCAGTGTCCACAATGCTTTCTGAGGCCTGGGTCCAAAATACCTTCAACTATCCCTCTGTAAATACCTCCCCACTCGAGCTCTTCGCCCCTATACCTCAAACTCCCTCGGTGTCAGTCGTTTTTCAAAGAAACGAGCTGGGGGTAGATCACTGTCTTCTGCTGGGGCCTCCTTTTGGAACTGCCTCCCTGCCGCTCTGAAACTTGAGAAGAACCACCTGCGGTTCCAGAAACGCCTCAAGTCCTTCCTCTTTGCTTCTGCCTTTGCCCCCTTCTCCACTGCTGATCTGCTTTTCTCTTTGCACTGTGCACCTGGCCACCCTCTGTTCTCTGGGCCCAGGTACTGGCTCACTCTGTCACCCCCCTGCACTGCCTCCGGGCCACCCCTTGCACTGGGGTCTGTATCTACCCATACAGTCCCCCACTCCCTTTCTTTAATTCTGCACTTAGACATATCTTGTTGGCTAAACTCAGCACTTTCCACTTGCTGGCTGCACTATCACGGTTTATTGCCTTATTATTTATTTAATTTATTTATTCTTATTTATCTGTTTCACCTCTGCTCTGTGCTTTTGCCTTTCCCATGCACTTGCGCGTTCTCAGTGTCACAGGGCCAAGAGATACACTATATCCAATAGTTTGTGTCACCACATACTGCCTCCTCAGTTATCTTATAAGAAAAGAAATATGGTGACACTGGAATGCTCTCCAAACGACAGGCTTTGATCTTGGCAAGCCCAGGATTGCTTTAAAAAAAAGTTACATCAAACAAAAATTGTTGCGAGTGGAACATGTGAAGAAGAGACCCACCAAGGAACAGCCCCTTTTGGGCCTCCCTCCAGGTATAGGACATTTCAAATGTGGACAATGTTCCGTCTGCAGTTTAACTAAACATTTCAAAAATGTAGACCTCAATGGAATTAGTTGGCAATGTAAGATTTTTTCCAATTGTAAAAGTCAGTCGGTCTTCTATGGAATTAAATGTCCCTGTGATCTAGTATACATAGGGAAAACGAAACATGAAGTGTTCCAAAGGATTTGCGAACATCGGTCATGTGGAAAGAACAAGGTGGCCAACAAACCATTGGTTGACCATTACAAAGAAAAAAAACATGGAATCAATGATATCTTCTGGTTTGTCATTTGCCAAATGTGCAGACGGGTTTGAATGTATGCATCAAGTGGGGCCTACTTATCACGTGTTCAATAACATTAGTGCTAAGCACTTGACTACAGCAATGTCCCATCTTGCGCCAGTTGAGGACTGAGACATTCTAATATTACAAAAAACGTACTGTAGGTCCAACTGTGATTGGACACTGGAGGATACATTATTATGTCTTAGTAAATTTGCTTTCACCTCATTGCCCTGGATCAGCCAGGTGAAGTTGTATGGGCTCAGTTGCATATAGGTTAAGCGGCATTGATCAGACTGGTTGAATCTTCACAGTCTGCTCACTGGGATGTGATCATATTTTAGAACTGAATTTTAATATGCACATTCATAGAGCTCCATGTGGAGTTAATTTGGTAATGCTTTTAACAAGTGACGTTAGTTTTCACACTAATGTAATGCTTGTATCTAGATTTCACGCACACAGCACGGAAGTCCATAGGCATAGTGCATACAACACGAGCGATACTCTGGAATGAATTCACATTCTGGCTGTGAAAAGTGAGAGCACACTGTTGCCCGGTATGCACACTTTCGAAGGGATTGTGTCCTCCGACGCATTCCTTATCTTTGATAATACGTTTCCAGCTTGCTGGCCTCAGCAAATTTTTCTGTAGAGGGCGCTGCGCGTCGACGTCTGCCGAGTCGATGTCCCTCGACGGCCACCGTATCGGCGCCAACGTCACCATGCCCATAAATAGACACGCGCTGCGTCCGTTGCTCAGTTCCGTTTTTTCGCGCTTCGTGGGGCCTCGGAACGTCGTTGCTCAGTTCAGTCAAGTTTATCTAAACCTATTTCGCGAATATTCCTTATCGTTCTCGATGGCTTCTTCATCAGAACCGACGACGCCGCAATCCGGCTTCAGGAAATTTCGAGATTGCGGTAAAAAAATGTCAATAACAGATCCACAAAGGGTCTGTTTATGGTGCTTGGGGTCCGAGCACCATTGTTCGGAGTTTGAGGACTGCATGTCCATGACGGCGAAAGCCCTGAAGGAGCGAAAGGGGAAGCTCGAGAGAGGTAAGTCAGCCAAATCCTCCTCGAAGGTTTAGTCGGCTGAGTTGAGGCATTCGTCTCCTCGCCGTCGAAAACACTCCCATTCTAGATCTCGAAGCAGCTCCCACCATTCGTCGAGATCTAGACACTGAAAAAAGAGACGTCGAAGGTCCCACTCCTTGTCGTCTTCGGTGTCCCCAGAAAGAGTTTCCTGTCCCACCAAACACAGTTCTCAAGCTGAGTGGGAGGAATTCAGAAAGAAAATGTTAAGCGTCTTCGAGAACGCGGCCTCGACCCCCTCGAAGACAGCTGAGGGTGATACCCCGGGTGAAAAACCCCAAAAATCAAAACGCCGCGAGTCGCAGCACCCGGCGAAACATTCCACCCGAGAGCGCCATGATCCATCGGGTAAGAAAGCACCGTCTTCGACGCCGTCGTCGAAGGTTCCTTCGACGCACGGGTCGGCGCCATCGACGCCGTTGTCGAAGGGTTCCTCGACGCATCGGTCGATCGACTCGACGTCGACGCCGATGAAAGAGAGGACCAAGGCTCCACAGCCAACAGTGTTTTCAAGGGCCTCTGGCACAACGCTGAGACCGTCATCGATGCCCTCGAGTAGGATCCCGATCCTCTCGAGTTCTTCGAGACCCCTTCCAGTTTTTTCGACGCCATTTTTCGGCGCCTTCGAAGCCGGTTACATCGGCGTCGATGACTTTGACATTTTCTTGTCCAATAACGACGAGTTTGGCTCCTTCGGCCCTAGAGATGGGCTTTACTCCATTTTAGAGATCAGAATACCCTGGTCTTTCTTCAATTTATGAAGAAAGGGAAGACTCTGACCAAGAAACGTTTGGTTTACAGAGATCCACACTGCCTGCTGCAGAGGATTTCACCTCTGAAGAAAGAAGGCTGAAGGAACTACAGGACTCACTTCATGAGGCAAGGGGACTTGACACTTCCCCAGAAGTGGAACTTGTAAAGCCAGACCCAGGGGAACATGCCGAAACACCATATAGAACCCTGATGGCAAGAATAATTGAGTTTATGGGTTGGTCTGCACCTTCACCTGTTTTCCAACAGGACGATCTGATGGATATATTGGACAAAGGCCCACAGGAGGACCCGGTGGTCCCCTTCCATGCAGCCCTACAAAGAAAAATTGCATCCAATTGGGAAACTCCCGAAGTTATCCCAGCAGTCAATAAAAGACTGTCGACAAAGTATAGGGTAGCGGCTGCTGACCCTGAATACCTGTCAAAACACCCGACCCCAGAGAGCCTGGTGGTTCAAGCGGCAACTTCATCCAGCAGTAGGACTGCTTACCCTACTGTCCCACAGGATAGGGATGACAAGAGGTACGACTCTATGGCAAAGAAAGTCTTCTCTGCCTGTAGTATGGCGTTGAAGTCCATCAACGCCACCTGTACGCTCGCCAGGTTCAGTCACACATTATGGGAGTGTGCTTCATCTGCGGCTGACTGCATACCCGATGGAGAGGAGAAGGAAGCCTTCCTTAAAATCATTCAAGATGGCAAAGATGCTATGTGCGAATCACTTCAAACAGGCATCGATTCCGCTGACAGTATCAGCAGGGCCATGGCGGCAAGTACAACAATCCGCAGGCATGCGTGGTTGCGAAAGTCGGGCTTTGCCCCTGATGTACAGGCCAGACTTTTGAATATGCCCTTTGACGGCTCTTCATTATTCGGGAAAAAGGCGGATGACAGTCTGGAAAAGTTACAGATTTCTAAAGCAGCAGCATAATCCTAAGGAGCTGCTATCCGCCAAACTCCTTTTCGCCCCTCAGGAACCTCTGGGAGAGGAAAGTCCTTTCTTTATTATTCCGCATTCGGAAAAGGCAGAGGACAGCCGGCTCAAAGAGGCCAAAGAAGATCCACCCGAGGTGGACGGGTCAAAGGTACTAAGACCGCAGCAGGTGCCTCTTTACCCTTGGCATCTGCATCAGCCGCCCCCAAACCACTCTGAGGCCTTCGCACACAAGACACCTGTAGGGGGCAGGTTAACTCACCATCTGACGGAATGGCAGGCTATAACGTCAGATTCTTGGGCTTTGGAGACAGTTGCCCAAGGCTACTGCCTATCCTTTCTACACATCCGTCAGAGTCATCCACCGGGGAACAGCTCCCTAAAAGTTCCAGATCCGCTCCTCTTTCAGGAAATTATGGACCTGCTAGAGAAAGGTGCCATAGAACCGGTACCTGTAGCGGACAGGAACAAGGGCTGGTACTCCCCCTACTTTCTCATACCAAAGAAGGACGGAGGACTGAGACCCATCCTGGACTTACGAGAATTGAACAAGTTCCTCAGGAAGGACAAGTTCAAGATGGTAACTCTCTCAGATCCTTCAGGCCCTCCAGCTCCAGGACTGGCTGGTATCTCTGGACCTTCAGGACGCTTATTTCCATGTGCCAATCCATCTCAAGCACAGGAAATACCTGAGGTTCGCAATTGGCAACTCTCATTATCAATTTCGAGTTCTGCCATTTGGGCTGACCTCCGCCCGAGGGTCTTCACCAAACTGATGTCGGTAGTGGCGGCGAGTCTAAGGAGGGAAGGGATCCACGTCTATCCCTACCTGGACGATTGGTTGATCAGAGCCGTATCTTCGGATCAGGCCCAGACCCAGCTAGATTATGTCTGCCTCTTCCTTCACAGACTGGGCTTCTCCCTCAATTTAAAGAAGTCACAGATGATACCATCTCAGAGACTCCAGGTCATTGGAGCGGTCCTGGACACTTCCCTGGGAAAAGCCTCGCCACCAGAGGTGAGGGCTCAAGATATTCTACAGATGGTCACCAAGTTTCAAAATGCCCAGCGTCTCCTAGCCTTCGACTTTTTGAGGTTGCTAGGCCTCATGTCATCCTGCATCTTCCTTGTGCCAGAGGCTCGCCTGAGAATGAGATCTCTTCAGTGGGCACTGAGAAGTCAGTGGTCACAATTCTCAGGGAGAATGTCAGCCCTCCTCCGGATTCCAGACAAGGTAGCCCACGACCTTCAATGGTGGGCCTATTCAGAGAACATCTTGAAAGGAGAACTGTTTTGGCAACCATGGCCGGAGATAACAGTAGTCACAGATGCCTCGCTCACAGGGTGGGGAGCCCATCCCAACGACTTGACCATCAGCGGTCGTTGGTCTCCATCGGAGTCCAGACTACATATCAACCTATTAGAGCTGAGAGCAATCAGACTAGTGCTGAAAGCTTTCCTGCCATCAGTACAGGAGAGAAATGTCCTGATAATGACGGACAACACGGTGGCCATGCACTACCTCAACAAAAGAGGAGGCGTAGGATCACTGCCACTGTGCAGAGAGGCAATGCAGCTCTGGTTTTGGGCAATTCGGGAAGGAATCTCTCTATCGGCAGTCCTCCTAGCCGGAGAGAAGAATTTGACAGCGGACGCTCTGAGCAGGCAGAGCACAGTCAGCTCAGGAAGTCCTTCAAGAGATCTTCGCCCTTTGGGGAACCCCTCAGATGGATCTGTTCGCCACAAGCACCAACAGCAAGTGCGATCTGTTCTGTTCAAGGGAATTTCCCCCGAGAGGAGCTCTAGGAGATCCGTTCGTAGTGGACTGGGAGTTCCCACTCCTTTACGCATTCCCACCAGTCCCTGTTATTCCTCAAATGATCAGGAGGTTGAGAAGATTCCGGAAAACCATCATCCTATTTGCCCCGGATTGGGCCAGGAGAACGTGGTACCCGGACCTTCTAGATATGTCCATCTGCCCTCCAATCCGTCTTCCACTCAAAGAGAATCATCTCTCGCAGAAGGGAGGTCAGGTTCTCCATCCAGACACCAGAACCCTCAACCTTCACGCTTGGCTTCTGAAAGGTTGAGGTACAAGGATTGGGATCTCCCTGATGATGTCATGGAGGTGTTGCTTTTGGCTAGGAGACCAGCAACAAAGTCTTTATACTGCTGCCGTTGGAACAAGTTTTGCAGCTGGTGTAGGGAAGAGAATATCCACCCTTTTTCATGCGGTACACCAACAGTGTTATCGTTTCTACTCTACTTGGTAAACTCAGGCCTTCAAGTTGGCACTGTAAAAGGCTATCTCGCAGCCCTTTCTATCTTCAAGCGCACTGCGGAGGTACCATCGTATTTCAAAATTCCTCTAGTGGTACAATTTCTCAAGGGTCTAACTAGTGTTTACCCTCCAAAACCATTCCAGGTTCCATTATGGGACTTAAATTTAGTCTTAAACTTCTTAATGGGTACTCCATTCGAACCACTTCACTCTTGCGCATTGAGATTTCTCACACTTAAAACTGTCCTACTGGTAGCACTAACATCTGAGTGAGCTACAAGTTCTCTCCTGTAAACCCCCACATACAATCTTCCACAAGGACAAGGTTGTCCTTTTAGGTGAAGCCTAATTTTCTCCCAAAGGTGGTTTCTGAATTCCATATTACTCAGAAAATTACCTTGCCTTCTTTCTACCCTCCTCCCCATCCGGGGAAAGAGGAGGAAAGGCTACACAGGCTGGACCCTAGGCGAGCTCTCAGCTTTTACATCAGTAGAATGGCTAGGATCAGGCAAGCAGACCAACTGTTTGTGGGATACTCAGGTCACAAGTTGGACTACCCATAACAAAACAAACCATCTCCAGGTGGATTATATCTGCTTAGATTCACATGCTGTGCATATGGTCCGACATCCAGTGGTAACCGCAGAGTATTGAATCTTGTCTTTCGGGGACCGAAAAGGGGACGTCGGCATAGGCGTGTCTGAAACGCTATCCCTATCGTGACGTGTGTAGTACCCAAAATCCCTCACGCGCCGAGCTCCCTCAGATTGTTTTTTTCCACCCAGATAACTGGTCGCCCTATAGCGGAGTTCTTCTATGAGACATTGTTCATCTTACCGAATTGTCCTTTTTATTCCCCGTTAAGTCACTTCGCCCATCAAGAACATCTTCGACGAAGACTACGGGAGAATCGTCTACGGCTGTGGGTTCCGGCGCCTAAGATCCAGCGTTCGGACTACCACGTGGTCGGGCCTTCTGGCCGACCTACACAGTAGGGAGAGTGGGCTCGGGGCTTTGCCATACTGTTATTATGTCTTTCCTCTTTCCCACTGCTTTCCTTTTTGGTCTGGTCACCCTTCCCTTCTGCTATGGAAAGGACTCCATTTAGATTCTGCCCTGTGTGTAGGGTCAGATATCCGTGGAAAGACGAGCACACGTCGTGTAACGCTTGTCTCCCCCTAGAGCACGTCAAAAAGCGGTGTTCGGCGTGTAAACTCCTTAAACCTAAAACCCTTAAGGAGCGCCAGTTGAAGCGGTGGGCCGCGTACGGAATGTCACGCGTGGAGCCTCCCTCCCGTGCCGCGACACCAGCCGAAAGTGACGGGGGTACATCGGATGACCAAACATCCAACGCAGACGTTATAGACCTTGACGCGGACTATACTAGGGCCGCCATGCCCGTCCCCGACCCTTTCAGACTCGACTCCGGTCTTGCTACAGGGACCACACCCGGTGACAGGGGCGTACAGTCGCACCGCACAAAGCACACAACCCAAGCGCCCTCCTCGACGTCTTCGTCGAAGAAGGCGAAAGCGCCAACGGGTCTGCTGGAAACTTCGGCGGTGCCCACGGATCGGTCTGATCCGAAGCCTTCCCTGCATCCGCAGCAGCGCATGACGACTGGGCATAGCAAACATAATAAGGGCGCTACTCCCCAAATTACACGCGCCGAAGTTTCTGTACAAGAAACTTCGACGGTTTCCAAGGCCTGTACAGGCCCGAAAACTACGAGTAGGCCTCTACCCGAGAAGTCATCCGCTGGCCCTTCTGGAGCCGCGGAAGACACCTCCACTGCTGACACATCATCGGAGGCGTTGTCTTCCGAAGATTCGGTGACGATACGTAAGAGCATCAATAGGATTGCTACGGCGGTGGGCCTAGTCCCAGTTCTGCCCACAGTTATGGGCCAATCCGCCGAAAAGTTTTCCACTCATTTGGAAGACGATCCCGAAGACTCTTATGAAGAAAGCCAGGTAACCCTCTCAAGCACCCTGAGGAGATCCCCTCAACGCCTTAGGGCGGAGAACACGGTTCCTACTCAGCTAGGTCCATTTGGGTCATCCAAGTGGACCACGGAGCAATTCGAGGGGTGTATGGATCGGCTGGAGCAGTTTTTCAGGGTTTCTGATCAACCACTGCTGAAAAGAGCTCAGGTAGACCCTAACCCTCAAACACAAGATGTCCAACACCTAGATGTCCAACACCAAGTTGGCTATCAAGAAGATGTCCAGATGAACACGTATAGAGACATCTATACAGAAGAAGAGGAGTCCTCTTTTCTGGACAACTATGGGGAAGATCAAGGAGCAACGGACAACTGGGAGGACACCCAGCAGGACGATCACAACTCTGATATCGTTTGTCTCGATTCTCCCCCATCCACCCCGATTCGACAAGCTTCCCCGGTGGATGATCTGATGGCTTTCAACAGCATGTTGAAAAAAGCAGCAGAATTCTTTAAAATTGCCATGTTTGAAGCCTTGCCCGAACAAGATTTCGCGGAGGACATTATTAATGAAAAGCCTCCGCCAAGCCAGTCTATCCCTCTCTTGAGCTTTGTAAAGAGACGGCTGGCCCCTTCCTTACTCACACCCGCTCAGACTAGGGCTGTGAACCCAAGGGTCGAAAAACGTTTCCGACCCTCCCCCACCGACCCGCTTTATATCAAAGGACACGCAATCCCAGACACGCTGGTGGTGACCAACACTCGCAAGAGAGCAGGGGTTCCCCTTGCCACGGGAGAGTCACCCCCGACAAGGAGTCCAAAAGGTTGTATGCCTTAGGCAAACGGGTTACGTCGGCAGCGGCCTATACCGTCCGGATTGCCAATAACACAAATGTTACTAGCAATCTACGTCAACGCCCAATGGAACCTACTCCAAGAAGGCCTTCAAGAGGTTCCGGAAACCAACCAGAGCCAGGCTTCTCGCCATTGTCTCGGAGGGCAAACTTGCCAATCAGAATGTGGTAAAGAATACCCTGCACTCCGCAGAGACAGCAGGCAGGTCTCTCGCACAGGGTACTCTCCTAAAGAGGCACACGTGGCTGCGCACGTCGGGCATCAGGCCTGATACCCAGGCATCCATTTTCAAGAAACCCATCGAAGAGGCTAACCTCTTCGGGAAGGCGGTAGACGATGCGATGGAGACAGCCAAGAAGGAGCACGAGACTATTAAGTCGCTGAACCAGATTTCCCAGAAACCCTCTTCACTGAGGGGCAGTAATTCTTGGCGGTCCTTTCGAGGACAAGCCTGCACCGCTCAAAACAACTTCGGAACGGGCAACTTCAACTCAAGTCAAACTGCTGCAAGCCCCACTTACTACCCCCAGAGGGGTAAGAAGCGCGGAAAGAATAGAGGCAGAGGCTCCAATTCCAGAGGAGCGTCAACTTCGGGTCAGAAATGACCACCAAGTCCAGGTCCCCTCCCATGTCTCCCCGGTCGGGGGGCGATTAACATCCTTCCTCAAGGCATGGGAGGGGATAACTTCAGACCAGTGGGTCTTAAAGACGGTCACCCACAGTTACTGCGTGGAATTCGCCCGACCTCCACAGTTCAGACCGCCGAAACATCGACGCCTTTCACTGGAACATATGCAAATCCTGATCCAAGAGGTGGAAGCGCTGCTGGGAAAGGATTCCATAGAAGCCGTCCCGATTCTTCAGGTAAACAAGGGTATCTATTCAGTGTACTTCCTTGTACCCAAAAAGGATCTCACCATGCGTCCTGTTCTAGACCTGCGCCCAGCGAACAAGTTCATAAAGCCCCAGAAGTTTTGAATGGTAACACTGCAAGAGGTGATCCCATTGCTAAAACAGGGGGACTTCATGACAACATTGGATATGAAAGATGCATACTTTCATATTTCAATGCTGCCAGCGCACAGAAAATTCCTACGGTTCGTGATTCAGGACAAACACTACCAGTTCAAGGTACTCCCCTTCGGCATAGCCTCGGCACCAAGGGTGTTTACCAAGGTCTTGGCAGTGGCAGCTGCACACCTGCGCAGACTTTCAGTTCCAGTTTACCCTTACCTCGACGATTGGCTCATCACTGGGGACTCGTTCGACGTTTGTTTTTCGAACACCCAAAAAACAGTAGACCTACTGCTCAGCCTGGGATTTTCTATCAACGAAAATAAATCCAGCTTAGTCCCCAGCCAAGTAAAACAGTTCCTGGGGGCTCTAATTCGTACGGAAGACGGTCTAGTCTTCCCTTCCGGCTACAGGGTTCAGAACATGCTCTCTCAGGTTCCTCAGTATGTAGCCAGTCGAGAGGTGGCGGTATGCAAAGCTATGCGTTTGCTAGGAATGATGGCGTCATGCATATACTTGGTTCCCCATGCGCGGCTGCGCATGCGTCCCATGCAAGAGTGGCTCAACAGCCAGTGGTGTCAGGCCAGCGGACAATGGGAAGATCTGTTAGTTGTCTCGCCAGCCCTCATTCTCTCTCTGCAGTGGTGGTCAAGAGAGAACCTCTTGAAGGGGAAAACCTTCACCACCCCTGCAGTGGAAGCCACTCTCACGACAGAAGCATCTCTCGTGGGGTGGGGGGCTCACCTGCTTCAACAGACAGCGCATGGAGTGTGGTCCCCTCAGGTAGCGTCCAACCATATAAACCTACTGGAGCTACTAGCAGTGTTCAAAGCATTGAAAGCCTTTCAGGAGCAACTGCAAGGGAAGACAGTGCTGGTCTTAACTGACAGCACAACAGCAATGTATTACCTGAACAAACAGGGAAGCACTCACTCTCCAGGGCTATCCAAGCTGTCCCAGAACATCTGGATATGGGCGCTCAAACACAAAATGTTCCTGATATCCCAACATGTTCCAGGGGAACTCAATCTTCTGGCAGACGTACTCAGCAGAGATTTTCCTCTGCCAGAAGAGTACGAATGGCGACTGCACGAAGACATTGTAGCCAACGTCTTTGCAGAATCGGGGTTTCCAGAAATCGACCTGTTCGCTACCCAGGAGAACGCCCAATGCCAAGATTACGCCTCCAGGTACCCCCAGAACCGATCCAAGGGGAACGGTCTCTGGATAACTTGGTCGGGGAAATTTGTCTACGCTTTTCCCCCCGACTCCCCTTCTGAACAAGATGGTACACAAGATGCACCAGGAACCAGTCACCATGATTCTGGTGGCTCCCATGTGGGCCCACCAACCTTCGCGCACCTGATGGAAATATCCCTCTCCCCACCAGTCAAGCTGCCCTACCCGTACAACATGTTGTCTCAGGACAGGGGGGAGACTCTGCACCCATGCCCACAAACTCTGAACTTAGCAGCCTGGCTCCTGAGGTCCTAGAGTTTGGGCATCTGCAACTCCCTCAAAGATGCATGGACATACTGAGGGAGGCAAGAAAGCCTAACACACGTTATTGCTATGCCAGCAAATGGAAACGTTTTGTCATCTGGTGCAGTTCCAAAGGTGTCAATCCCACCGATTGCTCGCCTTCACACATTGTGTTATATCTAACCCATCTGTTGGACTATGGGTTTGTCTTCACTTCCTTAAAGGTTCACCTAGCGGCGTTGTGAGCCTACACCACGTCACAGCAGAAGGTGTCGTGGTGGAAAATACCTGTGATTAAAGCCTTTATGGAAGGGGTTAAAAGAATGTATCCCTCCATCACTCACCCAGCCCCTGGGTGGGATCTAAATGTGGTTTTAACTAGGCTCATGGGACCCCCTTTTGAGCCTATGCATAAAGCTAGTCTGAAAGACCTGACCTACAAGACAGCCTTTCGAGTAGCTATCACTACTATCAGAAGAGTTAGCGAACTACAGGCCCTCTCGGTTTTGGACCCCTTTGTTACAGTCCACAAAGATAAGGTAGTTCTGCGCAAACATCCCAGATTTGCGGCAAAATTTATTTCAAAGTTCCATGTGAACCAGTCAATCCAACTTCCCACGTTCTTCCAGAGACCTACTAACATGGCCGAAAGAAGCCTTCACACACTTGATGTGCGCAGGGCAGTCATGTTCTACATGGATAGAACTAAACCACTGAGGAAAACTAAACAATTCTTTGTTTCAGTGGCAGCTGGTAGAGAAGGGGACCCGGTCTCTAAATCAGCAATATCAAGGTGGATTGTCAAATGCATCACACTATGTTACACTCTTGCAAAGAGAGAACTGCCCTTCAAGCCTAGAGCACATTCTACTTGAGGCACTGGGGCATCCATAGGATTCATTGCAAATGTTCCCCTAGAGTCCATTTGCAAAGCGGCAACCTGGAGTTCTGTACACACCTTTACAAAACACTATTGCCTAGACACTCATTCTAGGTCTGATTCTCAGGTGGGACAAGCAGTACTAAGACATCTTTTTTTTACTGTTCCTTCTCACAACCCACCTCCAACTCTGGGTACTGCTCGCTAGTCTATGCACAGCATGTGATTCTAAGCAGATTAACAAGCATCAGAAGACCTGCATTACTTACCGTAAAAGCATTTCTGATGATTGTATCTGCTTAGATTCACATGCGCCCTCCCTGCCTCCCCGCTCGGAGTGGAAGGAACATAGACTTCTTACTACTTTCTCTCTTCATGTACTCACTCACTATAGCCTTGGGCTCCCTCATGGCAGAAATAATCGGAGGGACCTCGGCGCGTGAGGGATTTTGGGTACTACACACGTCACGATAGGGATAGTGTTTCAGACACGCCTATGCCGACGTCCCGTTTCGGTTCCCGAAAGACAAGATGCAATACTCCGCGGTTACCACTGGATGTCGGACCATATGCACAGCATGTGAATCTAAGCCGATACAATCATCAGAAATGCTTTTACGGTAAGTAATGCATGTCTTATAGAAGTTACAAGTGGACCAACAGCCCTAGCCCGCAAAATAAATTCCTATAGGGGCCAGAGTGTGATTGATTCCAGCAGTAGATTCCCTATCCCGCTATAGATGCTTCAGGTGCTTTTTGGATTTTACTTTTACTTGGTCAGTATATAGTTTTACATACTCTCTGGTATGGCATCCAAATTCCCATTCCTTTGTTGGTCGAGCTGTACTGTCCATTTCTTGTTTATCAATCTGCTGGGATCTCCATTCCTTGCACTTGTACATCAGGCCGGTTGTGACAGTTCTTTTTTGTGAGATATACTTGTGATTTAGAATCATTAAAACTCCAGACCTACCGCCCCCACCCTTTGATTCCTAGTTTGCCAGCAATGGAAGAACGTTCTGTGGGCTTTGCAAGAGTGTGCAAAGTATCCACTGCACAGATCCTTGTATAACCTGTGGCGCAGAGGGTGTTTATCCTTTGGACTAATATTGAGTTGAGCACACCATCTTCATTTAGGACAAAGTAATGAATTAATCGCGTTTATGTCCTATATATTCATGTTTGAAATTGGATTTTGTTCTATGCCTGTGTCTTATTCGCATTTTGTACATCTTTTCCCTGTTATGCTGAAGTTTAATATCTGTACTTCATTTCAATCCACAGAAAATGCAAGCATGGACTAAAATGAGACCAATTTTTGTATTGTGCTAAACGTTGCACAGGAGAGCTATCCAAAAAGTAATTCAATTGTTTGGAGAAAAACCAAGCGGACAAAGACACGGGTGAAGCAGAGGTCTGCGCTACATAATGACAGAGCAATCCTTGCATTGTGAAACCTCTACACAATGAAATAGTGCAATGAAGGTGAACAAAGCAAGTGGGAAGAATGTGGTAACATACACAGCAGTAAACAGATCTATGAAGACGACAAAACGTGGGAGCACAAAATAATGATAAATTGTAATCTAATTCAGCGGCGCATAATGGAAACTGACATGGAAAGTTGCATAGCAGAGACCAGGGAATCCTTGCATGAACTTGAAAGAGGCAGTGACGACATGTGCTTTTCGGTGGAACATCAGAAAAGCCATGCAGAATGGTCAACACTGAAGCAGGTAGGAGAATGCTGCACACCATTTCAGGATCTCAACCCTTGTGCAAATCATGAGACCAATACATTTAACACACAAGAAGAGAGCTCTCCAATAGGCACTCAGCAGGACCACACAGGACACACACCTGACACAAGCACTGAATGTGATGGAGGAATTCCACATCAATTAGCATTAAGTAGAGAAAGAACTCTTCACAGGATCAAGAAACCATACCCGTGTAAGAAATGTGGGAAGGGTTTCAGCACAAGATCATCGGTTGCAAGACATCAGAATATTCACAAACCCTATGTGTGCAGCACATGCAAGAAAGGCTTTGACTCCAGCTCCTCCCATGAAAACCACCTAAAACTTCACGTGGGTGAAAAGGGCCACGAGTGTAAAGAATGTAACAAAAGCTACAGTAGGCGCTCTGGATTAATCGTACATTTGAGAAATCACGCTGGAGAGACGCGCTATGCATGCGTCGCGTGTCCCAGAAGCTACAGCTCCAAAGCAAGCCTCGAGAAACATCAAAGTTCACACAGAGAATTGCAACTTGAGAGCAACACAGGTGCCGGCAGCCTTAGCAAGAGTTCATCTCTTTCCGCACAACAGAAGCTTCCCCTACATGAGAAGCCCTATGCATGCACGGAATGCGAGAAACGCTGTTCCAGAGCTTCACAATTACGGATTCATCTGAGAAGTCACACTGGGGAGAAGCCCTTTGCATGCACTGAATGTGACAAGAGATTCCCCCTCAGTTCCTCTCTGCTCAGGCATCAAAATGCTCATCAAAAGGATCACTCTGGAGAGAAACCTTTTGTGTGCTCTATTTGTTGGGGAAGCTTCACTGTTCATTCATCTCTTGTAAGACATCAAAAGTTGCACAATGCCAAGAATTGTCACTCGTCTGAAAACCATGGTGAAAGCTTCAAAAAGCCTTCAGCAATTTTAGAAAATAAAGTTCATCCAAAGCCGTATGCATGTGACAAATGTGAAAAAAGGTTTGATCGTAACTCCAAGATATTAATACATCTTAGAACTCATAGCGGAGAAAAACCTTATGTTTGCTGTGAATGTGGTAAAGGCTTCAGCGTCACAACTACTCTTGTGAGACATCAAAAAATACACACACGTTCAAGTAAAACATGCACGAAAATCTTAGATGGGTCTGAAATGGAGTAAGGTAAAGGAATTGATGCATGAGAGAGAGGCAGACTAGCAATATAGATATTGAGACATAGCAATCCACATTATTCCTTCCCCATAAGAGCACAGCAGAGAGAATTCCCCTGGGAGATAGAGAATGCAACGTTACAAGAATCGAGAAACAGGCTATTTTAAAAAGGTGTTCATTCACTGCATGCGCTTGCTTTGGCATCGCTCTGGAAGAAGTTAATATTACAAATGATAATGTTTCAGTGGACAATGTTTTTAGTAATTCTGGAAACGACCTGTAGCTTGCTATGGTTGAGGTTGCTCCTCTTACATAGGAAACACATCCGATAAAAGTCCTCGGCCTCCTGGTTCGGCAGCATTAAATGGTCAATGTCGGTGTTTGACGTCTTGAATGCATCTGGCGGCACTTTGCCTTAACTTTGAATACTGAATATGTAAAGTTGGCCAGACTCTGCTACAATAATGAGATTTCCAAAGGTAAACATAATTTGTTGTCGATAGTATTGCCATCTAATCAACCTAAAGCACTGTTTGCTTTATTAAAAGTTAGGAAAATTCTTGTAATTGATACTAAATGTCAACATTGTTGCCTTTTTTTTCCTCAGAAGATGAGGGTATTCAGAAAGCCTGCCTATAGGAAGTATGCCACTAGCCTGCAAAAAACAAATACAAGATGGGATTCTTTTATCTTCCCTGATGAAGCTAAACTCACTATGTTAATGCATAAGACTCAAGCTACTTATTTCTTGGATTACCCTTTTCCAGCTTCTTTCACACGACTTTCACATTTTTCTTCATGGCTTTTACAATTAATACATCGCTCTCTTGTGCCTAGTTATTTTCCGTATGCCCTTAAAACGGGGCATGTTTCTCCTTTATTGAAAGCCTGATCTGGACACAAATTATTTGTCCAATAAAAGGCAGTTATTTCTCAGCCATTTTTGGGCAAGTTCATTGAGAAGATTGTATCCAACCAATTGAATGATTGGATCTTTGAAACCGAATGTACTTGCACCATTCCAGTCTGGTTTTCGACCAGTCTGTAGCACAGACACCATTACCCTGCATATTCCGATGATATTTGTTGAACTTTAGATGGAGATTCTTGTTTATTGGTGATATTGGATTTGTTGCGCAACATTCGAAACGAGAGCATGAGATCTTGATAGATATACTATCTTGTTGTATGGGGATTGGAAGCCCCATATTGGAGTGGGTTTCGCTCCTTTTTGCTGAACAGAAAACAAACTGTTGTGATGGGGACCTCATGATCTGAATCATTTGTAGTTCCCCATGGTTTCTGTCGGGGGTCAATTCTACCGCCCTGACTTTTAATTTATACATGACACCGCTAGAGAATCCAACTGTCAAATATGTAATACTTGAATACTCGCTTTTTGTGCCTGTGTACAAAAAAGGTTCTAGGCGTGAGGCCAAAAATGATAGGTTGCTAGCCATGTTGGATGCCCCTGCAAAGTTGTTTGCGAGAGTGTTGTTGCTGGAACGGAGTACTTTGGCGGCTAATGGCAATCTCATTCCCATGTTTCAAAGTGAATGTTTAAAAGGCGCTGGCACTTGGACCAATATCTTGATGCTAGTAGATCTCAGTGAATCCTCTTCGGCCACTAGAACACTGCATACCTATGCAGCCTTCGTTCACTTTAGTGCTGCCTTCGATACCGTCCAGAGAGATTGTGGCAGAAATGACACAGGTGGGAGATTCCTCCTTGGTCTGCTTAAGATACTTATCGCTTTGCTCAGCAACCTAGTCCAGGCTAGGATACCTAACACTAGGGCCACTATGAATCCCATTGACACAAGCGTTGGTTTAAAGCAGGGTTGTATTTTTGCCACGTTATTATTACACCTTTATCTCAGGGATTTGTCTGAAGCACGGAGGTCGCCTAAGGTATACCTGCCCCGATTGGGGACTTTTAGGATACCGTGGCTTTGGTATTCGGACAATCTCTTCCTTGTATGCTAACCGCCTAGTGGCTTACAATGAAGATTGTCCAGGCTTACAGCTCAGGCAGTCTTGATTCTATTTAAGACAAGGAGGCGAGCATTATGCTTTATTCCTTTATTACTGTTTCCCACAGTAATTCAAAGAAAAAAACCTTTTTTTTATTTTTATAAACTTTACAACTTTTGTTCTTCCAGCGACTCCTGGAATCGAAAACAACATCAACTTGCAGCAAACATGATAACATGTCCATGATCTATCCACTCTTGAAAACAAAAGACTCTGGACTACCACTACCCATAGTTCCCTGGGTCCTCTGTAGTCCTTGTATCATCTCCTTTCTCCAATCCGGGCTAAGCTGCCCTTATAAAATGTCCTTGCCCCCCTCTCTACTCCTCTTTCTTTGGCCTGTGTCTGAGGAACTTAATTGGAGAAACTTGATCCAACCATCAGAACCGAAACTTTAACTGTGAGCTTCTGCTTGAACTTCGCTGAGCTCCGTCCCCTTGTGGTCTCAAACGAACAACTCCTAACTCTTAGGCTCCGTGACTGACTCAAGACGCCTTCTGTTCTTCTCCTGCAATAGATAGAGGCGTGATCATGAGGGTGGGTGCTTACTTGACACAAGGTTATAATACAATTCATGACTCTGGTTCGTCTGAAAGGGTGGGATATAATGCTCGCCTCCTTGTCTTTAATAGAATCAAGACTGCCTGAGCTGTAAGCCTGGACAATCTCCATTCTATGACAAGACGGAGGCAAGCATTATGCTTGTTCAAAGCTATCCAATACCCTGTTTGCAATTTGAGAGACAGGTTTAAAATAAAAAGTCTTAAAAGTACATTTATTGGACCAGTCAGCCGCTCTCATAATATCCTGCAGAGGCACGCCTGCTGCAAACGTGCTGGAAGCCATTGCCCCTCTTGCTGAATGCGCGCCAAACTGAGACAAATCTATTCCTGCCCACTGCATCACCTCTCTCACCCATCTCGCTATGGTGGCTGTCGCTACTGCATGGAAGGGTTTCCTACGCGCAATTAAAAGCTGCGTCACTCCTGTGGGCCTTAGCGCTGCTGTAGCTACCTCATAGTCTAATGCACTGCGCTACGCATAATTTAGCGTTGTTTGGGAAGTATGGATAAGAGATGACTGTTGAATCTGATTTCGTTCGATTAGCTATATTGAATGCTACCCCTTCAGGATAAAAAATCTTACGATCTATCTCTAAAGCTTTGACATCCGATACTCTCCTACATGCTTGAGAAATAAAAGCATAGCCAGTTTGCCTGATAGCTGAGATCTTGAGAGATCTTTGTTTTCCGGCCAATCCGAAAATAACCGAAAAACTTTACGGACATCCCATAGAACTGAGTATTTGGGTTCGGGTGGCTTCCTCAACTTCATACCTTTTAACAGTTGGACTACGGCTTGGTGTTCTCCTATCGGATGACCGTCAAGCCTGTCATGCCCTGCTGAAATCGCGGACCTGTAAACTCCTATTGTCCTGTAGGCACCCCTATCTTCAAACTTCCGGGCTAAGAAGTTTAGCACGTGCACTAGAGACGCCGAAATGGGATGAACACCGATGGTTGCGCAGTACGCATCCCACTCCTCCCAAACGGCACCATAGCTCCTAAGGTGGAAGGCGCCCATGAGTTTCTGATGCAATCTGCAGCGAGCTGCAAAATTCCTGGCAGCTCCCAACGTTGCCTGAAACCCGGCATGCTAGCAGGGTGAGCGACTCTCCCGCTACGAGCGGGTGGAATTGTCCCTCGGGGCTCAGTAGCATGTCCAGCCTGTGAGGAATCACTCTCGGAAAATCCGTAGAAAGTTCCATCACTACTGGAAACCATGGTTGGGACTTCCACAATGGGACAATGAGCACTAGCTCTGCTTGCTCCCTCCTCACTTTCGCACACTGTCCTTGTCAACATGATGAATGGGGGAAAGGCGTAGTGAACGGCTCCTGACCACTGTTGCAAGAACGCGTCCGTCCCTATCGCCTCTGGATCCATCCTCCAGCTGTAGAACCTGGGGAGCTGAGTGTTGAGTCTGGAGGCGAATAGATCGAGGTCCAAAGGTCCCCACAGCTGATGGATGCGCTCGAATATGCTCGGAAGTAGTCGCCAATCGCTGGAGTCTACCAGATATCGTGAATTCCAATCCGCTACCGTATTCTGGGTGCCTGGTAAATACTCTGCTGACACAGATATCTGTTGATCCAAACAGTGATGCCAAAAGTCTTTGGCTAGTTCTGCCAGCATCCTGGAGGATGTATCTCCGAGCTTGTTCACGTATCGGACAGCCGAAATGTTGTCCATTTTGAGAAGGACACAGCAACTCACTCAGTCTTGCGTGAATGCTTTCACCGCGAAGGAACGCTAAAAGTTCCAAGCAGTTTATGTGCAGCTTGAGCTCGTATTGGGACCATTTGCCGCCTGTTTGTAATCCCCCGCATCTGGCTCCCCAGCCTAGTCTGCTGGCATCTGACTCTATCACTAGATCTGGCGTGTCTCTGAATATCGCTCTGCCGTTCCAGGCTTCCATATTGTGTAACCACCATTGAAGCTCTGTAACGGCGTCTTGGTCTAGCGAGACTAGTTGGTGATACCCTAAGCCCCCTCTGAGATGCCTTATCTTTAGCCTCTGTAGGGCTCTGTAGTGCAGGGGCCCTGGGAATATCGCCTGAATCGAGGCTGCCAACAGGCCCACTATTCGGGCAAGGTTGCGCAGAGAAATCACTCTTTTTGCTAAAACTGCCCTCAGTTCCTTCCGAATCTCTCGAACTTTCCGAGCTGGTAACTCTAGCGAAGGCTTTGTTTGTGTCTATTGTGAATCCTGGGAACTCTATACGCTGCGCGGGGTGTAAGTCTGACTTTTCTGTGTTGATGATGAAACCAAGTGAAGTGACTAGGTTGCATACCCATGCCGCTTGCTCTTGAAGGAGTGCCGCGTTCTGGCCTAGGATCAAGATATCGTCTAGGTAGATGATTATTCTTATCCCGCTTTCTCGAATCGCTGCTGCTACTGGCCTCATGAGCTTGGTAAAAGCCCATGGGGCGGAAGCTAGACCAAAGGGAAGACGTGATCCTCCATACCACTGTGTTCCATCTGAACCGGAGAAATCTCCGGTAATCTTTTGCTATAGGTATCGTGAGGTAAGCATCTTTGAGGTCGAGGCACGCTAGCCAGTCCCCTGTCCTGAGAAGATCCTGAAGAAGGTGGATTGCCTCCATCTTGAAGTGTCTGTACACTACCCACTCGTTTAGGCTTTTTAGATTTATTACGGGCCTGACCTTGTCCCCTCTGTGCACCAGAAACATGTTGCTGATCAAACCCGGTTTGTCTCGCTTCTCCCGCTCTACCGCCCCTTTGCTCGCTAGCTTGCCTAACTCGCTGTGCAGCAATGCCTCTTCGCTTTGCGCCTTGAGGATGTGGCTTGGTACCCGGGCCTGGGAGGGGGTCCCCACGAAATCTAACGCCATACCTGACACCGCTTGCAGGACCCACGCATCGTTTGATAAACTGTGCAATGCATGCAAAAAGCTCCCTGTCCTGCCCCCCACTTTGAGGGGAATAATCCCCGCACTCACCGGTTGGAGCGTTTTGCTGCCTGTAAGCTTCTCTTCCCCTCCTGTTCCTCGGATACCGGCTTTGTTGCGGGAAGACATTATCTTGTTGTCTCAATTCCCAATACTGGGACCTCGGTCCTTGGGGCCTTCGCTGCGTCGCGAAGCGACCGGATGCTTGACCCCGTGAGCGTCCGGTCCCGGCAAAAAGACGACCGGGAAAAATTCTTCTGATCGAAGATTGGGCCTTCTCCAGGGCGGAACATGTGCCCACAAATTGATTCATTTCTTTAGCGAAGGCTTCCCCGAAAAGCATGCCTTTTGCGCCCTCTCCTGCCTCGTACGAGGCCAGGTCGCTAAGTTTGTTGTCAATTTTTAGGAGTACCCCGCGTCTTCGTTCTGTTGCCCAGCGCAATTCGCGTTACCTAGAAGGCAAACCGTGCACTGGGCCCAGCTAGCAAGAACCTGGAGGTCTACCGGGGTGCCCGTATCTATAGCCCTTTCGGCTAAATCCATAATCTTTTCCAGCGGGCCGGAGAGGTCTAGACGTTTGTCCTGGCAGCCTCTCCACGCCCTGTCTACCCCCTTCCTTATGTCCTTGGAGGTCTTCGTGACAAACGTAACCATTTTGGGATTGAGATCCGGGGTCTCGATAACTTTACCCGGCAAATCGGGCCTACGGCATTCCGCCCTCATTCTGGCTCTGACCTCGCGGTCGAGGGGCTTTCTCATGTGGAGGGTCATATATTGGGCCACTCTGGGTGAAGGCACCCATTCCGTAGATCTCGGATGCCGGATCGCCTCCGAATCGAACATATTGCCCAAATTGTCATCTTTTGGGATTTGTTGGGATGGTTATTGAGAGGGAACTTCTTCTTCCTCCCCACTTTCTTCGTCTGGAGTGTACCCGGCATCCACTTCTTCACCCACATTGTACACCCCTGGGGTTGGGGGTCGAGAGTCCGGCACCGTTGCCCTTTTAAAGAAGGCTTCTTTTAGCCTATGCACCGGGTCAACTGACTCTTGGGGCACCAAACCTACCCCTTCTGCGTGGCTCAGGGGCGTCTTAGAGCCTGAGCTCTGCCGAGCCTTTTTACCCCCTTGGGATCAACCCTCTGTTCAGGGTGTCTTGCTGAGGTGCCCTCGCCAGGGCTGAGCGCCCTTTTCTTAGGTCTCTGCTCTGCTTTCTGAGCGTTCAGTATAGCCTCTAGGTGATTCAGCCTCTGTGTAAGAGGGAGTACCCCTTGGGCTACTGCGTGGGAGAGAGAGTCCCACAAAACCATCTTAAAACTCTGGGAGAGGTCCTGTTCACTCTGCCTGAGGTCCTCCTCCCATTCCTCGGAACTCCATTCTGGGGTAGTAGATCTAGACTGTCTGGGCTCTGTAAACTGTGCCATATTTCCAACAGGCTGGCACCTCAGCTCTCAAACAATATATATAATTTTTTTGTTTTTGTTTAAATTTTTTTATGCCCAGGAAAAAGTGCCTAGCTAAACCGACCTCTCCACAAGATGTCTTGAACCCAGACTCTACCAGGAGCGGGCTACGGCGTTTGAATTGTGTCAAGTAGACAAAACGCTGTGTGTAATCGTGTGCTCCACCGCATTCAATCTCGCAAATGACGGTTGGAGGCGCGCGCGGTGGCCTGTGGGGCTCGATGTGTTCGGCAGCTCCCGCAGGGTCCTAAAGCCCCGGAGCGTTCCGCCCGTCTAACGTTATGACCGTCTACGCAGGAGGAGGAGCCAGAGCCTAATGCGAGTGCGTTCGCTCGCGGCTCCGGCCCCTGTCCTGCAAGAAAAAACTACCGCGGATCCCAAAACTCGAATGCGGGCGGAGATGCTCGCGCAGGAGAATATTGAGGTAAACCAAACTAGAATCTAGATACACGCGCGCGCACGCGTGTTGGTACAAATATTATCTGCAAATTCACTCAATGATAGTAACCGTATGTAAAACACAATCTCAGTAAACCATGGAATTCCTGACTAGACAGTCACAAGAATTAAAGGTACTTGGCTCTGGGTAAACAGCAACAAAGAAAGAGGAGTAGAGAGGGGGGCAAGGACATTTTATAAGGGCAGCTTAGCCCCGATTGGACAAAGGAGGTGATGCAGGGACTACGGAGGACAGAGTCTTTTGTTTTCAAGAGTGGATAGATCATGGACATGTTATCATGTTTGCTGCAAGTTGATGTTGTTTTCTCTTCCAGAGTCGCTGGAAGAACAAAAGTTGTAAAGTTTATAAAAAAAATAAAAAAAAGTTTTTTTTCTTTGAATTGCTGTGGGAAACAGTAATAGAGAAATAAAGCATTATGCTCGCCTCCGTCTTGTCATAGAATGCTCTTTGAACAAGCTCTATCAGTATGCAACTTTAAATGGTCATACTATTATTATATCAAAAACTAAGACTGTTTTTCAGTTCTGGCAATTCTAAAATTAATAAGAGCTATATACTGATGCTTGGTGATCAACCTGTTGAGCAGGTCACCTTGTATAACTATCATGGCCTCACTTCTGACCCTTGTCTAAATTGGGTTATGCATGTACGAGGCCTAGAGGTGAAAATTCATCTATTAACGGGGAGAATAGTATGCTTGCTAAGGAACATGCAGGTTACTCTTTGATCTCTCCAATTTATATGAGACCAAAATCTGACCGGTGATGCTATATGGAGCTGAAGTATGGGCTGTTAAACATGCCATTAGTTTGGGTAAGATGGAAAAGCAATGTCTAGAAACTATACTCAACTTATTGACCACTAAACCCCCCTTGAGTTTGTACTGCTCGAATTCTAGCTGCGCACTGTACATACTGTCCTGTTCGTTAAGAAATTACATTTTATTTCTGAAAGTTGTTCAGGCCTCGACTAATTAATTATTGAATTCAAATGGGCAGTTAACCTAGGTATTAGCCTTGGAGTGTAGGAACATTATGATGTAGACATTGCACAGGGAGCTCTCTCCTTGTTTTTTGCGCTTTGGTTCCTCCCCATCAGAATATTTTACCTAACAAAGGTAAATAGATGTGAAATGGATCTGGAGCAGTCCCTCACTTTTTTTATAGTTTTTTTTTTTTTAATAACACGGTTAATACCAAGACAAGTTCTGTTTCTAAGCGCAGATCTGGGATTCGAACCTCTGTTGCTCTGCGTTGCTTCCAAGACCAGCATGTTGCATTTCTGCTATCCTCCGTTCACCATTGAATTAGCTACTAAATCTGTGGCACAGGATAGGTTTTTCAATATGAGATATTCAAGCACTCGTGGCTATTTGAACGCATATCCTAATAATTGCTTTGTTAAATTCCTACAAATTTAATTTAATCTTGTTAATACCATGGAAGCTGTTTGATGTCGAATGGGAATGGCTAGAAACCAGAGTTGCTGCAGATTATGTGGGAAAAAGCAACATGAAATCAGCCAAACACCCGATTATGGAGTAAATTGCTTAGTGGAGATTGGATTTTTTTTATATGTCCTTTCATTTTCCAAAACCATTCAAAGACGAATTTTTCTCCAACTCTTCAAATCAAGCATTATTTTCTAGTTGGTTTATTATTTCCAGAATAGGTGGGTCCTCCGCTGAACCCTCTTCTTCAGCCAAATCATACGTTTCTTATCTTGATGCTAAAATGTCTTCCATCTCCCATATTAACATGTTTGTCAAATCCTCTAACTTCATCTATTTGCTTTGAAAGCAGTGAAAAACTACGTTTTGGTTGATAATTTCAGGATTTTTGTTCAATCATTGTTTTTGTGACAAATTGATTATGGAAATTCCATCTTAATTGTAACTCCACAAACATTCATGGCCCCTTTGAAAGAGGAACTTCATGCAGCTGCACGCTTAGTCTAGGAGGTCTGGAAATTCAATCACATTTCTCTCATCTAGCAATCACTCCATTAGCTACCTTTGGAAACCCAGATTCTTTTAAATTTTGTATGTATAACCTATAAAGCAATCCACTTTCACATCCCCATGGACCTAGCGGGCAACTTAAACATCTCGGAAGGTCTCCATAGTCAATACTCACTGGGTGTACCAAAGTTCAGACGTATACAGCTTTTGTTAAAACACTAAGCTGCTGCAGTGTACTAGTGGAACCTATTACCAAGTGATTTACATGAAATCCCAGATTCATCCAGATTTAGGAAAATCCTGAAAGCATGACTGAAAATCTATAATGTAATACTCTTGTATTGTGTGTTGATGATCTAATCTATTGTTAACTGCTCTTTTAATTAATAATGAGTCTGATTTTTCTAAAAAATATTTTTAAATTTCGATTTGAAGTTTGATGTAATCTGAGTATATATGTATTCATTGTGAAGTGCTCTGGTGAATGCCTGCCTTGTTCTTGCTTTATACACATTTTAAATAAATAATAATTCCTACAGGAATACAAAAGAAACGAGAGCTAAATATGCTCCTATGTAATAGTGACTGGGAAGCATGCTTTTGAGATCAATTTGTGCAAATTAATCCCAACTCCTGCTTGACTGTTCATCGCCTAATTCTACACTTTGGCTATTTCACCAAATTTCAAGGGGTTTGTTTAAATAAGGGGACAACAATGTAGTTATCCAAAAAATATCTTTTGTGACCTTGGAGTTGCAAACTTCTAGCCGAGGTAGAGTGCCAATTCTGGGAAAAGCAATGCATATTGCACCATTGTTTCCAGGTGGAGAGGGCAGGAGCCCCCACTCCTCCTCTGCAGGAGCCACCTTCAGGAGCATCCTGCCTCGAGCCGAGAGACAGCCGCATTCTGCAGCCCTTCCATGCTACCTGCCTCCCAGACATCCATGCTGCCTGTCATGCTGTTCCAACGGTGAGGCAATAATTGATTTGAATGCCCCAGCCTTTCCGACTGAAGCCAGCCAGCTTCAATCGGCTGCTTACAGCAGCAGTGTGGTTTTGATTTTCATTCCCATTATTCTGCCTGTTTTCAAAATGTCGGGTGCACCGCTGCACCAAATCGAGGCTGTTTGTTTATTCGGATTTGAAAGGGTGCGGCAGCCCAAGGGCCATCGTGGCGCTTGTTACAGACATAGCTTAGTTACATATCAGAGACATACACAGAGAATTATAAGCAAATAATACTGTACAGAGAATTTACAATGACAGTTAGCGAGAGTTACATTTTACAGGGCAAGGAATGAAGTCTTTAGTTTTGTTCGAAATTCGGGGAGTGAGTTTTCTGCTCTGATGTCTGAAGGTAGTGCATTCCAAGTTTTGGCAGCAATGTATGAGAAGCCTATGCCACCGGCTTTAGCTCTATTGATACGTGGGATGTGTAGTTGGTTCGTGTATTGTGTTCTAGGGGTACGCGTGGAGGAGGATTTGGTGATTGTTTCAGATAGATATGAAGGTGTGGATAGAGTGAGGTATTTGTGTGTGAGGGTGAGGATTTTGAGGGTGATACGCTCCTTTACCTGGAGCCAATGTGCTGATTGTCTAGCCTAGGAGATATGCTCCCTTTTTGAGATGCTTAGGGCGGCCCGCAGCGCATTGTTCTGCCTGACTTGTAGCCTGTTTAGATTTTTTGCGGATGTGCCTGCCAGCAAGGCATTGCAGTAGTCTAGTTTGGCTCCAATGGTTGCTCTGGCTATTGAAAGACAGTTCGGTTTGGATAGGTATGGTTTAATGGTGTTTAAGAGTTTGGTGGTATGCGCAGATGGGGATGTGATTGCACTGACCTGTCTAGTCATGGATAGGGTGGCGTCTAGGTAGACCCCCAAAGTTTTGACTGCTGTGGACACGGGAATAATGGAGTTGTCAATGGTAAAGCTGGTGTACAGTTTTATTAAGTTTGACTAGGGTGTTCTTCTGACCTAGTATCATTATTTCTGTCTTATCCACATTGAGGCAGAGGCCATTTACCGCCATCCAGGCCTGTATGGTGGAATAAATTGTATGAAGCACCACAGCGTCTGTGTGGTATGAGCCAGAGAGGTAGGAGTACCTGAGTATCATCAGCGTAGTTCATATACGCGATGTCAAGTGAATCAAGCTTGTTGAAGAGGAGCTTCGTGAGCAAATTGTATAATGTGGGTGCAGTGCAAGATCCCTGTGGGACTCCGCAGTGGATGGTCGTGGGTGTGGCATTTGCTATGTCTGATAAGACTTTCATTGCTCTTCCTTCGAGGAAAGAAGTGACCCAGAGAGCTGCTTCTTTGGAGAAGTTAGCGGTGTATGTGAGGTGAGATGTGAGAGTCTTGTGGTCAACCAGGTCGAACGCAGCCGAGAGATCTAGGAGAAGTAGAAGGGCTGGTTTGCCCCTGTACATGATTTGGGTGATCTGGTTCTTAAGATTCACTAGGGCTGTTTCAGTGCCGTGACATTTATTTCCTGAACCCAGATTGCCTGGTCCCTAGAATAGAGTGGGTTTCTAGGAAGTTTTGGATCTGACTGCGTGCGGCTTTGTCCAATAACTTGAGGAGGAATGGCACGGTTGTAATTGGCCTGTAGTTGTTTGGTTGTAGGGGGTCTCGTTGATGTCCTGTTGCTTAGCAAATAGGACCTACTTCAGCCAGTGAGAACCACCGGCAGGCGGAAGCGCCGGCCGACGACAAAGACCTAGAAAAAGCCCCTGTTTGCCCCTGTTTGACTCAGCAACCTTAACATTACTGTGCCTTCGTATTCCAAATGTATAGGTACGTGCACTCATCTTCCGTCATCTACTACCAACCGATAGATCCCACCCTACCCACATGACAGAATCCGTAATCCAACCCGCCAAAGAGACATTAATCCAGTGACCTGCGTCTCCCGCGAATTTCGGACTCCTTGTTACAGGTATGCTTCGCTGATTACCTTTAGTGCGACCTGGTGCCTCTGTTTATGATTTGCCTCTGAACGAATTTCCATTTGTACAGTTAACACAATTGTACTGTATTATACTCTGCATGTATTTCATTCAACGTACCAATGCATTCTGAATGTCTGACTGATTTTCTGGTCTTTGCCAATATTTAACAAATACTGTGATGACCTGCATTCTTATCTGATAGGCCCTTGCTTTTTTGAGGACCTTGACACCAAATGCTAGTTCTATTCCTGCTTTAACTGTACCACCAATCTGTAGCCAAATAGCTGATACTCTGCTACTGATCCCTAGACCGATCTCAGCTGAAATAGTGATACTGTTCCTAAGACCTACATGCACCTCAGTGCTTGTGAGAGTGCCCGCCCTTACAAACTACCTCCATCAGCCGCACCTGTTTCAAAATACACCAGACTCACTTCAGCATCCTTTAAATCGTGACACGAGTCTAGGGTAGTCGAGCGCATGTAATCTATGTTTTGAAAACTGTACGCGATTACTTTGGTGTTAGAAAACTGTACTCACTTACCTTGGTGTTAGTAACTATGATTGTTCCTACCGAAAATATCACTGTCATACTGTCGATCAGCTTCCACATCCTTGTGACCATTACAAGTGCCATCACCAGTCAACCCAATTCTTCAAACGCTAGTTTGTTCACCCTCAATGCTACAAGCCCACTCAACTTGCCTATACATTCCAACATGGAAAGCTGTATCAAGGCCAACTATTTTCTCCCAGCACTACTTCTCCTTACCCGGATTAAACCCACCGCATTCCTACCCACACTCAAGCCCATGGTTAAGGCCATACCCACCAATGCTCCTTCACGACCTGTAACCGCCAATTCTCCAACCACCATTACATGCCATGTGGCACCCGACAAGTCTGCACCCCGAGCAGACACAATATCACTACTAAATCTCATTCTGTCACCATGTCACATATCCCTAATCGCCCATGCCCTACCAGAGTGAGAAATGCTAGACTGGGTGCTAGATTAGGCAAGTCATATCAAATTCCTCTGGCCACAAATAACCAGCCACAATGCCCTACATGCAGCAGCAGGCCCCTCTCTCCTCATTGCTACGCCTGACAACTACACGGTCCTTAAAGCTGAGGGAGAATCCGCCAGCGGAGGTGGTACTGCCTTTATCGGCAGTTACATTGGATCTCAGAATTGCATCACACACCCCTACTACATCATGTGAACTATTGACTGTCAAACTTCCCCTCTGCAATTCGCGCATTATAAACAATGCATCTGATTTACAGACCCCCTGGACATGTAGGCACCTTTGAAGAAGAATCTCCCTCCTCTCCACTAACACCAAACCATCGTCACAAATCCTCGTATTAGGCAACACCAATCTAGGCTTTAATGACCCAAACGACCAACCTGTATTGGCTCTGGCCAACTCCTTGGCTGATTTAGGCCTCACTCAGAGAGCCCTCCTCCCTACACATGAAAAAGGAAGAATCCTAGAATGGGTTGCTGAATTTAACTGTGTAACATATTTGCCATTGAACCGCAACACTGGACGGACCACTTTCTACTCACATTTAATCTTCAAGAGTGTATACCTCCCAGTAGAGAGAACCTTATTGCTCCACCTATTCTAACTAGGAACAAAAATAATATTACAGTGGATAATCTTAAACCTTTTCTCTAACCGCTACTTAGACCCTCACTTGCCACCTCTGATCCAGCAGAACTAGTGGACCTCTATAATGAAACTATTACAACAGCCCTAGATAGCATTGCACCTTTAAAAAATGCGCAAAAGTAAACCCAAAGCGCACCTGAACACTTGGTTCACGCCCAAACTTAAAGCCATATGAAATGAAAAAAGGAAGTGTGAAATGACCTGGAATAGAACCCCTCCACTACCAACAAAGACATCCTCCAAAACATCTCAGCTAATTACAAAGAAGAAATTCTGTTAGTGAAACGTGACACCTATTTTATTTTAAAATTTGTTTATTGGCATTTATAGTTACAATCACTATTCAGATTGACCGACTTGGTCACTGAAATTCTGTCTTTGCAAATAAACAACATTATTTACATAACAAGAACATCAAACATTAACTATCTCCGGTCTGGGGCAAGTGATGGCTGATTGGGACGCAAGCGGGGGGAGTGGTCGGGCGCCACGGTCGTGGGTATGGGCTTTCCAAGAATGTTAATGCTGGAGGGGTCTGATTTCGAGTGTCTTGGTCGACCATTTAGGTCATGTGATAGGGCCGGCGGATAGTTCAGGGGGGCTTATCATCGGAGGAATGAAACAGTCTGGGCATGGTGTCTTTCCATGCAGTAAGGGCCATACTCGACTCGTCTGTGGATCTAGCCACGCTGTCCTCCCAAGCTCTTGTTTCGGCAGTCGCCCATCTTTCAAATTCTTTGCGCCATGCTCTGTGATTCGGCCCTGTCGGCCGTTTCCATGCCATGGCGATGGTCCTCTTGGCTGTTATGCATAGCAAGTCCATCAGTTTAACCGCATATTTGAGTTTGGCCAATCTGGGGTAGCAGCCTAGGAGGCATTCAGCTGGGGTCCACTTATACCTAGTGACTTCCGCCTCTTCACAGGTTCATTTCACCATTGACCAGAGGCTACGTGTTTTGGTGCAGTTCCATAGCATGTGGATTAGATCTGCTCCCTCTGTCCCACACCAGGTACACTGTGTCCGGGCGGTTTTATTGAACTTCGCAATCCTGCTCGGGGTTAAGTATGTGCGATAAAGTACATTTAATTGGATTAGCCGAAATCTCTGGTTTCTAGAGACCTCTTTCGGAAAGGACAGCGCTCTACTCCATTCCTCTTCGGACAGCTCTTGTCCCATGTCTGATTCCCAGCGGGCCTTTAGTGTATCACTCCGGGGATTGGGGATGTCAACGAGAAGACCATAGATTTGAGATATTGCCCTTCCCCCCTCACTCAGGCTGTGTAGCAGTGTCAGAAAGGGAGTTGCCTCCGACTCCTCTGGCCAGGTGTCCCATTTCGTGCGTGCTATCTTGCAGATCTTTTGGTACCACAGGAATTGGCCAGCGTGAATGCCCTCTCCCTCCTGTAACTCAGTGAAGTCCCTGAATATGCCTTCGGAGTATAGATCACCCCAAGTGTATACACCTTTATCTTCCCAGAGCCTAATGGTGTGGAGGGTGGTGACAGATTTATCGAGTCCCGAAAGTATTGGTACTTCTTGGAAGTATGGTTGCTTCCAGTGTAGTTTCGTCTCAGTTCTACGCCATATTGTCCTGCCCAGGGTTGCCAGAAAAGGCTGATCATGTAGCAAAGTTTGAGGGGCCCAAATCAATTCCTTCAGACGGATTGGGGAGATCATGGCCTGTAGCAGGGGGGTCTCTGAAGTAGTCCCGTCTGCTAACCATTTGGTTACATAATTTAACTGGGCTGCAAGGTAGTACTTCTCAAGGCTCTGTAATTGGATCCCTCCTTGTCTGTGTGGTAATACTAAGGTAGATAGTGCCACCCGATGTCTGCCTTTCCCCCATAGAAACTCCGTAATTATTGTGTCCAAAAGCCGGAAGAAGGGTTTGGTGATATAAAAGTGCACATTCTGGAACCCGTACAGGAATCTAGGTAGAATGATCATCTTGGTTATTGAGGCCCTGCCCAGCATGGATAGTGGAAGCTTAGACCAGAAACTTATGGACTTGCGCAGTTTGGGTATCGCAGCTTTCGTGTTTTGTATTTGCATTTGTTCTGGAGTGTGCATTATCTGGATCCCAAGGTAACGGAAAGATTCAGTCTCCCACTTTATGCCCACTGAGGGAAGCTCTTCTGTGGTTTTATTTTTCAGGGCTGCTAATGGGAACATGAAGGATTTCGTTTTGCTGAATTGTATGCCCGAGACTTTGGCGTAGTTATCAGGGACCTCCAGTATTGTCGGAACATTGAGATGAGGGTTAACGTATATCAGTACGTCGTCTGCATATAGTGAGACAATGTGATCTATACCGCCCAGCCTAATTCCTGCATCGAAAAATTGCTGCCTGAGGAAGATTGCAATGGGTTCTAGACCCAGGATGTAGAGCATGGGGGAAAGTGGGCAGCCCTGCCTGGTGCCCCTGCGGATATCCCATGCGTCTGACACATACTTCCCAGATTTCAGCCTGGCCCTAGGTTCATTATATAGGATCGATACCCATCTGATAAATCGTTGGCCAACTCCAAAACCGCTACCAGCCACTCCCAATAAATGGAATCAAATGCTTTACCTGCATCTAGGGATAGTAATGCGAGTTGTTTTTCGCTTGTATTGGTCTCCGCTATAATGTGCTGAAGCCTGCGTAGGTTTAGGGACGTGTTACGCCCAGTCACAAAACCATTCTGGTCTTCGTGCACTATGTCACCTATTACTCTAGATCTAGTATCTTCGTCAATATTTTAACATCATAGTTAAGCATGGCGAGCGGGCGATAGGAGTCGCATTTATCGGAGGGTTTATTGGGTTTGAGCATCGGGACCAATAAGGTTTCCCTCATCCTTCCCTCATAAGGATACCAGTTCCAAATGTCTCAGAGAAGTCCTGGTGTAATAAGGGCGTCAGGGTGGGTTCATATGCCTTGTAGAATTCTGGGGGGAGCACGTCGCACCCTGGGGCCTTACAAGTAGCGAGGGACCTGATAGCCTCTGTTATGTCTTCCGGTGTGATGTCGGAGTCTAGGGTTTCGGACTGTGTTGGCGACAATTTGGGTAGGCCGATTTCTTCCAGGGTATCTAGTATCTGATCTTGTGGTACCTTGTGTGTGTGGGAGTATAGTCGTGCGTAAAAGCGCTGAAAGGTGTCGTTTATGCTCTGTTGGGTTCTGTGTTCTGTGCCTTGTTCATCCTGTAGTGATGTAGTTGCATGCCTAGGGTGTTCTCTTTTACAGAGCCATGCTAGTAGCCGACGCGGGCTATCGACCTCTGCATGTGCTCTGTTAGTTCTAACGCTAAAATCGAACTTAGCCTGTCTGTCCCATGCTTTAGACCAATCCTCTCTGAGAGAGCTTAGTTCCTCCTCCCTCCCCGATGTGTCGATAGGGGCGGACTCTAGTCGCTGGACTTCCAGCTCTTTCTGATTCCATTCCTCCCGAAGTGTTCTCCTGATGCCCCCTGCTTTTGCAATTGCTTCTCCCCGTATCACCACCTTTAGGGCATCCCATAGCGTACTTATGTGGTCTACACTGCCTGAGTTTTCTTCTACATAATCCTCTATGGACTCTTGGAGCTCCTCCCTGAAGGTCGGATCTTTCAGGGCCTCGGCAGACATTCTCCACATAGGGATGGGCGGTCTAGGACTGTTGTGTTGCCAGTCTAACAGGAGTGGGGAGTGGTCGGAGATGGTCCTCCCCAGATATTGCATACTACCTATCTGAGGCATGTGTTCTCTACTTATGAAAAAATAATCCAACCTCGTGTGAAGTTTGTGTGGGGATGTGTAATATGAGTATGTCCTTTCGCCCGGATGAAGGTCCCGCCAAGCATCAATCAGATCTAGTTCATCAATCATAACATTCAGGGATGAGGTGGCGACGGGAAAGACGCTTACCGGTGGATAAGACCTATCTAATTCAGGATTGTGGACGCAGTTGAAATCACCTCCCCATAAGAAGAAACTGTCCCGATATTGTGACATCTGGGTGCTAAGTACCTTTAAATGAGCTGGGATATTGTTGTTGGGGAAGTATGAGTTTACTATACATATTTCTCTTTGTTCTACAGTTCCCCATATGATCAGATATCTACCTTCAGGGTCCTTCACCATCTTACGTAGGAGAAACGGTACCTGGGGGTTGAACCAGATGAACACTCCTCTGGCGAATTTAGAGTAGGGGGCTCCGTAGCCTTGTCCCCCCCAGTGTTCTCTGAGTCTCTCGTCAGCTTCAACGGTGCAGTGAGTCTCTTGTAGGAGAGCAATGTCCACTCTCTTTCTGTATAGATAAGATTTGATCCTGTTCCTAAGGAGGTAGGTGCCCAGGCCCCTTACATTCCAAGTCAATAGTCTAATGTGCGTAGCCATCTCGGTTTCGCAAAAAGCTTAGGGAACCCCTTCTTCCAACAGAAGTGCAGATGGCGACATCCGGTGCCGCCAATTCGGCACTGTTTTGCAAGGTCCAGCCCATCTCGGCCCTCAAGCCAGCCCCCATCTCGCCAGTTGTGTTATTGCCTTTGGAGATTTACCAACTTGAACAACTTCCATCCTGTGGAATGGATCAACGAAAAAGAACAACAGTAAACTGCCCCCAGCAGTCAATACAAACTCACAACGCTCGGGGGCTCCCGGGCCTTCCAGTCCTCTCCAGGTCTTCCAGCTCGGATGGTGTGCAGGCATTTTACCTGCACCGCTTCGGTTGGGGTGGGTCATTGGTAGTTTTGCACATGGGCCTTCGAGCTCCTGCCCGATTGCGTCGCCTTCCTGGTGTGGCGATGCAGTTCATTCCGAGGTTGTAACCATAGTTGATGTGTCATTCAGCTTCTCGTGTGGTCATTGTCCTTGCCCTGGTGTTTATTGCTTCTCGCCATTCCTTCCGCATCCTCAGCCAGGTTGTTGTGTTCAAGCCATAGATTTGCAGCCGCCGGGGTTTCCAGAAAGATTGCCTTCCCGTTGTGAAGTACTTTGAGTCTCGCTGGGTATAGCAGCATGTATTTAAGGTTGAGTTTCCTTAGAGTGGCCTTTACTGGTATGAAAGAGTTTCTTGCTTGTTTTACCACAGGGGTATAATCGGGATACATGACTATTGATGCCCCGCCTCTTCTGATCTCTCCGCCTTCTCTCGAGAACCTCAGTATGGCCTCCTGATCCCTGAAGTTTAGGATTTCTGCTATTATTGGTCTCGGATGTGAACCGGGGGGTGGCTGTTTTTGAAGGGATCGGTGAGCTCGCTCCACGGAAAACCCCTGGGTGAGTTTGCCTGCCCCGATTTCCTGCAGGAACAGCGATTCAATGTATTCGGTAGGGTCGGGGCCCTCTGAATCTTCCGGTATCCCTAGTATTCGGACATTATTGCGGCGGGCTCGGCCTTCCGCATCTTCTGAGCGCGTTTCCAGTTGGACTAGTGCTCATTGACTTTCGCTTTAAGTTCCAGTGTGGTCTCCGCGGTGTCCTGCAGGGAGGCTTCCGCGGTGACCATCCTGTCGGTTAGGTTTCGCGCATCTTGTCTCATCAGTTGAATGTCCGATTTTATTTCCCCAATCTTGTCTTCCATGGATGTCCTCAGTGCTGCTATCGCCTGTAGGATTTGAGAGTCTCGAGGATCTACTGCCTGAGTCGGAACTTCTTCGGCAGTGCTTGTCTCCTGTGGTATCTGTTGTTTTGGTCTGACTGAGGTGAAGGAATCCATTGTGACAAGTTTGGGTTTTTGCCTTGGAAGTGACATTCTCTCTAAAGAGGGTTTTTGGTGAGATGCTATGTGATGTCTGCTTCAAGCTCGTGATCGGCGTGAAGTAACCGTGGAACCCTGTGGGTCGCCCGTTCACCGGGGCTTACGGCTGAGTATTCCGAGAGGTATATGCAGTGCTGTTGTTGCCTGTGGTAGTAGCGTGTGCGTTGGGCCTTCCTCTTGAGTCGTTTGTGCAGCTGTTGCCCCTGTTACTTGTTGCTGTTTGGGCCTGTCTATTGTGAGGGAGTCCTTGATGCGGCCTTCAGTTTGCCTTTGGGAGTTGACTTCCCCTGCTGCTGGGTTTCCTGTTCCTCGCTCCTCCTCGGGACTCACTCGCGTGCTCTCATGCTATAGAGCCGGTGGCTGTCTTCGCTGGATCCCGCAGTGATGTGGCCCCTTCCAACGGCCTTATTCTCCTGCACCGGTGGTACTGGGGCATTGGTGGCTTCTGTTTTTTTGGGTGGTTAGGCAGTCGTGATGTTGGCCTCCCGCTGGTGTGGTCCAAGCCGTGGTGGGTGTGGGGCACTGTAGCCGGTGTGCCTTCCCCTCTTCCAGACACGTGGCGTCTCTTGGGTGTCCCGTTGACACTGCATCTTGCTTTTCGCAGCACTTCTTTTCTCGAGACCTCTAATTGTCAGGTATATAGGGAGCCTATGTCTGTCCTGGGGCCGTCGTAGATTGGTAGTCTTGTGGCCTGATGGCTACTCAGACCGTTGCCGGTGATTGCTTGGGCCCTGGGAGGCGTTCCGCTCTGCAGCCGCTCAGCCGTTTTGTGTGGGAGGGTGCTGTTCACTGGTTTGTTACGGGTGCCGCCAATTTTGCGTGCAGTAAGGGGCCCCACCTCACTCACTTCGTTTTTGTGATATATTGATCCGGTTATTACCAAATGGTAGTTCCCCCTCTCGGTGCTGTAGGATCTATGGTGCTGTGCTGTTTTCCTCCATTATGTGAGTGTCATTCAGGCAGGAGGTGGGGGAGTCTTCGCAGGAGTAGAGCCTCTCTTGGCCGTTGGTGCGGGGTGTTTCTGGTGCTGGGGCCAGGCACTCCAGTTCTGTGTAAGTGTCGGTCCTCCGGCTGCGCTGCGTGGGTAGGCCGTGTGATGGCCCCTGCCGCGGGGCTCGTAGGATTACGTTGCGGTTTGGCTAAATCCAGGTGTCCCGGGGGGGCTCGTGTCCCGCAGGGTCATCTGCACCGGGTCGTGTGTGCAGGCCGTATGGCGGTCGCCGCCTGCAGGGCTCGCCGGTGTCTCTTGGGGCTCAGTGGTGGTCCGGGGTGCCCGGGTCAGAGCGCCGCGGACCGAATTGTCCGCCGTGGATGAATATTGCCTGGCGGCAAAGTCCTCCAGCCGCCGGGTCCCAAGAAGGGCCTTGGTACCCCGGAAGGCTTAGTGCGCCTCTCCGCGGTGCGCTCCCTGATCACTTAGGGGCCAGCAGCGGCCCGGGCCTCCAACCCCCGCCTTCTCCTCCTCACCTCTCAGTGGCGGTGCACCCCGGGCGGCTGGCGCCTCGCAATAGTCTCGGCGCAGGGATGGGGGGCGCAGATGTCCGAGCGCCGTCAGTGGCGCAGGCGGTCCGCGACTCTGCACCCTACGGAGCCACGGGTGCCGCCTCCCTCAGTTGTCGGGCTCTCCTCGTCTGCGGGCACAAGACGGAGTCGCGGCCGCCATCTTGGATTCCTGGGGACCGAAGCGCAGAGGTCGCGTTTTAAATGTTGCCGGCTCCGTTTTCCTCTAAATTCACCTTCGAGTGGTGCAGGATCGGGTGAGGCTGCTTGACATATAAATTATTCTCGTCCTCGGATCAGGCTGGAAGTTCTTTTAAGGATCAGTCTCAGGATCGGGGCAGGAGCTCGGGAGAAGTGCGTTCTCAGTCCATGGATCTAGGCCACGCCCCTCAAAACGTGACACCTATAATGAAAGGGTTGATCAAGTGAGTTCAAGCACGAGATAACTCTTTTCCATTCTAAGAAAACTTGAATCTCCTACCTGGACCATCTGGGTGTCGCCTACACTAATTAAACAGATGACACCCAGCTCCTCATACCTCTGACAGGCGATTACGACAAAAACCTAACTCTTATTAACAAAATCTACCTCATCATTCAGGCTTGGATGGCCACACACTGCCTATGCCTGAATGATGAGAAGACTGAGCTACTCCTCTTAGCCGCACCTGCCAATTTGAAAAAAGTGAGTAATCAATACCAATCCTTCAACATTGATGGGAACGACATTAAGGTAGCTAAAGAGGTGAAAACACTAGGTTTTTAGCTAGACTCCTCCCCGAGTCTGCACAAACAGGTCAGTGCCTCAGCGACAGCATACACCTGTAAGCTTGTCCATGCTTGCAAACCCTTCCTTTCCACTAAAAGCTGCACCTTTCTGGCCAGAGCTCTAGTACTGTCAAAAATAGACTACTGTAATGCGTTATATCTAGGTGCCAGCAGATATATTACTAATAAACTCCAGATCCTGCAGAATAATGCACTCAGAACTGCCATGGGTATCTCAAGAAGGCAACACATTTCTGGGATCAGAAGAGACAACAACTGGCTCGCCATCAATGAGAGATTACAATTTAAAACAGCTTCCCTAACTTACAAATGCCTCAATAACTCAGCCCCTCCTTACCTTGCTCAACATTTTTCCAAAACCAACACCGCCCGACACACCAGATCTACAAATTCTGGCTGCCTAAAAGTGCCCAGGTACAAACTAAAAAAGCAGGTGGCAGCAGCTTCCCTGCAATGGCTGCTCAACTCTGGAACTCACTACCTATCACCTTAAGAGCTGATCAGTCTTTCTACAAATTCAGGAAAGAAACCAAACTCTGGCTCATCTCCAAAGACTCTCCATAGTAGACCCCTCACCTAGGTTCCCCTCACTGCATACCTACACTCTGTATCTATGAAACTATCTTTGTAAACAATGTAGATTGCTCTGGAACTCGAAGTGGTACACTATTGTATGTTCCCTTTGTGTATATAAAATATCTTTGTCATTTTTATACTACTGTACTGCCTTAGTGTAACCAAGAAAATGCATATCCTTGTAAACTGCACCAGATACCCTTGGGTTTGGAGCGCACGATAAATAAATAAATGTCATAATTAGGCTGAGGTATTTGTTTGAAAGGTTTTGAGACATCTAGGATGTTCTTACTCGGGCTGAAAGAAGGAATTTAAAAAGAGGCAATACCACTAGAGGCCACCACATTTAATTCATCATTTTTAATTGCTATTTATTTATCATTGCTGATCCTTGTCTCAGGAGGATAGCTCAGGGGCAACGCGCTGGTCTTGGAAGCAAGACGACGCGGAGAAACACAGGTTCAATCCCCGGGCCCGCGCTTGGAAACCTTTGGGTATCAAGCGCATTATATAACCCATTTATAATTAATAGGGCGCAATGTCTTCCACAGGTGGCATGTCAGCACAGAAAAAGTGGGCAAACTGAAACTGGAAACACCTCACAGGAAAAATGATGCAGTACACATGGAGGAAAACAGTTGTCCGGCTACTAGTTGGGAAATGTGTAGAAGTACAGTTTGGACAGCGAAGAAAATGCAAATATTTGCCACTGTAGGAGCACCTACATGATGACTTTGCCAAAATATTGCTAGAATATGCCCCTGTACGAACACGCATGAGTGAGAGCTATGCCTAAATCTTGACAGCAGTTGCCCCTGTACGAACACGTGTGAGGGCTATGCCTAAATATAGACAGCAGTTGCACCTGTAAGAACATGTGTGAGGGCTATGCCTAAATATAGACAGAAGTTGCACCTGTACGAACACGTGTGAGGGCTATGCCTAAATAT